>NC_090941.1:1147232415-1147535446 GCF_040938575.1 Ambystoma mexicanum | reverse complement strand
CGCTCTTTTCTGAGCTTGCTTGGTGAAGATTTTGAAAGTATAGAGAGATGGTTTTCTGTAGTGGAGATATTGCAACAATTGCTCACCTAACATGGAAGCACTTACTAACTAAAGAAAAATAGAAAGAACTCCTGTTAGGTGAGCACCTGATGCTCAAATGCAATTATTCTCTAAATATTATAACATACACTTCCAGAGCTGTTGTTTAGTTAACAGAACTTCAACCTCAATAGGTAAGCACTTACAAGCTTGAAGCTGTATTTCTATGAGGTTTCAAGACATCTGAAATTCAAAACTGCAATGTTCAGCCAGTTGGCCTGCATCACTGTTCTCATCCGAGGCCGTTCCTGCTATGGGCACTGTGGAAGAAGTGCCCACCTTTTTATCCCTTGAAAGGCCCTCAAGGCACCAAACCATTAAGTAGCTCCTCCCACATTTTTCCCGCTCTTTTCTGAGCTTGCTTGGTGAAGATTTTGAAAGTATAGAGAGATGGTTTTCTGTAGTGGGGATATTGCAACAATTGCTCACCTAACATGGAAGCACTTACTAACTAAAGAAAAATAGAAAGAACTCCTGTTAGGTGAGCACCTGATGTTCAAATGCAATCCATCCTAAATATTATAACATACACTTCCAAAGTTGCTGTTTAGTTCACAGAACTTCAACCTCAAAAGGTGAGCACTTATAACCATGAAGCTGTATTTCTATGAGGTTTCAAGATATCTGAAATTCAAAACTGCAATGTTCAGCCAGTTGGCCTGCATCACTGTTCTCATCCGAGGCCGTTCCTGCTATGGGCACTGTGGAAGAAGTGCTCGCCTTTTTATCCCTTGAAAGGCCCTGAAGGCACCAAACCATTAAGAAGCTCCTCCCACATTTTTCCCGCTCTTTTCTGAGCTTGCTTGGTGAAGATTTTGAAAGTAAAGAGATGGTTTTCTGTAGTGGAGATATTGCAACAATTGCTCACCTAACATGGAAGCACTTACTAACTAAAGAAAAATAGAAAGAACTCCTGTTAGGTGAGCACCTGATGTTCAAATGCAACCCATCCCTAAATATTATACCATGTACTTCCAGAGTTGTAGTTTATTTCACAGAACTTCAAACTCAAAAGGTAAGCACTTACAACCATGAAGCTGTATTTCTATGAGGTTTCAAGATATCTGAAATTCAAAACTGCAATGTTCAGCCAGTTGGCCTGCATCACTGTTCTCATCCGAGGCCGTTCCTGCTATGGGCACTGTGGAAGAAGTGCTCGCCTTTTTATCCCTTGAAAGGCCCTGAAGGCACCAAACCATTAAGTAGCTCCTCCCACATTTTTCCCGCTCTTTTCCGAGCTTGCTTGGTGAAGATTTTGAAAGTATAGAGAGATGGTTTTCTGTAGTGGGGATATTGCAACAATTGCTCACCTAACATAGAAGCACTTACTAACTAAAGAAAAATAGAAAGAACTCCTGTTAGGTGAACACCTGATGCTCAAATGCAATCCATCCCTAAATAGTATACCATGTACTTCCAGAGTTGTTGTTTATTTCACAGAACTTCAAACTCAAAAGGTAAGCACTTATAACCATGAAGCTGTATTTCTATGAGGTTTCAAGACATCTGAAATTCAAAACTGCAATGTTCAGCCAAAGGGTCTGCATCACTGTTGTCATCCGAGGCCGTTCCTGCTATGGGCACTGTGGAGAAGTGCCCACCTTTTTATCCCTTGAAAGGCCCTCAAGGCACCAGACCATTAAGTAGCTCCTCCCACATTTTTCCCGCTCTTTTCTGAGCTTGCTTGGTGAAGATTTTGAAAGTATAGAGAGATGGTTTTCTGTAGTGGGGATATTGCAACAATTGCTCACCTAACATAGAAGCACTTACTAACTAAAGAAAAATAGAAAGAACTCCTGTTAGGTGAACACCTGATGATCAAATGCAATCCATCCCTAAATAGTATACCATGTACTTCCAGAGTTGTTGTTTATTTCACAGAACTTCAAACTCAAAAGGTAAGCACTTATAACCATGAAGCTGTATTTCTATGAGGTTTCAAGACATCTGAAATTCAAAACTGCAATGTTCAGCCAGTTGGCCTGCATCGCTGTTGTCATCCGAGGCTGTTACTGTTATGGGCACTGTGGAAGAAGTGCTCGCCTTTTTATCCCTTGAAAGGCCCTGAAGGCACCAAACCATTAAGAAGCTCCTCCCACATTTTTCCCGCTCTTTTCTGAGCTTGCTTGGTGAAGATTTTGAAAGTAAAGAGATGGTTTTCTGTAGTGGAGATATTGCAACAATTGCTCACCTAACATGGAAGCACTTACTAACTAAAGAAAAATAGAAAGAACTCCTGTTAGGTGAGCACCTGATGTTCAAATGAAACCCATCCCTAAATATTATACCATGTACTTCCAGAGTTGTTGTTTATTTCACAGAACTTCAAACTCAAAAGGTAAGCACTTACAACCATGAAGCTGTATTTCTATGAGGTTTCAAGATATCTGAAATTCAAAACTGCAATGTTCAGCCAGTTGGCCTGCATCACTGTTCTCATCCGAGGCCGTTCCTGCTATGGGCACTGTGGAAGAAGTGCCCACCTTTTTATCCCTTGAAAGGCCCTCAAGGCACCAAACCATTAAGTAGCTCCTCCCACATTTTTCCCGCTCTTTTCCGAGCTTGCTTGGTGAAGATTTTGAAAGTATAGAGAGATGGTTTTCTGTAGTGGGGATAGTGCAACAATTGCTCACCTAACATAGAAGCACTTACTAACTAAAGAAAAATAGAAAGAACTCCTGTTAGGTGAACACCTGATGCTCAAATGCAATCCATCCCTAAATAGTATACCATGTACTTCCAGAGTTGTTGTTTATTTCACAGAACTTCAAACTCAAAAGGTAAGCACTTATACCCATGAAGCTGTATTTCTATGAGGTTTCAAGACATCTGAAATTCAAAACTGCAATGTTCAGCCAGTTGGCCTGCATCACTGTTGTCATCCGAGGCCGTTCCTGCTATGGGCACTGTGGAGAAGTGCCCACCTTTTTATCCCTTGAAAGGCCCTCAAGGCACCAGACCATTAAGTAGCTCCTCCCACATTTTTCCCGCTCTTTTCTGAGCTTGCTTGGTGAAGATTTTGAAAGTATAGAGAGATGGTTTTCTGTAGTGGGGATATTGCAACAATTGCTCACCTAACATGGAAGCACTTACTAACTAAAGAAAAATAGAAAGAACTCCTGTTAGGTGAACACCTGATGCTCAAATGCAATCCATCCCTAAATATTATACCATGTACTTCCAGAGTTGTTGTTTATTTCACAGAACTTCAAACTCAAAAGGTAAGCACTTACAAGCTTGAAGCTGTATTTCTATGAGTTTTCAAGGCATCTGAAATTCAAAACTGCAATGTTCAGCCAAAGGGTCTGTATCCCTGTTCTTGTCAGAGGCTGTTTCTGGTATGGGCACTGTGGAATAAGTGCTCGCCTTTTTATCCCTTGAAAGGCCCTGAAGGCACCAAACCATTAAGTAGCTCCTCCCACATTTTTCCCGCTCTTTTTTGAGCTTGCCTGGTGAAGATTTTGAAAGTATAGAGAGATGGTTTTCTGTAGTGGGGATATTGCAACAATTGCTCACCTAACATGGAAGCACTTACTAACTAAAGAAAAATAGAAAGAACTCCTGTTAGGTGAACACCTGATGCTCAAATGCAATCCATCCCTAAATATTATACCATGTACTTCCAGAGTTGTTGTTTATTTCACAGAACTTCAAACTCAAAAGGTAAGCACTTACAAGCTTGAAGCTGTATTTCTATGAGGTTTCAAGACATCTGAAATTCAAAACTGCAATGTTCAGCCAAAGGGTCTGCATCCCTGTTCTTGTCTGAGGCTGTTCCTGGTATGGGCACTGTGGAAGAAGTTCTAGCCTTTTTATCCCATGAAAGTCCCTGAAGGCACCAAACCATTAAGAAGCTCCTCCCACATTTTTCCCGCTCTTTTCTGAGCTTGCTTGGTGAAGATTTTGAAAGTATAGAGAGATGGTTTTCTGTAGTGGAGATATTGCAACAATTGCTCACCTAACATGGAAGCACTTACTAACTAAAGAAAAATAGAAAGAACTCCTGTTAGGTGAGCACCTGATGTTCAAATGCAACCCATCCCTAAATATTATACCATGTACTTCCAGAGTTGTTGTTTATTTCACAGAACTTCAAACTCAAAAGGTAAGCACTTACAACCATGAAGCTGTATTTCTATGAGGTTTCAAGATATCTGAAATTCAAAACTGCAATGTTCAGCCAGTTGGCCTGCATCACTGTTCTCATCCGAGGCCGTTCCTGCTATGGGCACTGTGGAGAATTGCCCACCTTTTCATCCCTTGAAAGGCCCTCAAGGCAACCAGACCATTAAGTAGCTCCTCCCACATTTTTCCTGCTCTTTTCCGAGCTTGCTTGGTGAAGATTTTGAAAGTATAGAGAGATGGTTTTCTGTAGTGGGGATATTGCAACAATTGCTCACCTAACATAGAAGCACTTACTAACTAAAGAAAAATAGAAAGAACTCCTGTTAGGTGAACACCTGATGCTCAAATGCAATCCATCCCTAAATAGTATACCATGTACTTCCAGAGTTGTTGTTTATTTCACAGAACTTCAAACTCAAAAGGTAAGCACTTATAACCATGAAGCTGTATTTCTATGAGGTTTCAAGACATCTGAAATTCAAAACTGCAATGTTCAGCCAGTTGGCCTGCATCACTGTTGTCATCCGAGGCCGTTCCTGCTATGGGCACTGTGGAGAAGTGCCCACCTTTTTATCCCTTGAAAGGCCCTCAAGGCACCAGACCATTAAGTAGCTCCTCCCACATTTTTCCCGCTCTTTTCTGAGCTTGCTTGGTGAAGATTTTGAAAGTATAGAGAGATGGTTTTCTGTAGTGGGGATATTGCAACAATTGCTCACCTAACATGGAAGCACTTACTAACTAAAGAAAAATAGAAAGAACTCCTGTTAGGTGAACACCTGATGCTCAAATGCAATCCATCCCTAAATATTATACCATGTACTTCCAGAGTTGTTTATTTCACAGAACTTCAAACTCAAAAGGTAAGCACTTACAAGCTTGAAGCTGTATTTCTATGAGGTTTCAAGGCATCTGAAATTCAAAACTGCAATGTTCAGCCAAAGGGTCTGCATCCCTGTTCTTGTCAGAGGCTGTTTCTGGTATGGGCACTGTGGAATAAGTGCTCGCCTTTTTATCCCTTGAAAGGCCCTGAAGGCACCAAACCATTAAGTAGCTCCTCCCACATTTTTCCCGCTCTTTTTTGAGCTTGCCTGGTGAAGATTTTGAAAGTATAGAGAGATGGTTTTCTGTAGTGGGGATATTGCAACAATTGCTCACCTAACATGGAAGCACTTACTAACTAAAGAAAAATAGAAAGAACTCCTGTTAGGTGAACACCTGATGCTCAAATGCAATCCATCCCTAAATATTATACCATGTACTTCCAGAGTTGTTGTTTATTTCACAGAACTTCAAACTCAAAAGGTAAGCACTTACAAGCTTGAAGCTGTATTTCTATGAGGTTTCAAGACATCTGAAATTCAAAACTGCAATGTTCAGCCAAAGGGTCTGCATCCCTGTTCTTGTCTGAGGCTGTTCCTGGTATGGGCACTGTGGAAGAAGTTCTAGCCTTTTTATCCCTTGAAAGTCCCTGAAGGCACCAAACCATTAAGAAGCTCCTCCCACATTTTTCCCGCTCTTTTCTGAGCTTGCTTGGTGAAGATTTTGAAAGTATAGAGAGATGGTTTTCTGTAGTGGAGATATTGCAACAATTGCTCACCTAACATGGAAGCACTTACTAACTAAAGAAAAATAGAAAGAACTCCTGTTAGGTGAGCACCTGATGCTCAAATGCAATTATTCTCTAAATATTATAACATACACTTCCAGAGCTGTTGTTTAGTTAACAGAACTTCAACCTCAATAGGTAAGCACTTACAAGCTTGAAGCTGTATTTCTATGAGGTTTCAAGACATCTGAAATTCAAAACTGCAATGTTCAGCCAGTTGGCCTGCATCACTGTTCTCATCCGAGGCCGTTCCTGCTATGGGCACTGTGGAAGAAGTGCCCACCTTTTTATCCCTTGAAAGGCCCTCAAGGCACCAAACCATTAAGTAGCTCCTCCCACATTTTTCCCGCTCTTTTCTGAGCTTGCTTGGTGAAGATTTTGAAAGTATAGAGAGATGGTTTTCTGTAGTGGGGATATTGCAACAATTGCTCACCTAACATGGAAGCACTTACTAACTAAAGAAAAATAGAAATAACTCCTGTTAGGTGAGCACCTGATGTTCAAATGCAATCCATCCTAAATATTATAACATACACTTCCAAAGTTGCTGTTTAGTTCACAGAACTTCAACCTCAAAAGGTAAGCACTTATAACCATGAAGCTGTATTTCTATGAGGTTTCAAGATATCTGAAATTCAAAACTGCAATGTTCAGCCAGTTGGCCTGCATCACTGTTCTCATCCGAGGCCGTTCCTGCTATGGGCACTGTGGAAGAAGTGCTCGCCTTTTTATCCCTTGAAAGGCCCTGAAGGCACCAAACCATTAAGAAGCTCCTCCCACATTTTTCCCGCTCTTTTCTGAGCTTGCTTGGTGAAGATTTTGAAAGTAAAGAGATGGTTTTCTGTAGTGGAGATATTGCAACAATTGCTCACCTAACATGGAAGCACTTACTAACTAAAGAAAAATAGAAAGAACTCCTGTTAGGTGAGCACCTGATGTTCAAATGCAACCCATCCCTAAATATTATACCATGTACTTCCAGAGTTGTAGTTTATTTCACAGAACTTCAAACTCAAAAGGTAAGCACTTACAACCATGAAGCTGTATTTCTATGAGGTTTCAAGATATCTGAAATTCAAAACTGCAATGTTCAGCCAGTTGGCCTGCATCACTGTTCTCATCCGAGGCCGTTCCTGCTATGGGCACTGTGGAAGAAGTGCCCACCTTTTTATCCCTTGAAAGGCCCTGAAGGCACCAAACCATTAAGAAGCTCCTCCCACATTTTTCCCGCTCTTTTCCGAGCTTGCTTGGTGAAGATTTTGAAAGTATAGAGAGATGGTTTTCTGTAGTGGGGATAGTGCAACAATTGCTCACCTAACATAGAAGCACTTACTAACTAAAGAAAAATAGAAAGAACTCCTGTTAGGTGAACACCTGATGCTCAAATGCAATCCATCCCTAAATAGTATACCATGTACTTCCAGAGTTGTTGTTTATTTCACAGAACTTCAAACTCAAAAGGTAAGCACTTATAACCATGAAGCTGTATTTCTATGAGGTTTCAAGACATCTGAAATTCAAAACTGCAATGTTCAGCCAGTTGGCCTGCATCACTGTTGTCATCCGAGGCCGTTCCTGCTATGGGCACTGTGGAGAAGTGCCCACCTTTTTATCCCTTGAAAGGCCCTCAAGGCACCAGACCATTAAGTAGCTCCTCCCACATTTTTCCCGCTCTTTTCTGAGCTTGCTTGGTGAAGATTTTGAAAGTATAGAGAGATGGTTTTCTGTAGTGGGGATATTGCAACAATTGCTCACCTAACATAGAAGCACTTACTAACTAAAGAAAAATAGAAAGAACTCCTGTTAGGTGAACACCTGATGCTCAAATGCAATCCATCCCTAAATAGTATACCATGTACTTCCAGAGTTGTTGTTTATTTCACAGAACTTCAAACTCAAAAGGTAAGCACTTATAACCATGAAGCTGTATTTCTATGAGGTTTCAAGACATCTGAAATTCAAAACTGCAATGTTCAGCCAGTTGGCCTGCATCGCTGTTGTCATCCGAGGCTGTTACTGTTATGGGCACTGTGGAAGAAGTGCTCGCCTTTTTATCCCTTGAAAGGCCCTGAAGGCACCAAACCATTAAGAAGCTCCCCCCACATTTTTCCCGCTCTTTTCTGAGCTTGCTTGGTGAAGATTTTGAAAGTAAAGAGATGGTTTTCTGTAGTGGAGATATTGCAACAATTGCTCACCTAACATGGAAGCACTTACTAACTAAAGAAAAATAGAAATAACTCCTGTTAGGTGAGCACCTGATGTTCAAATGAAACCCATCCCTAAATATTATACCATGTACTTCCAGAGTTGTTGTTTATTTCACAGAACTTCAAACTCAAAAGGTAAGCACTTACAACCATGAAGCTGTATTTCTATGAGGTTTCAAGATATCTGAAATTCAAAACTGCAATGTTCAGCCAGTTGGCCTGCATCACTGTTCTCATCCGAGGCCGTTCCTGCTATGGGCACTGTGGAAGAAATGCCCACCTTTTTATCCCTTGAAAGGCCCTCAAGGCACCAAACCATTAAGTAGCTCCTCCCACATTTTTCCCGCTCTTTTCCGAGCTTGCTTGGTGAATATTTTGAAAGTATAGAGAGATGGTTTTCTGTAGTGGGGATAGTGCAACAATTGCTCACCTAACATAGAAGCACTTACTAACTAAAGAAAAATAGAAAGAACTCCTGTTAGGTGAACACCTGATGCTCAAATGCAATCCATCCCTAAATAGTATACCATGTACTTCCAGAGTTGTTGTTTATTTCACAGAACTTCAAACTCAAAAGGTAAGCACTTATAACCATGAAGCTGTATTTCTATGAGGTTTCAAGACATCTGAAATTCAAAACTGCAATGTTCAGCCAGTTGGCCTGCATCACTGTTGTCATCCGAGGCCGTTCCTGCTATGGGCACTGTGGAGAAGTGCCCACCTTTTTATCCCTTGAAAGGCCCTCAAGGCACCAGACCATTAATGGCTCCTCCCACATTTTCCCGCTCTTTTCTGAGCTTGCTTGGTGAAGATTTTGAAAGTATAGAGAGATGGTTTTCTGTAGTGGGGATATTGCAACAATTGCTCACCTAACATGGAAGCACTTACTAACTAAAGAAAAATAGAAAGAACTCCTGTTAGGTGAACACCTGATGCTCAAATGCAATCCATCCCTAAATATTATACCATGTACTTCCAGAGTTGTTGTTTATTTCACAGAACTTCAAACTCAAAAGGTAAGCACTTACAAGCTTGAAGCTGTATTTCTATGAGGTTTCAAGGCATCTGAAATTCAAAACTGCAATGTTCAGCCAAAGGGTCTGTATCCCTGTTCTTGTCAGAGGCTGTTTCTGGTATGGGCACTGTGGAATAAGTGCTCGCCTTTTTATCCCTTGAAAGGCCCTGAAGGCACCAAACCATTAAGTAGCTCCTCCCACATTTTTCCCGCTCTTTTTTGAGCTTGCCTGGTGAAGATTTTGAAAGTATAGAGAGATGGTTTTCTGTAGTGGGGATATTGCAACAATTGCTCACCTAACATGGAAGCACTTACTAACTAAAGAAAAATAGAAAGAACTCCTGTTAGGTGAACACCTGATGCTCAAATGCAATCCATCCCTAAATATTATACCATGTACTTCCAGAGTTGTTGTTTATTTCACAGAACTTCAAACTCAAAAGGTAAGCACTTACAAGCTTGAAGCTGTATTTCTATGAGGTTTCAAGACATCTGAAATTCAAAACTGCAATGTTCAGCCAAAGGGTCTGCATCCCTGTTCTTGTCTGAGGCTGTTCCTGGTATGGGCACTGTGGAAGAAGTTCTAGCCTTTTTATCCCATGAAAGTCCCTGAAGGCACCAAACCATTAAGAAGCTCCTCCCACATTTTTCCCGCTCTTTTCTGAGCTTGCTTGGTGAAGATTTTGAAAGTATAGAGAGATGGTTTTCTGTAGTGGAGATATTGCAACAATTGCTCACCTAACATGGAAGCACTTACTAACTAAAGAAAAATAGAAAGAACTCCTGTTAGGTGAGCACCTGATGTTCAAATGCAACCCATACCTAAATATTATACCATGTACTTCCAGAGTTGTTGTTTATTTCACAGATCTTCAAACTCAAAAGGTAAGCACTTACAACCATGAAGCTGTATTTCTATGAGGTTTCAAGATATCTGAAATTCAAAACTGCAATGTTCAGCCAGTTGGCCTGCATCACTGTTCTCATCCGAGGCCGTTCCTGCTATGGGCACTGTGGAGAATTGCCCACCTTTTCATCCCTTGAAAGGCCCTCAAGGCAACCAGACCATTAAGTAGCTCCTCCCACATTTTTCCTGCTCTTTTCCGAGCTTGCTTGGTGAAGATTTTGAAAGTATAGAGAGATGGTTTTCTGTAGTGGGGATATTGCAACAATTGCTCACCTAACATAGAAGCACTTACTAACTAAAGAAAAATAGAAAGAACTCCTGTTAGGTGAACACCTGATGCTCAAATGCAATCCATCCCTAAATAGTATACCATGTACTTCCAGAGTTGTTGTTTATTTCACAGAACTTCAAACTCAAAAGGTAAGCACTTATAACCATGAAGCTGTATTTCTATGAGGTTTCAAGACATCTGAAATTCAAAACTGCAATGTTCAGCCAAAGGGTCTGCATCACTGTTGTCATCCGAGGCCGTTCCTGCTATGGGCACTGTGGAGAAGTGCCCACCTTTTTATCCCTTGAAAGGCCCTCAAGGCACCAGACCATTAAGTAGCTCCTCCCACATTTTTCCCGCTCTTTTCTGAGCTTGCTTGGTGAAGATTTTGAAAGTATAGAGAGATGGTTTTCTGTAGTGGGGATATTGCAACAATTGCTCACCTAACATAGAAGCACTTACTAACTAAAGAAAAATAGAAAGAACTCCTGTTAGGTGAACACCTGATGCTCAAATGCAATCCATCCCTAAATAGTATACCATGTACTTCCAGAGTTGTTGTTTATTTCACAGAACTTCAAACTCAAAAGGTAAGCACTTATAACCATGAAGCTGTATTTCTATGAGGTTTCAAGACATCTGAAATTCAAAACTGCAATGTTCAGCCAGTTGGCCTGCATCGCTGTTGTCATCCGAGGCTGTTACTGTTATGGGCACTGTGGAAGAAGTGCTCGCCTTTTTATCCCTTGAAAGGCCCTGAAGGCACCAAACCATTAAGAAGCTCCTCCCACATTTTTCCCGCTCTTTTCTGAGCTTGCTTGGTGAAGATTTTGAAAGTAAAGAGATGGTTTTCTGTAGTGGAGATATTGCAACAATTGCTCACCTAACATGGAAGCACTTACTAACTAAAGAAAAATAGAAATAACTCCTGTTAGGTGAGCACCTGATGTTCAAATGAAACCCATCCCTAAATATTATACCATGTACTTCCAGAGTTGTTGTTTATTTCACAGAACTTCAAACTCAAAAGGTAAGCACTTACAACG
The DNA here is from genome assembly GCF_040938575.1 of Ambystoma mexicanum. Taxonomy (NCBI): domain Eukaryota; kingdom Metazoa; phylum Chordata; class Amphibia; order Caudata; family Ambystomatidae; genus Ambystoma; species Ambystoma mexicanum. The sequence continues at coordinate 1,147,524,170 of NC_090941.1, read as the reverse complement.
ATGAAGCTGTATTTCTATGAGGTTTCAAGATATCTGAAATTCAAAACTGCAATGTTCAGCCAGTTGGCCTGCATCACTGTTCTCATCCGAGGCCGTTCCTGCTATGGGCACTGTGGAAGAAGTGCCCACCTTTTTATCCCTTGAAAGGCCCTCAAGGCACCAAACCATTAAGTAGCTCCTCCCACATTTTTCCCGCTCTTTTCCGAGCTTGCTTGGTGAAGATTTTGAAAGTATAGAGAGATGGTTTTCTGTAGTGGGGATAGTGCAACAATTGCTCACCTAACATAGAAGCACTTACTAACTAAAGAAAAATAGAAAGAACTCCTGTTAGGTGAACACCTGATGCTCAAATGCAATCCATCCCTAAATAGTATACCATGTACTTCCAGAGTTGTTGTTTATTTCACAGAACTTCAAACTCAAAAGGTAAGCACTTATAACCATGAAGCTGTATTTCTATGAGGTTTCAAGACATCTGAAATTCAAAACTGCAATGTTCAGCCAGTTGGCCTGCATCACTGTTGTCATCCGAGGCCGTTCCTGCTATGGGCACTGTGGAGAAGTGCCCACCTTTTTATCCCTTGAAAGGCCCTCAAGGCACCAGACCATTAAGTAGCTCCTCCCACATTTTCCCGCTTTTTTCTGAGCTTGCTTGGTGAAGATTTTGAAAGTATAGAGAGATGGTTTTCTGTAGTGGGGATATTGCAACAATTGCTCACCTAACATGGAAGCACTTACTAACTAAAGAAAAATAGAAAGAACTCCTGTTAGGTGAACACCTGATGCTCAAATGCAATCCATCCCTAAATATTATACCATGTACTTCCAGAGTTGTTGTTTATTTCACAGAACTTCAAACTCAAAAGGTAAGCACTTACAAGCTTGAAGCTGTATTTCTATGAGGTTTCAAGGCATCTGAAATTCAAAACTGCAATGTTCAGCCAAAGGGTCTGTATCCCTGTTCTTGTCAGAGGCTGTTTCTGGTATGGGCACTGTGGAATAAGTGCTCGCCTTTTTATCCCTTGAAAGGCCCTGAAGGCACCAAACCATTAAGTAGCTCCTCCCACATTTTTCCCGCTCTTTTTTGAGCTTGCCTGGTGAAGATTTTGAAAGTATAGAGAGATGGTTTTCTGTAGTGGGGATATTGCAACAATTGCTCACCTAACATGGAAGCACTTACTAACTAAAGAAAAATAGAAAGAACTCCTGTTAGGTGAACACCTGATGCTCAAATGCAATCCATCCCTAAATATTATACCATGTACTTCCAGAGTTGTTGTTTATTTCACAGAACTTCAAACTCAAAAGGTAAGCACTTACAAGCTTGAAGCTGTATTTCTATGAGGTTTCAAGACATCTGAAATTCAAAACTGCAATGTTCAGCCAAAGGGTCTGCATCCCTGTTCTTGTCTGAGGCTGTTCCTGGTATGGGCACTGTGGAAGAAGTTCTAGCCTTTTTATCCCATGAAAGTCCCTGAAGGCACCAAACCATTAAGAAGCTCCTCCCACATTTTTCCCGCTCTTTTCTGAGCTTGCTTGGTGAAGATTTTGAAAGTATAGAGAGATGGTTTTCTGTAGTGGAGATATTGCAACAATTGCTCACCTAACATGGAAGCACTTACTAACTAAAGAAAAATAGAAAGAACTCCTGTTAGGTGAGCACCTGATGTTCAAATGCAACCCATCCCTAAATATTATACCATGTACTTCCAGAGTTGTTGTTTATTTCACAGATCTTCAAACTCAAAAGGTAAGCACTTACAACCATGAAGCTGTATTTCTATGAGGTTTCAAGATATCTGAAATTCAAAACTGCAATGTTCAGCCAGTTGGCCTGCATCACTGTTCTCATCCGAGGCCGTTCCTGCTATGGGCACTGTGGAGAATTGCCCACCTTTTCATCCCTTGAAAGGCCCTCAAGGCAACCAGACCATTAAGTAGCTCCTCCCACATTTTTCCTGCTCTTTTCCGAGCTTGCTTGGTGAAGATTTTGAAAGTATAGAGAGATGGTTTTCTGTAGTGGGGATATTGCAACAATTGCTCACCTAACATAGAAGCACTTACTAACTAAAGAAAAATAGAAAGAACTCCTGTTAGGTGAACACCTGATGCTCAAATGCAATCCATCCCTAAATAGTATACCATGTACTTCCAGAGTTGTTGTTTATTTCACAGAACTTCAAACTCAAAAGGTAAGCACTTATAACCATGAAGCTGTATTTCTATGAGGTTTCAAGACATCTGAAATTCAAAACTGCAATGTTCAGCCAAAGGGTCTGCATCACTGTTGTCATCCGAGGCCGTTCCTGCTATGGGCACTGTGGAGAAGTGCCCACCTTTTTATCCCTTGAAAGGCCCTCAAGGCACCAGACCATTAAGTAGCTCCTCCCACATTTTTCCCGCTCTTTTCTGAGCTTGCTTGGTGAAGATTTTGAAAGTATAGAGAGATGGTTTTCTGTAGTGGGGATATTGCAACAATTGCTCACCTAACATAGAAGCACTTACTAACTAAAGAAAAATAGAAAGAACTCCTGTTAGGTGAACACCTGATGATCAAATGCAATCCATCCCTAAATAGTATACCATGTACTTCCAGAGTTGTTGTTTATTTCACAGAACTTCAAACTCAAAAGGTAAGCACTTATAACCATGAAGCTGTATTTCTATGAGGTTTCAAGACATCTGAAATTCAAAACTGCAATGTTCAGCCAGTTGGCCTGCATCGCTGTTGTCATCCGAGGCTGTTACTGTTATGGGCACTGTGGAAGAAGTGCTCGCCTTTTTATCCCTTGAAAGGCCCTGAAGGCACCAAACCATTAAGAAGCTCCTCCCACATTTTTCCCGCTCTTTTCTGAGCTTGCTTGGTGAAGATTTTGAAAGTAAAGAGATGGTTTTCTGTAGTGGAGATATTGCAACAATTGCTCACCTAACATGGAAGCACTTACTAACTAAAGAAAAATAGAAAGAACTCCTGTTAGGTGAGCACCTGATGTTCAAATGAAACCCATCCCTAAATATTATACCATGTACTTCCAGAGTTGTTGTTTATTTCACAGAACTTCAAACTCTAAAGGTAAGCACTTACAACCATGAAGCTGTATTTCTATGAGGTTTCAAGATATCTGAAATTCAAAACTGCAATGTTCAGCCAGTTGGCCTGCATCACTGTTCTCATCCGAGGCCGTTCCTGCTATGGGCACTGTGGAAGAAGTGCCCACCTTTTTATCCCTTGAAAGGCCCTCAAGGCACCAAACCATTAAGTAGCTCCTCCCACATTTTTCCCGCTCTTTTCCGAGCTTGCTTGGTGAAGATTTTGAAAGTATAGAGAGATGGTTTTCTGTAGTGGGGATAGTGCAACAATTGCTCACCTAACATAGAAGCACTTACTAACTAAAGAAAAATAGAAAGAACTCCTGTTAGGTGAACACCTGATGCTCAAATGCAATCCATCCCTAAATAGTATACCATGTACTTCCAGAGTTGTTGTTTATTTCACAGAACTTCAAACTCAAAAGGTAAGCACTTATACCCATGAAGCTGTATTTCTATGAGGTTTCAAGACATCTGAAATTCAAAACTGCAATGTTCAGCCAGTTGGCCTGCATCACTGTTGTCATCCGAGGCCGTTCCTGCTATGGGCACTGTGGAGAAGTGCCCACCTTTTTATCCCTTGAAAGGCCCTCAAGGCACCAGACCATTAAGTAGCTCCTCCCACATTTTCCCGCTTTTTTCTGAGCTTGCTTGGTGAAGATTTTGAAAGTATAGAGAGATGGTTTTCTGTAGTGGGGATATTGCAACAATTGCTCACCTAACATGGAAGCACTTACTAACTAAAGAAAAATAGAAAGAACTCCTGTTAGGTGAACACCTGATGCTCAAATGCAATCCATCCCTAAATATTATACCATGTACTTCCAGAGTTGTTGTTTATTTCACAGAACTTCAAACTCAAAAGGTAAGCACTTACAAGCTTGAAGCTGTATTTCTATGAGGTTTCAAGGCATCTGAAATTCAAAACTGCAATGTTCAGCCAAAGGGTCTGTATCCCTGTTCTTGTCAGAGGCTGTTTCTGGTATGGGCACTGTGGAATAAGTGCTCGCCTTTTTATCCCTTGAAAGGCCCTGAAGGCACCAAACCATTAAGTAGCTCCTCCCACATTTTTCCCGCTCTTTTTTGAGCTTGCCTGGTGAAGATTTTGAAAGTATAGAGAGATGGTTTTCTGTAGTGGGGATATTGCAACAATTGCTCACCTAACATGGAAGCACTTACTAACTAAAGAAAAATAGAAAGAACTCCTGTTAGGTGAACACCTGATGCTCAAATGCAATCCATCCCTAAATATTATACCATGTACTTCCAGAGTTGTTGTTTATTTCACAGAACTTCAAACTCAAAAGGTAAGCACTTACAAGCTTGAAGCTGTATTTCTATGAGGTTTCAAGACATCTGAAATTCAAAACTGCAATGTTCAGCCAAAGGGTCTGCATCCCTGTTCTTGTCTGAGGCTGTTCCTGGTATGGGCACTGTGGAAGAAGTTCTAGCCTTTTTATCCCATGAAAGTCCCTGAAGGCACCAAACCATTAAGAAGCTCCTCCCACATTTTTCCCGCTCTTTTCTGAGCTTGCTTGGTGAAGATTTTGAAAGTATAGAGAGATGGTTTTCTGTAGTGGAGATATTGCAACAATTGCTCACCTAACATGGAAGCACTTACTAACTAAAGAAAAATAGAAAGAACTCCTGTTAGGTGAGCACCTGATGTTCAAATGCAACCCATCCCTAAATATTATACCATGTACTTCCAGAGTTGTTGTTTATTTCACAGATCTTCAAACTCAAAAGGTAAGCACTTACAACCATGAAGCTGTATTTCTATGAGGTTTCAAGATATCTGAAATTCAAAACTGCAATGTTCAGCCAGTTGGCCTGCATCACTGTTCTCATCCGAGGCCGTTCCTGCTATGGGCACTGTGGAGAATTGCCCACCTTTTCATCCCTTGAAAGGCCCTCAAGGCAACCAGACCATTAAGTAGCTCCTCCCACATTTTTCCTGCTCTTTTCCGAGCTTGCTTGGTGAAGATTTTGAAAGTATAGAGAGATGGTTTTCTGTAGTGGGGATATTGCAACAATTGCTCACCTAACATAGAAGCACTTACTAACTAAAGAAAAATAGAAAGAACTCCTGTTAGGTGAACACCTGATGCTCAAATGCAATCCATCCCTAAATAGTATACCATGTACTTCCAGAGTTGTTGTTTATTTCACAGAACTTCAAACTCAAAAGGTAAGCACTTATAACCATGAAGCTGTATTTCTATGAGGTTTCAAGACATCTGAAATTCAAAACTGCAATGTTCAGCCAGTTGGCCTGCATCACTGTTGTCATCCGAGGCCGTTCCTGCTATGGGCACTGTGGAGAAGTGCCCACCTTTTTATCCCTTGAAAGGCCCTCAAGGCACCAGACCATTAAGTAGCTCCTCCCACATTTTTCCCGCTCTTTTCTGAGCTTGCTTGGTGAAGATTTTGAAAGTATAGAGAGATGGTTTTCTGTAGTGGGGATATTGCAACAATTGCTCACCTAACATGGAAGCACTTACTAACTAAAGAAAAATAGAAAGAACTCCTGTTAGGTGAACACCTGATGCTCAAATGCAATTATTCTCTAAATAGTATACCATGTACTTCCAGAGTTGTTGTTTATTTCACAGAACTTCAAACTCAATAGGTAAGCACTTACAAGCTTGAAGCTGTATTTCTATGAGGTTTCAAGACATCTGAAATTCAAAACTGCAATGTTCAGCCAGTTGGCCTGCATCACTGTTCTCATCCGAGGCCGTTCCTGCTATGGGCACTGTGGAGAAGTGCCCACCTTTTTATCCCTTGAAAGGCCCTCAAGGCCTTTTCTGTAGTGGGGATATTGCAACAATTGCTCACCTAACATGGAAGCACTTACTAACTAAAGAAAAATAGAAAGAACTCCTGTTAGGTGAACACCTGATGCTCAAATGCAATCCATCCCTAAATATTATACCATGTACTTCCAGAGTTGTTGTTTATTTCACAGAACTTCAAACTCAAAAGGTAAGCACTTACAAGCTTGAAGCTGTATTTCTATGAGGTTTCAAGACATCTGAAATTCAAAACTGCAATGTTCAGCCAAAGGGTCTGCATCCCTGTTCTTGTCTGAGGCTGTTCCTGGTATGGGCACTGTGGAAGAAGTTCTAGCCTTTTTATCCCATGAAAGTCCCTGAAGGCACCAAACCATTAAGAAGCTCCTCCCACATTTTTCCCGCTCTTTTCTGAGCTTGCTTGGTGAAGATTTTGAAAGTATAGAGAGATGGTTTTCTGTAGTGGAGATATTGCAACAATTGCTCACCTAACATGGAAGCACTTACTAACTAAAGAAAAATAGAAAGAACTCCTGTTAGGTGAGCACCTGATGTTCAAATGCAACCCATCCCTAAATATTATACCATGTACTTCCAGAGTTGTTGTTTATTTCACAGATCTTCAAACTCAAAAGGTAAGCACTTACAACCATGAAGCTGTATTTCTATGAGGTTTCAAGATATCTGAAATTCAAAACTGCAATGTTCAGCCAGTTGGCCTGCATCACTGTTCTCATCCGAGGCCGTTCCTGCTATGGGCACTGTGGAGAATTGCCCACCTTTTCATCCCTTGAAAGGCCCTCAAGGCAACCAGACCATTAAGTAGCTCCTCCCACATTTTTCCTGCTCTTTTCCGAGCTTGCTTGGTGAAGATTTTGAAAGTATAGAGAGATGGTTTTCTGTAGTGGGGATATTGCAACAATTGCTCACCTAACATAGAAGCACTTACTAACTAAAGAAAAATAGAAAGAACTCCTGTTAGGTGAACACCTGATGCTCAAATGCAATCCATCCCTAAATAGTATACCATGTACTTCCAGAGTTGTTGTTTATTTCACAGAACTTCAAACTCAAAAGGTAAGCACTTATAACCATGAAGCTGTATTTCTATGAGGTTTCAAGACATCTGAAATTCAAAACTGCAATGTTCAGCCAGTTGGCCTGCATCACTGTTGTCATCCGAGGCCGTTCCTGCTATGGGCACTGTGGAGAAGTGCCCACCTTTTTATCCCTTGAAAGGCCCTCAAGGCACCAGACCATTAAGTAGCTCCTCCCACATTTTTCCCGCTCTTTTCTGAGCTTGCTTGGTGAAGATTTTGAAAGTATAGAGAGATGGTTTTCTGTAGTGGGGATATTGCAACAATTGCTCACCTAACATGGAAGCACTTACTAACTAAAGAAAAATAGAAAGAACTCCTGTTAGGTGAACACCTGATGCTCAAATGCAATTATTCTCTAAATAGTATACCATGTACTTCCAGAGTTGTTGTTTATTTCACAGAACTTCAAACTCAATAGGTAAGCACTTACAAGCTTGAAGCTGTATTTCTATGAGGTTTCAAGACATCTGAAATTCAAAACTGCAATGTTCAGCCAGTTGGCCTGCATCACTGTTCTCATCCGAGGCCGTTCCTGCTATGGGCACTGTGGAGAAGTGCCCACCTTTTTATCCCTTGAAAGGCCCTCAAGGCACCAGACCATTAAGTAGCTCCTCCCACATTTTTCCCGCTCTTTTCTGAGCTTGCTTGGTGAAGATTTTGAAAGTATAGAGAGATGGTTTTCTGTAGTGGGGATATTGCAACAATTGCTCACCTAACATGGAAGCACTTACTAACTAAAGAAAAATAGAAAGAACTCCTGTTAGGTGAACACCTGATGCTCAAATGCAATCCATCCCTAAATAGTATACCATGTACTTCCAGAGTTGTTGTTTATTTCACAGAACTTCAAACTCAAAAGGTAAGCACTTATACCCATGAAGCTGTATTTCTATGAGGTTTCAAGGAATCTGAAATTCAAAACTGCAATGTTCAGCCAGTTGGCCTGCATCACTGTTGTCATCCGAGGCCGTTCCTGCTATGGGCACTGTGGAGAAGTGCCCACCTTTTTATCCCTTGAAAGGCCCTCAAGGCACCAGACCATTAAGTAGCTCCTCCCACATTTTTCCCGCTCTTTTCTGAGCTTGCTTGGTGAAGATTTTGAAAGTATAGAGAGATGGTTTTCTGTAGTGGGGATATTGCAACAATTGCTCACCTAACATGGAAGCACTTACTAACTAAAGAAAAATAGAAAGAACTCCTGTTAGGTGAACACCTGATGCTCAAATGCAATCCATCCCTAAATATTATACCATGTACTTCCAGAGTTGTTGTTTATTTCACAGAACTTCAAACTCAAAAGGTAAGCACTTACAAGCTTGAAGCTGTATTTCTATGAGGTTTCAAGGCATCTGAAATTCAAAACTGCAATGTTCAGCCAAAGGGTCTGTATCCCTGTTCTTGTCAGAGGCTGTTTCTGGTATGGGCACTGTGGAATAAGTGCTCGCCTTTTTATCCCTTGAAAGGCCCTGAAGGCACCAAACCATTAAGTAGCTCCTCCCACATTTTTCCCGCTCTTTTTTGAGCTTGCCTGGTGAAGATTTTGAAAGTATAGAGAGATGGTTTTCTGTAGTGGGGATATTGCAACAATTGCTCACCTAACATGGAAGCACTTACTAACTAAAGAAAAATAGAAAGAACTCCTGTTAGGTGAACACCTGATGCTCAAATGCAATCCATCCCTAAATATTATACCATGTACTTCCAGAGTTGTTGTTTATTTCACAGAACTTCAAACTCAAAAGGTAAGCACTTACAAGCTTGAAGCTGTATTTCTATGAGGTTTCAAGACATCTGAAATTCAAAACTGCAATGTTCAGCCAAAGGGTCTGCATCCCTGTTCTTGTCTGAGGCTGTTCCTGGTATGGGCACTGTGGAAGAAGTTCTAGCCTTTTTATCCCATGAAAGTCCCTGAAGGCACCAAACCATTAAGAAGCTCCTCCCACATTTTTCCCGCTCTTTTCTGAGCTTGCTTGGTGAAGATTTTGAAAGTATAGAGAGATGGTTTTCTGTAGTGGAGATATTGCAACAATTGCTCACCTAACATGGAAGCACTTACTAACTAAAGAAAAATAGAGAGAACTCCTGTTAGGTGAGCACCTGATGTTCAAATGCAACCCATCCCTAAATATTATACCATGTACTTCCAGAGTTGTTGTTTATTTCACAGAACTTCAAACTCAAAAGGTAAGCACTTACAACCATGAAGCTGTATTTCTATGAGGTTTCAAGATATCTGAAATTCAAAACTGCAATGTTCAGCCAGTTGGCCTGCATCACTGTTCTCATCCGAGGCCGTTCCTGCTATGGGCACTGTGGAGAATTGCCCACCTTTTCATCCCTTGAAAGGCCCTCAAGGCAACCAGACCATTAAGTAGCTCCTCCCACATTTTTCCTGCTCTTTTCCGAGCTTGCTTGGTGAAGATTTTGAAAGTATAGAGAGATGGTTTTCTGTAGTGGGGATATTGCAACAATTGCTCACCTAACATAGAAGCACTTACTAACTAAAGAAAAATAGAAAGAACTCCTGTTAGGTGAACACCTGATGCTCAAATGCAATCCATCCCTAAATAGTATACCATGTACTTCCAGAGTTGTTGTTTATTTCACAGAACTTCAAACTCAAAAGGTAAGCACTTATAACCATGAAGCTGTATTTCTATGAGGTTTCAAGACATCTGAAATTCAAAACTGCAATGTTCAGCCAGTTGGCCTGCATCACTGTTGTCATCCGAGGCCGTTCCTGCTATGGGCACTGTGGAGAAGTGCCCACCTTTTTATCCCTTGAAAGGCCCTCAAGGCACCAGACCATTAAGTAGCTCCTCCCACATTTTTCCCGCTCTTTTCTGAGCTTGCTTGGTGAAGATTTTGAAAGTATAGAGAGATGGTTTTCTGTAGTGGGGATATTGCAACAATTGCTCACCTAACATGGAAGCACTTACTAACTAAAGAAAAATAGAAAGAACTCCTGTTAGGTGAACACCTGATGCTCAAATGCAATCCATCCCTAAATATTATACCATGTACTTCCAGAGTTGTTTATTTCACAGAACTTCAAACTCAAAAGGTAAGCACTTACAAGCTTGAAGCTGTATTTCTATGAGGTTTCAAGGCATCTGAAATTCAAAACTGCAATGTTCAGCCAAAGGGTCTGCATCCCTGTTCTTGTCAGAGGCTGTTTCTGGTATGGGCACTGTGGAATAAGTGCTCGCCTTTTTATCCCTTGAAAGGCCCTGAAGGCACCAAACCATTAAGTAGCTCCTCCCACATTTTTCCCGCTCTTTTTTGAGCTTGCCTGGTGAAGATTTTGAAAGTATAGAGAGATGGTTTTCTGTAGTGGGGATATTGCAACAATTGCTCACCTAACATGGAAGCACTTACTAACTAAAGAAAAATAGAAAGAACTCCTGTTAGGTGAACACCTGATGCTCAAATGCAATCCATCCCTAAATATTATACCATGTACTTCCAGAGTTGTTGTTTATTTCACAGAACTTCAAACTCAAAAGGTAAGCACTTACAAGCTTGAAGCTGTATTTCTATGAGGTTTCAAGACATCTGAAATTCAAAACTGCAATGTTCAGCCAAAGGGTCTGCATCCCTGTTCTTGTCTGAGGCTGTTCCTGGTATGGGCACTGTGGGAGAAGTTCTAGCCTTTTTATCCCTTGAAAGTCCCTGAAGGCACCAAACCATTAAGAAGCTCCTCCCACATTTTTCCCGCTCTTTTCTGAGCTTGCTTGGTGAAGATTTTGAAAGTATAGAGAGATGGTTTTCTGTAGTGGAGATATTGCAACAATTGCTCACCTAACATGGAAGCACTTACTAACTAAAGAAAAATAGAAAGAACTCCTGTTAGGTGAGCACCTGATGCTCAAATGCAATTATTCTCTAAATATTATAACATACACTTCCAGAGCTGTTGTTTAGTTAACAGAACTTCAACCTCAATAGGTAAGCACTTACAAGCTTGAAGCTGTATTTCTATGAGGTTTCAAGACATCTGAAATTCAAAACTGCAATGTTCAGCCAGTTGGCCTGCATCACTGTTCTCATCCGAGGCCGTTCCTGCTATGGGCACTGTGGAAGAAGTGCCCACCTTTTTATCCCTTGAAAGGCCCTCAAGGCACCAAACCATTAAGTAGCTCCTCCCACATTTTTCCCGCTCTTTTCTGAGCTTGCTTGGTGAAGATTTTGAAAGTATAGAGAGATGGTTTTCTGTAGTGGGGATATTGCAACAATTGCTCACCTAACATGGAAGCACTTACTAACTAAAGAAAAATAGAAAGAACTCCTGTTAGGTGAGCACCTGATGTTCAAATGCAATCCATCCTAAATATTATAACATACACTTCCAAAGTTGCTGTTTAGTTCACAGAACTTCAACCTCAAAAGGTGAGCACTTATAACCATGAAGCTGTATTTCTATGAGGTTTCAAGATATCTGAAATTCAAAACTGCAATGTTCAGCCAGTTGGCCTGCATCACTGTTCTCATCCGAGGCCGTTCCTGCTATGGGCACTGTGGAAGAAGTGCTCGCCTTTTTATCCCTTGAAAGGCCCTGAAGGCACCAAACCATTAAGAAGCTCCTCCCACATTTTTCCCGCTCTTTTCTGAGCTTGCTTGGTGAAGATTTTGAAAGTAAAGAGATGGTTTTCTGTAGTGGAGATATTGCAACAATTGCTCACCTAACATGGAAGCACTTACTAACTAAAGAAAAATAGAAAGAACTCCTGTTAGGTGAGCACCTGATGTTCAAATGCAACCCATCCCTAAATATTATACCATGTACTTCCAGAGTTGTAGTTTATTTCACAGAACTTCAAACTCAAAAGGTAAGCACTTACAACCATGAAGCTGTATTTCTATGAGGTTTCAAGATATCTGAAATTCAAAACTGCAATGTTCAGCCAGTTGGCCTGCATCACTGTTCTCATCCGAGGCCGTTCCTGCTATGGGCACTGTGGAAGAAGTGCCCACCTTTTTATCCCTTGAAAGGCCCTCAAGGCACCAAACCATTAAGTAGCTCCTCCCACATTTTTCCCGCTCTTTTCCGAGCTTGCTTGGTGAAGATTTTGAAAGTATAGAGAGATGGTTTTCTGTAGTGGGGATATTGCAACAATTGCTCACCTAACATAGAAGCACTTACTAACTAAAGAAAAATAGAAAGAACTCCTGTTAGGTGAACACCTGATGCTCAAATGCAATCCATCCCTAAATAGTATACCATGTACTTCCAGAGTTGTTGTTTATTTCACAGAACTTCAAACTCAAAAGGTAAGCACTTATAACCATGAAGCTGTATTTCTATGAGGTTTCAAGACATCTGAAATTCAAAACTGCAATGTTCAGCCAAAGGGTCTGCATCACTGTTGTCATCCGAGGCCGTTCCTGCTATGGGCACTGTGGAGAAGTGCCCACCTTTTTATCCCTTGAAAGGCCCTCAAGGCACCAGACCATTAAGTAGCTCCTCCCACATTTTTCCCGCTCTTTTCTGAGCTTGCTTGGTGAAGATTTTGAAAGTATAGAGAGATGGTTTTCTGTAGTGGGGATATTGCAACAATTGCTCACCTAACATAGAAGCACTTACTAACTAAAGAAAAATAGAAAGAACTCCTGTTAGGTGAACACCTGATGATCAAATGCAATCCATCCCTAAATAGTATACCATGTACTTCCAGAGTTGTTGTTTATTTCACAGAACTTCAAACTCAAAAGGTAAGCACTTATAACCATGAAGCTGTATTTCTATGAGGTTTCAAGACATCTGAAATTCAAAACTGCAATGTTCAGCCAGTTGGCCTGCATCGCTGTTGTCATCCGAGGCTGTTACTGTTATGGGCACTGTGGAAGAAGTGCTCGCCTTTTTATCCCTTGAAAGGCCCTGAAGGCACCAAACCATTAAGAAGCTCCTCCCACATTTTTCCCGCTCTTTTCTGAGCTTGCTTGGTGAAGATTTTGAAAGTAAAGAGATGGTTTTCTGTAGTGGAGATATTGCAACAATTGCTCACCTAACATGGAAGCACTTACTAACTAAAGAAAAATAGAAAGAACTCCTGTTAGGTGAGCACCTGATGTTCAAATGAAACCCATCCCTAAATATTATACCATGTACTTCCAGAGTTGTTGTTTATTTCACAGAACTTCAAACTCTAAAGGTAAGCACTTACAACCATGAAGCTGTATTTCTATGAGGTTTCAAGATATCTGAAATTCAAAACTGCAATGTTCAGCCAGTTGGCCTGCATCACTGTTCTCATCCGAGGCCGTTCCTGCTATGGGCACTGTGGAAGAAGTGCCCACCTTTTTATCCCTTGAAAGGCCCTCAAGGCACCAAACCATTAAGTAGCTCCTCCCACATTTTTCCCGCTCTTTTCCGAGCTTGCTTGGTGAAGATTTTGAAAGTATAGAGAGATGGTTTTCTGTAGTGGGGATAGTGCAACAATTGCTCACCTAACATAGAAGCACTTACTAACTAAAGAAAAATAGAAAGAACTCCTGTTAGGTGAACACCTGATGCTCAAATGCAATCCATCCCTAAATAGTATACCATGTACTTCCAGAGTTGTTGTTTATTTCACAGAACTTCAAACTCAAAAGGTAAGCACTTATACCCATGAAGCTGTATTTCTATGAGGTTTCAAGACATCTGAAATTCAAAACTGCAATGTTCAGCCAGTTGGCCTGCATCACTGTTGTCATCCGAGGCCGTTCCTGCTATGGGCACTGTGGAGAAGTGCCCACCTTTTTATCCCTTGAAAGGCCCTCAAGGCACCAGACCATTAAGTAGCTCCTCCCACATTTTCCCGCTTTTTTCTGAGCTTGCTTGGTGAAGATTTTGAAAGTATAGAGAGATGGTTTTCTGTAGTGGGGATATTGCAACAATTGCTCACCTAACATGGAAGCACTTACTAACTAAAGAAAAATAGAAAGAACTCCTGTTAGGTGAACACCTGATGCTCAAATGCAATCCATCCCTAAATATTATACCATGTACTTCCAGAGTTGTTGTTTATTTCACAGAACTTCAAACTCAAAAGGTAAGCACTTACAAGCTTGAAGCTGTATTTCTATGAGGTTTCAAGGCATCTGAAATTCAAAACTGCAATGTTCAGCCAAAGGGTCTGTATCCCTGTTCTTGTCAGAGGCTGTTTCTGGTATGGGCACTGTGGAATAAGTGCTCGCCTTTTTATCCCTTGAAAGGCCCTGAAGGCACCAAACCATTAAGTAGCTCCTCCCACATTTTTCCCGCTCTTTTTTGAGCTTGCCTGGTGAAGATTTTGAAAGTATAGAGAGATGGTTTTCTGTAGTGGGGATATTGCAACAATTGCTCACCTAACATGGAAGCACTTACTAACTAAAGAAAAATAGAAAGAACTCCTGTTAGGTGAACACCTGATGCTCAAATGCAATCCATCCCTAAATATTATACCATGTACTTCCAGAGTTGTTGTTTATTTCACAGAACTTCAAACTCAAAAGGTAAGCACTTACAAGCTTGAAGCTGTATTTCTATGAGGTTTCAAGACATCTGAAATTCAAAACTGCAATGTTCAGCCAAAGGGTCTGCATCCCTGTTCTTGTCTGAGGCTGTTCCTGGTATGGGCACTGTGGAAGAAGTTCTAGCCTTTTTATCCCATGAAAGTCCCTGAAGGCACCAAACCATTAAGAAGCTCCTCCCACATTTTTCCCGCTCTTTTCTGAGCTTGCTTGGTGAAGATTTTGAAAGTATAGAGAGATGGTTTTCTGTAGTGGAGATATTGCAACAATTGCTCACCTAACATGGAAGCACTTACTAACTAAAGAAAAATAGAAAGAACTCCTGTTAGGTGAGCACCTGATGTTCAAATGCAACCCATCCCTAAATATTATACCATGTACTTCCAGAGTTGTTGTTTATTTCACAGATCTTCAAACTCAAAAGGTAAGCACTTACAACCATGAAGCTGTATTTCTATGAGGTTTCAAGATATCTGAAATTCAAAACTGCAATGTTCAGCCAGTTGGCCTGCATCACTGTTCTCATCCGAGGCCGTTCCTGCTATGGGCACTGTGGAGAATTGCCCACCTTTTCATCCCTTGAAAGGCCCTCAAGGCAACCAGACCATTAAGTAGCTCCTCCCACATTTTTCCTGCTCTTTTCCGAGCTTGCTTGGTGAAGATTTTGAAAGTATAGAGAGATGGTTTTCTGTAGTGGGGATATTGCAACAATTGCTCACCTAACATAGAAGCACTTACTAACTAAAGAAAAATAGAAAGAACTCCTGTTAGGTGAACACCTGATGCTCAAATGCAATCCATCCCTAAATAGTATACCATGTACTTCCAGAGTTGTTGTTTATTTCACAGAACTTCAAACTCAAAAGGTAAGCACTTATAACCATGAAGCTGTATTTCTATGAGGTTTCAAGACATCTGAAATTCAAAACTGCAATGTTCAGCCAGTTGGCCTGCATCACTGTTGTCATCCGAGGCCGTTCCTGCTATGGGCACTGTGGAGAAGTGCCCACCTTTTTATCCCTTGAAAGGCCCTCAAGGCACCAGACCATTAAGTAGCTCCTCCCACATTTTTCCCGCTCTTTTCTGAGCTTGCTTGGTGAAGATTTTGAAAGTATAGAGAGATGGTTTTCTGTAGTGGGGATATTGCAACAATTGCTCACCTAACATGGAAGCACTTACTAACTAAAGAAAAATAGAAAGAACTCCTGTTAGGTGAACACCTGATGCTCAAATGCAATTATTCTCTAAATAGTATACCATGTACTTCCAGAGTTGTTGTTTATTTCACAGAACTTCAAACTCAATAGGTAAGCACTTACAAGCTTGAAGCTGTATTTCTATGAGGTTTCAAGACATCTGAAATTCAAAACTGCAATGTTCAGCCAGTTGGCCTGCATCACTGTTCTCATCCGAGGCCGTTCCTGCTATGGGCACTGTGGAGAAGTGCCCACCTTTTTATCCCTTGAAAGGCCCTCAAGGCACCAGACCATTAAGTAGCTCCTCCCACATTTTTCCCGCTCTTTTCTGAGCTTGCCTGGTGAAGATTTTGAAAGTATAGAGAGATGGTTTTCTGTAGTGGGGATATTGCAACAATTGCTCACCTAACATGGAAGCACTTACTAACTAAAGAAAAATAGAAAGAACTCCTGTTAGGTGAACACCTGATGCTCAAATGCAATCCATCCCTAAATAGTATACCATGTACTTCCAGAGTTGTTGTTTATTTCACAGAACTTCAAACTCAAAAGGTAAGCACTTATACCCATGAAGCTGTATTTCTATGAGGTTTCAAGGAATCTGAAATTCAAAACTGCAATGTTCAGCCAGTTGGCCTGCATCACTGTTGTCATCCGAGGCCGTTCCTGCTATGGGCACTGTGGAGAAGTGCCCACCTTTTTATCCCTTGAAAGGCCCTCAAGGCACCAGACCATTAAGTAGCTCCTCCCACATTTTTCCCTCTCTTTTCTGAGCTTGCTTGGTGAAGATTTTGAAAGTATAGAGAGATGGTTTTCTGTAGTGGGGATATTGCAACAATTGCTCACCTAACATGGAAGCACTTACTAACTAAAGAAAAATAGAAAGAACTCCTGTTAGGTGAACACCTGATGCTCAAATGCAATCCATCCCTAAATATTATACCATGTACTTCCAGAGTTGTTGTTTATTTCACAGAACTTCAAACTCAAAAGGTAAGCACTTACAAGCTTGAAGCTGTATTTCTATGAGGTTTCAAGGCATCTGAAATTCAAAACTGCAATGTTCAGCCAAAGGGTCTGTATCCCTGTTCTTGTCAGAGGCTGTTTCTGGTATGGGCACTGTGGAATAAGTGCTCGCCTTTTTATCCCTTGAAAGGCCCTGAAGGCACCAAACCATTAAGTAGCTCCTCCCACATTTTTCCCGCTCTTTTTTGAGCTTGCCTGGTGAAGATTTTGAAAGTATAGAGAGATGGTTTTCTGTAGTGGGGATATTGCAACAATTGCTCACCTAACATGGAAGCACTTACTAACTAAAGAAAAATAGAAAGAACTCCTGTTAGGTGAACACCTGATGCTCAAATGCAATCCATCCCTAAATATTATACCATGTACTTCCAGAGTTGTTGTTTATTTCACAGAACTTCAAACTCAAAAGGTAAGCACTTACAAGCTTGAAGCTGTATTTCTATGAGGTTTCAAGACATCTGAAATTCAAAACTGCAATGTTCAGCCAAAGGGTCTGCATCCCTGTTCTTGTCTGAGGCTGTTCCTGGTATGGGCACTGTGGAAGAAGTTCTAGCCTTTTTATCCCATGAAAGTCCCTGAAGGCACCAAACCATTAAGAAGCTCCTCCCACATTTTTCCCGCTCTTTTCTGAGCTTGCTTGGTGAAGATTTTGAAAGTATAGAGAGATGGTTTTCTGTAGTGGAGATATTGCAACAATTGCTCACCTAACATGGAAGCACTTACTAACTAAAGAAAAATAGAAAGAACTCCTGTTAGGTGAGCACCTGATGTTCAAATGCAACCCATCCCTAAATATTATACCATGTACTTCCAGAGTTGTTGTTTATTTCACAGAACTTCAAACTCAAAAGGTAAGCACTTACAACCATGAAGCTGTATTTCTATGAGGTTTCAAGATATCTGAAATTCAAAACTGCAATGTTCAGCCAGTTGGCCTGCATCACTGTTCTCATCCGAGGCCGTTCCTGCTATGGGCACTGTGGAGAATTGCCCACCTTTTCATCCCTTGAAAGGCCCTCAAGGCAACCAGACCATTAAGTAGCTCCTCCCACATTTTTCCTGCTCTTTTCCGAGCTTGCTTGGTGAAGATTTTGAAAGTATAGAGAGATGGTTTTCTGTAGTGGGGATATTGCAACAATTGCTCACCTAACATAGAAGCACTTACTAACTAAAGAAAAATAGAAAGAACTCCTGTTAGGTGAACACCTGATGCTCAAATGCAATCCATCCCTAAATAGTATACCATGTACTTCCAGAGATGTTGTTTATTTCACAGAACTTCAAACTCAAAAGGTAAGCACTTATAACCATGAAGCTGTATTTCTATGAGGTTTCAAGACATCTGAAATTCAAAACTGCAATGTTCAGCCAGTTGGCCTGCATCACTGTTGTCATCCGAGGCCGTTCCTGCTATGGGCACTGTGGAGAAGTGCCCACCTTTTTATCCCTTGAAAGGCCCTCAAGGCACCAGACCATTAAGTAGCTCCTCCCACATTTTTCCCGCTCTTTTCTGAGCTTGCTTGGTGAAGATTTTGAAAGTATAGAGAGATGGTTTTCTGTAGTGGGGATATTGCAACAATTGCTCACCTAACATGGAAGCACTTACTAACTAAAGAAAAATAGAAAGAACTCCTGTTAGGTGAACACCTGATGCTCAAATGCAATCCATCCCTAAATATTATACCATGTACTTCCAGAGTTGTTTATTTCACAGAACTTCAAACTCAAAAGGTAAGCACTTACAAGCTTGAAGCTGTATTTCTATGAGGTTTCAAGGCATCTGAAATTCAAAACTGCAATGTTCAGCCAAAGGGTCTGCATCCCTGTTCTTGTCAGAGGCTGTTTCTGGTATGGGCACTGTGGAATAAGTGCTCGCCTTTTTATCCCTTGAAAGGCCCTGAAGGCACCAAACCATTAAGTAGCTCCTCCCACATTTTTCCCGCTCTTTTTTGAGCTTGCCTGGTGAAGATTTTGAAAGTATAGAGAGATGGTTTTCTGTAGTGGGGATATTGCAACAATTGCTCACCTAACATGGAAGCACTTACTAACTAAAGAAAAATAGAAAGAACTCCTGTTAGGTGAACACCTGATGCTCAAATGCAATCCATCCCTAAATATTATACCATGTACTTCCAGAGTTGTTGTTTATTTCACAGAACTTCAAACTCAAAAGGTAAGCACTTACAAGCTTGAAGCTGTATTTCTATGAGGTTTCAAGACATCTGAAATTCAAAACTGCAATGTTCAGCCAAAGGGTCTGCATCCCTGTTCTTGTCTGAGGCTGTTCCTGGTATGGGCACTGTGGGAGAAGTTCTAGCCTTTTTATCCCTTGAAAGTCCCTGAAGGCACCAAACCATTAAGAAGCTCCTCCCACATTTTTCCCGCTCTTTTCTGAGCTTGCTTGGTGAAGATTTTGAAAGTATAGAGAGATGGTTTTCTGTAGTGGAGATATTGCAACAATTGCTCACCTAACATGGAAGCACTTACTAACTAAAGAAAAATAGAAAGAACTCCTGTTAGGTGAGCACCTGATGCTCAAATGCAATTATTCTCTAAATATTATAACATACACTTCCAGAGCTGTTGTTTAGTTAACAGAACTTCAACCTCAATAGGTAAGCACTTACAAGCTTGAAGCTGTATTTCTATGAGGTTTCAAGACATCTGAAATTCAAAACTGCAATGTTCAGCCAGTTGGCCTGCATCACTGTTCTCATCCGAGGCCGTTCCTGCTATGGGCACTGTGGAAGAAGTGCCCACCTTTTTATCCCTTGAAAGGCCCTCAAGGCACCAAACCATTAAGTAGCTCCTCCCACATTTTTCCCGCTCTTTTCTGAGCTTGCTTGGTGAAGATTTTGAAAGTATAGAGAGATGGTTTTCTGTAGTGGGGATATTGCAACAATTGCTCACCTAACATGGAAGCACTTACTAACTAAAGAAAAATAGAAAGAACTCCTGTTAGGTGAGCACCTGATGTTCAAATGCAATCCATCCTAAATATTATAACATACACTTCCAAAGTTGCTGTTTAGTTCACAGAACTTCAACCTCAAAAGGTGAGCACTTATAACCATGAAGCTGTATTTCTATGAGGTTTCAAGATATCTGAAATTCAAAACTGCAATGTTCAGCCAGTTGGCCTGCATCACTGTTCTCATCCGAGGCCGTTCCTGCTATGGGCACTGTGGAAGAAGTGCTCGCCTTTTTATCCCTTGAAAGGCCCTGAAGGCACCAAACCATTAAGAAGCTCCTCCCACATTTTTCCCGCTCTTTTCTGAGCTTGCTTGGTGAAGATTTTGAAAGTAAAGAGATGGTTTTCTGTAGTGGAGATATTGCAACAATTGCTCACCTAACATGGAAGCACTTACTAACTAAAGAAAAATAGAAAGAACTCCTGTTAGGTGAGCACCTGATGTTCAAATGCAACCCATCCCTAAATATTATACCATGTACTTCCAGAGTTGTTGTTTATTTCACAGAACTTCAAACTCAAAAGGTAAGCACTTACAAGCTTGAAGCTGTATTTCTATGAGGTTTCAAGACATCTGAAATTCAAAACTGCAATGTTCAGCCAAAGGGTCTGCATCCCTGTTCTTGTCTGAGGCTGTTCCTGGTATGGGCACTGTGGAAGAAGTTCTAGCCTTTTTATCCCATGAAAGTCCCTGAAGGCACCAAACCATTAAGAAGCTCCTCCCACATTTTTCCCGCTCTTTTCTGAGCTTGCTTGGTGAAGATTTTGAAAGTATAGAGAGATGGTTTTCTGTAGTGGAGATATTGCAACAATTGCTCACCTAACATGGAAGCACTTACTAACTAAAGAAAAATAGAAAGAACTCCTGTTAGGTGAGCACCTGATGTTCAAATGCAACCCATCCCTAAATATTATACCATGTACTTCCAGAGTTGTTGTTTATTTCACAGATCTTCAAACTCAAAAGGTAAGCACTTACAACCATGAAGCTGTATTTCTATGAGGTTTCAAGATATCTGAAATTCAAAACTGCAATGTTCAGCCAGTTGGCCTGCATCACTGTTCTCATCCGAGGCCGTTCCTGCTATGGGCACTGTGGAGAATTGCCCACCTTTTCATCCCTTGAAAGGCCCTCAAGGCAACCAGACCATTAAGTAGCTCCTCCCACATTTTTCCTGCTCTTTTCCGAGCTTGCTTGGTGAAGATTTTGAAAGTATAGAGAGATGGTTTTCTGTAGTGGGGATATTGCAACAATTGCTCACCTAACATAGAAGCACTTACTAACTAAAGAAAAATAGAAAGAACTCCTGTTAGGTGAACACCTGATGCTCAAATGCAATCCATCCCTAAATAGTATACCATGTACTTCCAGAGTTGTTGTTTATTTCACAGAACTTCAAACTCAAAAGGTAAGCACTTATAACCATGAAGCTGTATTTCTATGAGGTTTCAAGACATCTGAAATTCAAAACTGCAATGTTCAGCCAGTTGGCCTGCATCACTGTTGTCATCCGAGGCCGTTCCTGCTATGGGCACTGTGGAGAAGTGCCCACCTTTTTATCCCTTGAAAGGCCCTCAAGGCACCAGACCATTAAGTAGCTCCTCCCACATTTTTCCCGCTCTTTTCTGAGCTTGCTTGGTGAAGATTTTGAAAGTATAGAGAGATGGTTTTCTGTAGTGGGGATATTGCAACAATTGCTCACCTAACATGGAAGCACTTACTAACTAAAGAAAAATAGAAAGAACTCCTGTTAGGTGAACACCTGATGCTCAAATGCAATTATTCTCTAAATAGTATACCATGTACTTCCAGAGTTGTTGTTTATTTCACAGAACTTCAAACTCAATAGGTAAGCACTTACAAGCTTGAAGCTGTATTTCTATGAGGTTTCAAGACATCTGAAATTCAAAACTGCAATGTTCAGCCAGTTGGCCTGCATCACTGTTCTCATCCGAGGCCGTTCCTGCTATGGGCACTGTGGAGAAGTGCCCACCTTTTTATCCCTTGAAAGGCCCTCAAGGCACCAGACCATTAAGTAGCTCCTCCCACATTTTTCCCGCTCTTTTCTGAGCTTGCCTGGTGAAGATTTTGAAAGTATAGAGAGATGGTTTTCTGTAGTGGGGATATTGCAACAATTGCTCACCTAACATGGAAGCACTTACTAACTAAAGAAAAATAGAAAGAACTCCTGTTAGGTGAACACCTGATGCTCAAATGCAATCCATCCCTAAATAGTATACCATGTACTTCCAGAGTTGTTGTTTATTTCACAGAACTTCAAACTCAAAAGGTAAGCACTTATACCCATGAAGCTGTATTTCTATGAGGTTTCAAGGAATCTGAAATTCAAAACTGCAATGTTCAGCCAGTTGGCCTGCATCACTGTTGTCATCCGAGGCCGTTCCTGCTATGGGCACTGTGGAGAAGTGCCCACCTTTTTATCCCTTGAAAGGCCCTCAAGGCACCAGACCATTAAGTAGCTCCTCCCACATTTTTCCCTCTCTTTTCTGAGCTTGCTTGGTGAAGATTTTGAAAGTATAGAGAGATGGTTTTCTGTAGTGGGGATATTGCAACAATTGCTCACCTAACATGGAAGCACTTACTAACTAAAGAAAAATAGAAAGAACTCCTGTTAGGTGAACACCTGATGCTCAAATGCAATCCATCCCTAAATATTATACCATGTACTTCCAGAGTTGTTGTTTATTTCACAGAACTTCAAACTCAAAAGGTAAGCACTTACAAGCTTGAAGCTGTATTTCTATGAGGTTTCAAGGCATCTGAAATTCAAAACTGCAATGTTCAGCCAAAGGGTCTGTATCCCTGTTCTTGTCAGAGGCTGTTTCTGGTATGGGCACTGTGGAATAAGTGCTCGCCTTTTTATCCCTTGAAAGGCCCTGAAGGCACCAAACCATTAAGTAGCTCCTCCCACATTTTTCCCGCTCTTTTTTGAGCTTGCCTGGTGAAGATTTTGAAAGTATAGAGAGATGGTTTTCTGTAGTGGGGATATTGCAACAATTGCTCACCTAACATGGAAGCACTTACTAACTAAAGAAAAATAGAAAGAACTCCTGTTAGGTGAACACCTGATGCTCAAATGCAATCCATCCCTAAATATTATACCATGTACTTCCAGAGTTGTTGTTTATTTCACAGAACTTCAAACTCAAAAGGTAAGCACTTACAAGCTTGAAGCTGTATTTCTATGAGGTTTCAAGACATCTGAAATTCAAAACTGCAATGTTCAGCCAAAGGGTCTGCATCCCTGTTCTTGTCTGAGGCTGTTCCTGGTATGGGCACTGTGGAAGAAGTTCTAGCCTTTTTATCCCATGAAAGTCCCTGAAGGCACCAAACCATTAAGAAGCTCCTCCCACATTTTTCCCGCTCTTTTCTGAGCTTGCTTGGTGAAGATTTTGAAAGTATAGAGAGATGGTTTTCTGTAGTGGAGATATTGCAACAATTGCTCACCTAACATGGAAGCACTTACTAACTAAAGAAAAATAGAAAGAACTCCTGTTAGGTGAGCACCTGATGTTCAAATGCAACCCATCCCTAAATATTATACCATGTACTTCCAGAGTTGTTGTTTATTTCACAGAACTTCAAACTCAAAAGGTAAGCACTTACAACCATGAAGCTGTATTTCTATGAGGTTTCAAGATATCTGAAATTCAAAACTGCAATGTTCAGCCAGTTGGCCTGCATCACTGTTCTCATCCGAGGCCGTTCCTGCTATGGGCACTGTGGAGAATTGCCCACCTTTTCATCCCTTGAAAGGCCCTCAAGGCAACCAGACCATTAAGTAGCTCCTCCCACATTTTTCCTGCTCTTTTCCGAGCTTGCTTGGTGAAGATTTTGAAAGTATAGAGAGATGGTTTTCTGTAGTGGGGATATTGCAACAATTGCTCACCTAACATAGAAGCACTTACTAACTAAAGAAAAATAGAAAGAACTCCTGTTAGGTGAACACCTGATGCTCAAATGCAATCCATCCCTAAATAGTATACCATGTACTTCCAGAGTTGTTGTTTATTTCACAGAACTTCAAACTCAAAAGGTAAGCACTTATAACCATGAAGCTGTATTTCTATGAGGTTTCAAGACATCTGAAATTCAAAACTGCAATGTTCAGCCAGTTGGCCTGCATCACTGTTGTCATCCGAGGCCGTTCCTGCTATGGGCACTGTGGAGAAGTGCCCACCTTTTTATCCCTTGAAAGGCCCTCAAGGCACCAGACCATTAAGTAGCTCCTCCCACATTTTTCCCGCTCTTTTCTGAGCTTGCTTGGTGAAGATTTTGAAAGTATAGAGAGATGGTTTTCTGTAGTGGGGATATTGCAACAATTGCTCACCTAACATGGAAGCACTTACTAACTAAAGAAAAATAGAAAGAACTCCTGTTAGGTGAACACCTGATGCTCAAATGCAATCCATCCCTAAATATTATACCATGTACTTCCAGAGTTGTTTATTTCACAGAACTTCAAACTCAAAAGGTAAGCACTTACAAGCTTGAAGCTGTATTTCTATGAGGTTTCAAGGCATCTGAAATTCAAAACTGCAATGTTCAGCCAAAGGGTCTGCATCCCTGTTCTTGTCAGAGGCTGTTTCTGGTATGGGCACTGTGGAATAAGTGCTCGCCTTTTTATCCCTTGAAAGGCCCTGAAGGCACCAAACCATTAAGTAGCTCCTCCCACATTTTTCCCGCTCTTTTTTGAGCTTGCCTGGTGAAGATTTTGAAAGTATAGAGAGATGGTTTTCTGTAGTGGGGATATTGCAACAATTGCTCACCTAACATGGAAGCACTTACTAACTAAAGAAAAATAGAAAGAACTCCTGTTAGGTGAACACCTGATGCTCAAATGCAATCCATCCCTAAATATTATACCATGTACTTCCAGAGTTGTTGTTTATTTCACAGAACTTCAAACTCAAAAGGTAAGCACTTACAAGCTTGAAGCTGTATTTCTATGAGGTTTCAAGACATCTGAAATTCAAAACTGCAATGTTCAGCCAAAGGGTCTGCATCCCTGTTCTTGTCTGAGGCTGTTCCTGGTATGGGCACTGTGGGAGAAGTTCTAGCCTTTTTATCCCTTGAAAGTCCCTGAAGGCACCAAACCATTAAGAAGCTCCTCCCACATTTTTCCCGCTCTTTTCTGAGCTTGCTTGGTGAAGATTTTGAAAGTATAGAGAGATGGTTTTCTGTAGTGGAGATATTGCAACAATTGCTCACCTAACATGGAAGCACTTACTAACTAAAGAAAAATAGAAAGAACTCCTGTTAGGTGAGCACCTGATGCTCAAATGCAATTATTCTCTAAATATTATAACATACACTTCCAGAGCTGTTGTTTAGTTAACAGAACTTCAACCTCAATAGGTAAGCACTTACAAGCTTGAAGCTGTATTTCTATGAGGTTTCAAGACATCTGAAATTCAAAACTGCAATGTTCAGCCAGTTGGCCTGCATCACTGTTCTCATCCGAGGCCGTTCCTGCTATGGGCACTGTGGAAGAAGTGCCCACCTTTTTATCCCTTGAAAGGCCCTCAAGGCACCAAACCATTAAGTAGCTCCTCCCACATTTTTCCCGCTCTTTTCTGAGCTTGCTTGGTGAAGATTTTGAAAGTATAGAGAGATGGTTTTCTGTAGTGGGGATATTGCAACAATTGCTCACCTAACATGGAAGCACTTACTAACTAAAGAAAAATAGAAAGAACTCCTGTTAGGTGAGCACCTGATGTTCAAATGCAATCCATCCTAAATATTATAACATACACTTCCAAAGTTGCTGTTTAGTTCACAGAACTTCAACCTCAAAAGGTGAGCACTTATAACCATGAAGCTGTATTTCTATGAGGTTTCAAGATATCTGAAATTCAAAACTGCAATGTTCAGCCAGTTGGCCTGCATCACTGTTCTCTTCCGAGGCCGTTCCTGCTATGGGCACTGTGGAAGAAGTGCTCGCCTTTTTATCCCTTGAAAGGCCCTGAAGGCACCAAACCATTAAGAAGCTCCTCCCACATTTTTCCCGCTCTTTTCTGAGCTTGCTTGGTGAAGATTTTGAAAGTAAAGAGATGGTTTTCTGTAGTGGAGATATTGCAACAATTGCTCACCTAACATGGAAGCACTTACTAACTAAAGAAAAATAGAAAGAACTCCTGTTAGGTGAGCACCTGATGTTCAAATGCAACCCATCCCTAAATATTATACCATGTACTTCCAGAGTTGTAGTTTATTTCACAGAACTTCAAACTCAAAAGGTAAGCACTTACAACCATGAAGCTGTATTTCTATGAGGTTTCAAGATATCTGAAATTCAAAACTGCAATGTTCAGCCAGTTGGCCTGCATCACTGTTCTCATCCGAGGCCGTTCCTGCTATGGGCACTGTGGAAGAAGTGCCCACCTTTTTATCCCTTGAAAGGCCCTCAAGGCACCAAACCATTAAGTAGCTCCTCCCACATTTTTCCCGCTCTTTTCCGAGCTTGCTTGGTGAAGATTTTGAAAGTATAGAGAGATGGTTTTCTGTAGTGGGGATATTGCAACAATTGCTCACCTAACATAGAAGCACTTACTAACTAAAGAAAAATAGAAAGAACTCCTGTTAGGTGAACACCTGATGCTCAAATGCAATCCATCCCTAAATAGTATACCATGTACTTCCAGAGTTGTTGTTTATTTCACAGAACTTCAAACTCAAAAGGTAAGCACTTATAACCATGAAGCTGTATTTCTATGAGGTTTCAAGACATCTGAAATTCAAAACTGCAATGTTCAGCCAAAGGGTCTGCATCACTGTTGTCATCCGAGGCCGTTCCTGCTATGGGCACTGTGGAGAAGTGCCCACCTTTTTATCCCTTGAAAGGCCCTCAAGGCACCAGACCATTAAGTAGCTCCTCCCACATTTTTCCCGCTCTTTTCTGAGCTTGCTTGGTGAAGATTTTGAAAGTATAGAGAGATGGTTTTCTGTAGTGGGGATATTGCAACAATTGCTCACCTAACATAGAAGCACTTACTAACTAAAGAAAAATAGAAAGAACTCCTGTTAGGTGAACACCTGATGATCAAATGCAATCCATCCCTAAATAGTATACCATGTACTTCCAGAGTTGTTGTTTATTTCACAGAACTTCAAACTCAAAAGGTAAGCACTTATAACCATGAAGCTGTATTTCTATGAGGTTTCAAGACATCTGAAATTCAAAACTGCAATGTTCAGCCAGTTGGCCTGCATCGCTGTTGTCATCCGAGGCTGTTACTGTTATGGGCACTGTGGAAGAAGTGCTCGCCTTTTTATCCCTTGAAAGGCCCTGAAGGCACCAAACCATTAAGAAGCTCCTCCCACATTTTTCCCGCTCTTTTCTGAGCTTGCTTGGTGAAGATTTTGAAAGTAAAGAGATGGTTTTCTGTAGTGGAGATATTGCAACAATTGCTCACCTAACATGGAAGCACTTACTAACTAAAGAAAAATAGAAAGAACTCCTGTTAGGTGAGCACCTGATGTTCAAATGAAACCCATCCCTAAATATTATACCATGTACTTCCAGAGTTGTTGTTTATTTCACAGAACTTCAAACTCAAAAGGTAAGCACTTACAACCATGAAGCTGTATTTCTATGAGGTTTCAAGATATCTGAAATTCAAAACTGCAATGTTCAGCCAGTTGGCCTGCATCACTGTTCTCATCCGAGGCCGTTCCTGCTATGGGCACTGTGGAAGAAGTGCCCACCTTTTTATCCCTTGAAAGGCCCTCAAGGCACCAAACCATTAAGTAGCTCCTCCCACATTTTTCCCGCTCTTTTCCGAGCTTGCTTGGTGAAGATTTTGAAAGTATAGAGAGATGGTTTTCTGTAGTGGGGATAGTGCAACAATTGCTCACCTAACATAGAAGCACTTACTAACTAAAGAAAAATAGAAAGAACTCCTGTTAGGTGAACACCTGATGCTCAAATGCAATCCATCCCTAAATAGTATACCATGTACTTCCAGAGTTGTTGTTTATTTCACAGAACTTCAAACTCAAAAGGTAAGCACTTATACCCATGAAGCTGTATTTCTATGAGGTTTCAAGACATCTGAAATTCAAAACTGCAATGTTCAGCCAGTTGGCCTGCATCACTGTTGTCATCCGAGGCCGTTCCTGCTATGGGCACTGTGGAGAAGTGCCCACCTTTTTATCCCTTGAAAGGCCCTCAAGGCACCAGACCATTAAGTAGCTCCTCCCACATTTTTCCCGCTCTTTTCTGAGCTTGCTTGGTGAAGATTTTGAAAGTATAGAGAGATGGTTTTCTGTAGTGGGGATATTGCAACAATTGCTCACCTAACATGGAAGCACTTACTAACTAAAGAAAAATAGAAAGAACTCCTGTTAGGTGAACACCTGATGCTCAAATGCAATCCATCCCTAAATATTATACCATGTACTTCCAGAGTTGTTGTTTATTTCACAGAACTTCAAACTCAAAAGGTAAGCACTTACAAGCTTGAAGCTGTATTTCTATGAGGTTTCAAGGCATCTGAAATTCAAAACTGCAATGTTCAGCCAAAGGGTCTGTATCCCTGTTCTTGTCAGAGGCTGTTTCTGGTATGGGCACTGTGGAATAAGTGCTCGCCTTTTTATCCCTTGAAAGGCCCTGAAGGCACCAAACCATTAAGTAGCTCCTCCCACATTTTTCCCGCTCTTTTTTGAGCTTGCCTGGTGAAGATTTTGAAAGTATAGAGAGATGGTTTTCTGTAGTGGGGATATTGCAACAATTGCTCACCTAACATGGAAGCACTTACTAACTAAAGAAAAATAGAAAGAACTCCTGTTAGGTGAACACCTGATGCTCAAATGCAATCCATCCCTAAATATTATACCATGTACTTCCAGAGTTGTTGTTTATTTCACAGAACTTCAAACTCAAAAGGTAAGCACTTACAAGCTTGAAGCTGTATTTCTATGAGGTTTCAAGACATCTGAAATTCAAAACTGCAATGTTCAGCCAAAGGGTCTGCATCCCTGTTCTTGTCTGAGGCTGTTCCTGGTATGGGCACTGTGGAAGAAGTTCTAGCCTTTTTATCCCATGAAAGTCCCTGAAGGCACCAAACCATTAAGAAGCTCCTCCCACATTTTTCCCGCTCTTTTCTGAGCTTGCTTGGTGAAGATTTTGAAAGTATAGAGAGATGGTTTTCTGTAGTGGAGATATTGCAACAATTGCTCACCTAACATGGAAGCACTTACTAACTAAAGAAAAATAGAAAGAACTCCTGTTAGGTGAGCACCTGATGTTCAAATGCAACCCATCCCTAAATATTATACCATGTACTTCCAGAGTTGTTGTTTATTTCACAGAACTTCAAACTCAAAAGGTAAGCACTTACAACCATGAAGCTGTATTTCTATGAGGTTTCAAGATATCTGAAATTCAAAACTGCAATGTTCAGCCAGTTGGCCTGCATCACTGTTCTCATCCGAGGCCGTTCCTGCTATGGGCACTGTGGAGAATTGCCCACCTTTTCATCCCTTGAAAGGCCCTCAAGGCAACCAGACCATTAAGTAGCTCCTCCCACATTTTTCCTGCTCTTTTCCGAGCTTGCTTGGTGAAGATTTTGAAAGTATAGAGAGATGGTTTTCTGTAGTGGGGATATTGCAACAATTGCTCACCTAACATAGAAGCACTTACTAACTAAAGAAAAATAGAAAGAACTCCTGTTAGGTGAACACCTGATGCTCAAATGCAATCCATCCCTAAATAGTATACCATGTACTTCCAGAGTTGTTGTTTATTTCACAGAACTTCAAACTCAAAAGGTAAGCACTTATAACCATGAAGCTGTATTTCTATGAGGTTTCAAGACATCTGAAATTCAAAACTGCAATGTTCAGCCAGTTGGCCTGCATCACTGTTGTCATCCGAGGCCGTTCCTGCTATGGGCACTGTGGAGAAGTGCCCACCTTTTTATCCCTTGAAAGGCCCTCAAGGCACCAGACCATTAAGTAGCTCCTCCCACATTTTTCCCGCTCTTTTCTGAGCTTGCTTGGTGAAGATTTTGAAAGTATAGAGAGATGGTTTTCTGTAGTGGGGATATTGCAACAATTGCTCACCTAACATGGAAGCACTTACTAACTAAAGAAAAATAGAAAGAACTCCTGTTAGGTGAACACCTGATGCTCAAATGCAATCCATCCCTAAATATTATACCATGTACTTCCAGAGTTGTTTATTTCACAGAACTTCAAACTCAAAAGGTAAGCACTTACAAGCTTGAAGCTGTATTTCTATGAGGTTTCAAGGCATCTGAAATTCAAAACTGCAATGTTCAGCCAAAGGGTCTGCATCCCTGTTCTTGTCAGAGGCTGTTTCTGGTATGGGCACTGTGGAATAAGTGCTCGCCTTTTTATCCCTTGAAAGGCCCTGAAGGCACCAAACCATTAAGTAGCTCCTCCCACATTTTTCCCGCTCTTTTTTGAGCTTGCCTGGTGAAGATTTTGAAAGTATAGAGAGATGGTTTTCTGTAGTGGGGATATTGCAACAATTGCTCACCTAACATGGAAGCACTTACTAACTAAAGAAAAATAGAAAGAACTCCTGTTAGGTGAACACCTGATGCTCAAATGCAATCCATCCCTAAATATTATACCATGTACTTCCAGAGTTGTTGTTTATTTCACAGAACTTCAAACTCAAAAGGTAAGCACTTACAAGCTTGAAGCTGTATTTCTATGAGGTTTCAAGACATCTGAAATTCAAAACTGCAATGTTCAGCCAAAGGGTCTGCATCCCTGTTCTTGTCTGAGGCTGTTCCTGGTATGGGCACTGTGGAAGAAGTTCTAGCCTTTTTATCCCTTGAAAGTCCCTGAAGGCACCAAACCATTAAGAAGCTCCTCCCACATTTTTCCCGCTCTTTTCTGAGCTTGCTTGGTGAAGATTTTGAAAGTATAGAGAGATGGTTTTCTGTAGTGGAGATATTGCAACAATTGCTCACCTAACATGGAAGCACTTACTAACTAAAGAAAAATAGAAAGAACTCCTGTTAGGTGAGCACCTGATGCTCAAATGCAATTATTCTCTAAATATTATAACATACACTTCCAGAGCTGTTGTTTAGTTAACAGAACTTCAACCTCAATAGGTAAGCACTTACAAGCTTGAAGCTGTATTTCTATGAGGTTTCAAGACATCTGAAATTCAAAACTGCAATGTTCAGCC
This sequence comes from Ambystoma mexicanum, assembly GCF_040938575.1. Lineage (NCBI taxonomy): Eukaryota > Metazoa > Chordata > Amphibia > Caudata > Ambystomatidae > Ambystoma > Ambystoma mexicanum. Next base: position 1,147,493,306 of record NC_090941.1, on the reverse strand, counting down.
AGTTGGCCTGCATCACTGTTCTCATCCGAGGCCGTTCCTGCTATGGGCACTGTGGAAGAAGTGCCCACCTTTTTATCCCTTGAAAGGCCCTCAAGGCACCAAACCATTAAGTAGCTCCTCCCACATTTTTCCCGCTCTTTTCTGAGCTTGCTTGGTGAAGATTTTGAAAGTATAGAGAGATGGTTTTCTGTAGTGGGGATATTGCAACAATTGCTCACCTAACATGGAAGCACTTACTAACTAAAGAAAAATAGAAATAACTCCTGTTAGGTGAGCACCTGATGTTCAAATGCAATCCATCCTAAATATTATAACATACACTTCCAAAGTTGCTGTTTAGTTCACAGAACTTCAACCTCAAAAGGTAAGCACTTATAACCATGAAGCTGTATTTCTATGAGGTTTCAAGATATCTGAAATTCAAAACTGCAATGTTCAGCCAGTTGGCCTGCATCACTGTTCTCATCCGAGGCCGTTCCTGCTATGGGCACTGTGGAAGAAGTGCTCGCCTTTTTATCCCTTGAAAGGCCCTGAAGGCACCAAACCATTAAGAAGCTCCTCCCACATTTTTCCCGCTCTTTTCTGAGCTTGCTTGGTGAAGATTTTGAAAGTAAAGAGATGGTTTTCTGTAGTGGAGATATTGCAACAATTGCTCACCTAACATGGAAGCACTTACTAACTAAAGAAAAATAGAAAGAACTCCTGTTAGGTGAGCACCTGATGTTCAAATGCAACCCATCCCTAAATATTATACCATGTACTTCCAGAGTTGTAGTTTATTTCACAGAACTTCAAACTCAAAAGGTAAGCACTTACAACCATGAAGCTGTATTTCTATGAGGTTTCAAGATATCTGAAATTCAAAACTGCAATGTTCAGCCAGTTGGCCTGCATCACTGTTCTCATCCGAGGCCGTTCCTGCTATGGGCACTGTGGAAGAAGTGCCCACCTTTTTATCCCTTGAAAGGCCCTCAAGGCACCAAACCATTAAGTAGCTCCTCCCACATTTTTCCCGCTCTTTTCCGAGCTTGCTTGGTGAAGATTTTGAAAGTATAGAGAGATGGTTTTCTGTAGTGGGGATATTGCAACAATTGCTCACCTAACATAGAAGCACTTACTAACTAAAGAAAAATAGAAATAACTCCTGTTAGGTGAACACCTGATGCTCAAATGCAATCCATCCCTAAATAGTATACCATGTACTTCCAGAGTTGTTGTTTATTTCACAGAACTTCAAACTCAAAAGGTAAGCACTTATAACCATGAAGCTGTATTTCTATGAGTTTTCAAGGCATCTGAAATTCAAAACTGCAATGTTCAGCCAGTTGGCCTGCATCGCTGTTGTCATCCGAGGCCGTTACTGTTATGGGCACTGTGGAAGAAGTGCTCGCCTTTTTATCCCTTGAAAGGCCCTGAAGGCACCAAACCATTAAGAAGCTCCTCCCACATTTTTCCCGCTCTTTTCCGAGCTTGCTTGGTGAAGATTTTGAAAGTATAGAGAGATGGTTTTCTGTAGTGGGGATAGTGCAACAATTGCTCACCTAACATAGAAGCACTTACTAACTAAAGAAAAATAGAAAGAACTCCTGTTAGGTGAACACCTGATGCTCAAATGCAATCCATCCCTAAATAGTATACCATGTACTTCCAGAGTTGTTGTTTATTTCACAGAACTTCAAACTCAAAAGGTAAGCACTTATAACCATGAAGCTGTATTTCTATGAGGTTTCAAGACATCTGAAATTCAAAACTGCAATGTTCAGCCAGTTGGCCTGCATCACTGTTGTCATCCGAGGCCGTTCCTGCTATGGGCACTGTGGAGAAGTGCCCACCTTTTTATCCCTTGAAAGGCCCTCAAGGCACCAGACCATTAAGTAGCTCCTCCCACATTTTTCCCGCTCTTTTCTGAGCTTGCTTGGTGAAGATTTTGAAAGTATAGAGAGATGGTTTTCTGTAGTGGGGATATTGCAACAATTGCTCACCTAACATAGAAGCACTTACTAACTAAAGAAAAATAGAAAGAACTCCTGTTAGGTGAACACCTGATGCTCAAATGCAATCCATCCCTAAATAGTATACCATGTACTTCCAGAGTTGTTGTTTATTTCACAGAACTTCAAACTCAAAAGGTAAGCACTTATAACCATGAAGCTGTATTTCTATGAGGTTTCAAGACATCTGAAATTCAAAACTGCAATGTTCAGCCAGTTGGCCTGCATCGCTGTTGTCATCCGAGGCTGTTACTGTTATGGGCACTGTGGAAGAAGTGCTCGCCTTTTTATCCCTTGAAAGGCCCTGAAGGCACCAAACCATTAAGAAGCTCCCCCCACATTTTTCCCGCTCTTTTCTGAGCTTGCTTGGTGAAGATTTTGAAAGTAAAGAGATGGTTTTCTGTAGTGGAGATATTGCAACAATTGCTCACCTAACATGGAAGCACTTACTAACTAAAGAAAAATAGAAATAACTCCTGTTAGGTGAGCACCTGATGTTCAAATGAAACCCATCCCTAAATATTATACCATGTACTTCCAGAGTTGTTGTTTATTTCACAGAACTTCAAACTCAAAAGGTAAGCACTTACAACCATGAAGCTGTATTTCTATGAGGTTTCAAGATATCTGAAATTCAAAACTGCAATGTTCAGCCAGTTGGCCTGCATCACTGTTCTCATCCGAGGCCGTTCCTGCTATGGGCACTGTGGAAGAAATGCCCACCTTTTTATCCCTTGAAAGGCCCTCAAGGCACCAAACCATTAAGTAGCTCCTCCCACATTTTTCCCGCTCTTTTCCGAGCTTGCTTGGTGAATATTTTGAAAGTATAGAGAGATGGTTTTCTGTAGTGGGGATAGTGCAACAATTGCTCACCTAACATAGAAGCACTTACTAACTAAAGAAAAATAGAAAGAACTCCTGTTAGGTGAACACCTGATGCTCAAATGCAATCCATCCCTAAATAGTATACCATGTACTTCCAGAGTTGTTGTTTATTTCACAGAACTTCAAACTCAAAAGGTAAGCACTTATAACCATGAAGCTGTATTTCTATGAGGTTTCAAGACATCTGAAATTCAAAACTGCAATGTTCAGCCAGTTGGCCTGCATCACTGTTGTCATCCGAGGCCGTTCCTGCTATGGGCACTGTGGAGAAGTGCCCACCTTTTTATCCCTTGAAAGGCCCTCAAGGCACCAGACCATTAATGGCTCCTCCCACATTTTCCCGCTCTTTTCTGAGCTTGCTTGGTGAAGATTTTGAAAGTATAGAGAGATGGTTTTCTGTAGTGGGGATATTGCAACAATTGCTCACCTAACATGGAAGCACTTACTAACTAAAGAAAAATAGAAAGAACTCCTGTTAGGTGAACACCTGATGCTCAAATGCAATCCATCCCTAAATATTATACCATGTACTTCCAGAGTTGTTGTTTATTTCACAGAACTTCAAACTCAAAAGGTAAGCACTTACAAGCTTGAAGCTGTATTTCTATGAGGTTTCAAGGCATCTGAAATTCAAAACTGCAATGTTCAGCCAAAGGGTCTGTATCCCTGTTCTTGTCAGAGGCTGTTTCTGGTATGGGCACTGTGGAATAAGTGCTCGCCTTTTTATCCCTTGAAAGGCCCTGAAGGCACCAAACCATTAAGTAGCTCCTCCCACATTTTTCCCGCTCTTTTTTGAGCTTGCCTGGTGAAGATTTTGAAAGTATAGAGAGATGGTTTTCTGTAGTGGGGATATTGCAACAATTGCTCACCTAACATGGAAGCACTTACTAACTAAAGAAAAATAGAAAGAACTCCTGTTAGGTGAACACCTGATGCTCAAATGCAATCCATCCCTAAATATTATACCATGTACTTCCAGAGTTGTTGTTTATTTCACAGAACTTCAAACTCAAAAGGTAAGCACTTACAAGCTTGAAGCTGTATTTCTATGAGGTTTCAAGACATCTGAAATTCAAAACTGCAATGTTCAGCCAAAGGGTCTGCATCCCTGTTCTTGTCTGAGGCTGTTCCTGGTATGGGCACTGTGGAAGAAGTTCTAGCCTTTTTATCCCATGAAAGTCCCTGAAGGCACCAAACCATTAAGAAGCTCCTCCCACATTTTTCCCGCTCTTTTCTGAGCTTGCTTGGTGAAGATTTTGAAAGTATAGAGAGATGGTTTTCTGTAGTGGAGATATTGCAACAATTGCTCACCTAACATGGAAGCACTTACTAACTAAAGAAAAATAGAAAGAACTCCTGTTAGGTGAGCACCTGATGTTCAAATGCAACCCATACCTAAATATTATACCATGTACTTCCAGAGTTGTTGTTTATTTCACAGATCTTCAAACTCAAAAGGTAAGCACTTACAACCATGAAGCTGTATTTCTATGAGGTTTCAAGATATCTGAAATTCAAAACTGCAATGTTCAGCCAGTTGGCCTGCATCACTGTTCTCATCCGAGGCCGTTCCTGCTATGGGCACTGTGGAGAATTGCCCACCTTTTCATCCCTTGAAAGGCCCTCAAGGCAACCAGACCATTAAGTAGCTCCTCCCACATTTTTCCTGCTCTTTTCCGAGCTTGCTTGGTGAAGATTTTGAAAGTATAGAGAGATGGTTTTCTGTAGTGGGGATATTGCAACAATTGCTCACCTAACATAGAAGCACTTACTAACTAAAGAAAAATAGAAAGAACTCCTGTTAGGTGAACACCTGATGCTCAAATGCAATCCATCCCTAAATAGTATACCATGTACTTCCAGAGTTGTTGTTTATTTCACAGAACTTCAAACTCAAAAGGTAAGCACTTATAACCATGAAGCTGTATTTCTATGAGGTTTCAAGACATCTGAAATTCAAAACTGCAATGTTCAGCCAGTTGGCCTGCATCACTGTTGTCATCCGAGGCCGTTCCTGCTATGGGCACTGTGGAGAAGTGCCCACCTTTTTATCCCTTGAAAGGCCCTCAAGGCACCAGACCATTAAGTAGCTCCTCCCACATTTTTCCCGCTCTTTTCTGAGCTTGCTTGGTGAAGATTTTGAAAGTATAGAGAGATGGTTTTCTGTAGTGGGGATATTGCAACAATTGCTCACCTAACATGGAAGCACTTACTAACTAAAGAAAAATAGAAAGAACTCCTGTTAGGTGAACACCTGATGCTCAAATGCAATCCATCCCTAAATAGTATACCATGTACTTCCAGAGTTGTTGTTTATTTCACAGAACTTCAAACTCAAAAGGTAAGCACTTATAACCATGAAGCTGTATTTCTATGAGGTTTCAAGACATCTGAAATTCAAAACTGCAATGTTCAGCCAAAGGGTCTGCATCACTGTTGTCATCCGAGGCCGTTCCTGCTATGGGCACTGTGGAGAAGTGCCCACCTTTTTATCCCTTGAAAGGCCCTCAAGGCACCAGACCATTAAGTAGCTCCTCCCACATTTTTCCCGCTCTTTTCTGAGCTTGCTTGGTGAAGATTTTGAAAGTATAGAGAGATGGTTTTCTGTAGTGGGGATATTGCAACAATTGCTCACCTAACATAGAAGCACTTACTAACTAAAGAAAAATAGAAAGAACTCATGTTAGGTGAACACCTGATGCTCAAATGCAATCCATCCCTAAATAGTATACCATGTACTTCCAGAGTTGTTGTTTATTTCACAGAACTTCAAACTCAAAAGGTAAGCACTTATAACCATGAAGCTGTATTTCTATGAGGTTTCAAGACATCTGAAATTCAAAACTGCAATGTTCAGCCAGTTGGCCTGCATCGCTGTTGTCATCCGAGGCTGTTACTGTTATGGGCACTGTGGAAGAAGTGCTCGCCTTTTTATCCCTTGAAAGGACCTGAAGGCACCAAACCATTAAGAAGCTCCTCCCACATTTTTCCCGCTCTTTTCTGAGCTTGCTTGGTGAAGATTTTGAAAGTAAAGAGATGGTTTTCTGTAGTGGAGATATTGCAACAATTGCTCACCTAACATGGAAGCACTTACTAACTAAAGAAAAATAGAAAGAACTCCTGTTAGGTGAGCACCTGATGTTCAAATGAAACCCATCCCTAAATATTATACCATGTACTTCCAGAGTTGTTGTTTATTTCACAGAACTTCAAACTCAAAAGGTAAGCACTTACAACCATGAAGCTGTATTTCTATGAGGTTTCAAGATATCTGAAATTCAAAACTGCAATGTTCAGCCAGTTGGCCTGCATCACTGTTCTCATCCGAGGCCGTTCCTGCTATGGGCACTGTGGAAGAAGTGCCCACCTTTTTATCCCTTGAAAGGCCCTCAAGGCACCAAACCATTAAGTAGCTCCTCCCACATTTTTCCCGCTCTTTTCCGAGCTTGCTTGGTGAAGATTTTGAAAGTATAGAGAGATGGTTTTCTGTAGTGGGGATAGTGCAACAATTGCTCACCTAACATAGAAGCACTTACTAACTAAAGAAAAATAGAAAGAACTCCTGTTAGGTGAACACCTGATGCTCAAATGCAATCCATCCCTAAATAGTATACCATGTACTTCCAGAGTTGTTGTTTATTTCACAGAACTTCAAACTCAAAAGGTAAGCACTTATACCCATGAAGCTGTATTTCTATGAGGTTTCAAGACATCTGAAATTCAAAACTGCAATGTTCAGCCAGTTGGCCTGCATCACTGTTGTCATCCGAGGCCGTTCCTGCTATGGGCACTGTGGAGAAGTGCCCACCTTTTTATCCCTTGAAAGGCCCTCAAGGCACCAGACCATTAAGTAGCTCCTCCCACATTTTTCCCGCTCTTTTCTGAGCTTGCTTGGTGAAGATTTTGAAAGTATAGAGAGATGGTTTTCTGTAGTGGGGATATTGCAACAATTGCTCACCTAACATGGAAGCACTTACTAACTAAAGAAAAATAGAAAGAACTCCTGTTAGGTGAACACCTGATGCTCAAATGCAATCCATCCCTAAATATTATACCATGTACTTCCAGAGTTGTTGTTTATTTCACAGAACTTCAAACTCAAAAGGTAAGCACTTACAAGCTTGAAGCTGTATTTCTATGAGGTTTCAAGACATCTGAAATTCAAAACTGCAATGTTCAGCCAAAGGGTCTGCATCCCTGTTCTTGTCTGAGGCTGTTCCTGGTATGGGCACTGTGGAAGAAGTTCTAGCCTTTTTATCCCATGAAAGTCCCTGAAGGCACCAAACCATTAAGAAGCTCCTCCCACATTTTTCCCGCTCTTTTCTGAGCTTGCTTGGTGAAGATTTTGAAAGTATAGAGAGATGGTTTTCTGTAGTGGAGATATTGCAACAATTGCTCACCTAACATGGAAGCACTTACTAACTAAAGAAAAATAGAAAGAACTCCTGTTAGGTGAGCACCTGATGTTCAAATGCAACCCATCCCTAAATATTATACCATGTACTTCCAGAGTTGTTGTTTATTTCACAGAACTTCAAACTCAAAAGGTAAGCACTTACAAGCTTGAAGCTGTATTTCTATGAGGTTTCAAGGCATCTGAAATTCAAAACTGCAATGTTCAGCCAAAGGGTCTGTATCCCTGTTCTTGTCAGAGGCTGTTTCTGGTATGGGCACTGTGGAATAAGTGCTCGCCTTTTTATCCCTTGAAAGGCCCTGAAGGCACCAAACCATTAAGTAGCTCCTCCCACATTTTTCCCGCTCTTTTTTGAGCTTGCCTGGTGAAGATTTTGAAAGTATAGAGAGATGGTTTTCTGTAGTGGGGATATTGCAACAATTGCTCACCTAACATGGAAGCACTTACTAACTAAAGAAAAATAGAAAGAACTCCTGTTAGGTGAACACCTGATGCTCAAATGCAATCCATCCCTAAATATTATACCATGTACTTCCAGAGTTGTTGTTTATTTCACAGAACTTCAAACTCAAAAGGTAAGCACTTACAAGCTTGAAGCTGTATTTCTATGAGGTTTCAAGACATCTGAAATTCAAAACTGCAATGTTCAGCCAAAGGGTCTGCATCCCTGTTCTTGTCTGAGGCTGTTCCTGGTATGGGCACTGTGGAAGAAGTTCTAGCCTTTTTATCCCATGAAAGTCCCTGAAGGCACCAAACCATTAAGAAGCTCCTCCCACATTTTTCCCGCTCTTTTCTGAGCTTGCTTGGTGAAGATTTTGAAAGTATAGAGAGATGGTTTTCTGTAGTGGAGATATTGCAACAATTGCTCACCTAACATGGAAGCACTTACTAACTAAAGAAAAATAGAAAGAACTCCTGTTAGGTGAGCACCTGATGTTCAAATGCAACCCATCCCTAAATATTATACCATGTACTTCCAGAGTTGTTGTTTATTTCACAGAACTTCAAACTCAAAAGGTAAGCACTTACAACCATGAAGCTGTATTTCTATGAGGTTTCAAGATATCTGAAATTCAAAACTGCAATGTTCAGCCAGTTGGCCTGCATCACTGTTCTCATCCGAGGCCGTTCCTGCTATGGGCACTGTGGAGAATTGCCCACCTTTTCATCCCTTGAAAGGCCCTCAAGGCAACCAGACCATTAAGTAGCTCCTCCCACATTTTTCCTGCTCTTTTCCGAGCTTGCTTGGTGAAGATTTTGAAAGTATAGAGAGATGGTTTTCTGTAGTGGGGATATTGCAACAATTGCTCACCTAACATAGAAGCACTTACTAACTAAAGAAAAATAGAAAGAACTCCTGTTAGGTGAACACCTGATGCTCAAATGCAATCCATCCCTAAATAGTATACCATGTACTTCCAGAGTTGTTGTTTATTTCACAGAACTTCAAACTCAAAAGGTAAGCACTTATAACCATGAAGCTGTATTTCTATGAGGTTTCAAGACATCTGAAATTCAAAACTGCAATGTTCAGCCAGTTGGCCTGCATCACTGTTGTCATCCGAGGCCGTTCCTGCTATGGGCACTGTGGAGAAGTGCCCACCTTTTTATCCCTTGAAAGGCCCTCAAGGCACCAGACCATTAAGTAGCTCCTCCCACATTTTTCCCGCTCTTTTCTGAGCTTGCTTGGGGAAGATTTTGAAAGTATAGAGAGATGGTTTTCTGTAGTGGGGATATTGCAACAATTGCTCACCTAACATGGAAGCACTTACTAACTAAAGAAAAATAGAAAGAACTCCTGTTAGGTGAACACCTGATGCTCAAATGCAATCCATCCCTAAATATTATACCATGTACTTCCAGAGTTGTTTATTTCACAGAACTTCAAACTCAAAAGGTAAGCACTTACAAGCTTGAAGCTGTATTTCTATGAGGTTTCAAGGCATCTGAAATTCAAAACTGCAATGTTCAGCCAAAGGGTCTGCATCCCTGTTCTTGTCAGAGGCTGTTTCTGGTATGGGCACTGTGGAATAAGTGCTCGCCTTTTTATCCCTTGAAAGGCCCTGAAGGCACCAAACCATTAAGTAGCTCCTCCCACATTTTTCCCGCTCTTTTTTGAGCTTGCCTGGTGAAGATTTTGAAAGTATAGAGAGATGGTTTTCTGTAGTGGGGATATTGCAACAATTGCTCACCTAACATGGAAGCACTTACTAACTAAAGAAAAATAGAAAGAACTCCTGTTAGGTGAACACCTGATGCTCAAATGCAATCCATCCCTAAATATTATACCATGTACTTCCAGAGTTGTTGTTTATTTCACAGAACTTCAAACTCAAAAGGTAAGCACTTACAAGCTTGAAGCTGTATTTCTATGAGGTTTCAAGACATCTGAAATTCAAAACTGCAATGTTCAGCCAAAGGGTCTGCATCCCTGTTCTTGTCTGAGGCTGTTCCTGGTATGGGCACTGTGGGAGAAGTTCTAGCCTTTTTATCCCTTGAAAGTCCCTGAAGGCACCAAACCATTAAGAAGCTCCTCCCACATTTTTCCCGCTCTTTTCTGAGCTTGCTTGGTGAAGATTTTGAAAGTATAGAGAGATGGTTTTCTGTAGTGGAGATATTGCAACAATTGCTCACCTAACATGGAAGCACTTACTAACTAAAGAAAAATAGAAAGAACTCCTGTTAGGTGAGCACCTGATGCTCAAATGCAATTATTCTCTAAATATTATAACATACACTTCCAGAGCTGTTGTTTAGTTAACAGAACTTCAACCTCAATAGGTAAGCACTTACAAGCTTGAAGCTGTATTTCTATGAGGTTTCAAGACATCTGAAATTCAAAACTGCAATGTTCAGCCAGTTGGCCTGCATCACTGTTCTCATCCGAGGCCGTTCCTGCTATGGGCACTGTGGAAGAAGTGCCCACCTTTTTATCCCTTGAAAGGCCCTCAAGGCACCAAACCATTAAGTAGCTCCTCCCACATTTTTCCCGCTCTTTTCTGAGCTTGCTTGGTGAAGATTTTGAAAGTATAGAGAGATGGTTTTCTGTAGTGGGGATATTGCAACAATTGCTCACCTAACATGGAAGCACTTACTAACTAAAGAAAAATAGAAAGAACTCCTGTTAGGTGAGCACCTGATGTTCAAATGCAATCCATCCTAAATATTATAACATACACTTCCAAAGTTGCTGTTTAGTTCACAGAACTTCAACCTCAAAAGGTAAGCACTTATAACCATGAAGCTGTATTTCTATGAGGTTTCAAGATATCTGAAATTCAAAACTGCAATGTTCAGCCAGTTGGCCTGCATCACTGTTCTCATCCGAGGCCGTTCCTGCTATGGGCACTGTGGAAGAAGTGCTCGCCTTTTTATCCCTTGAAAGGCCCTGAAGGCACCAAACCATTAAGAAGCTCCTCCCACATTTTTCCCGCTCTTTTCTGAGCTTGCTTGGTGAAGATTTTGAAAGTAAAGAGATGGTTTTCTGTAGTGGAGATATTGCAACAATTGCTCACCTAACATGGAAGCACTTACTAACTAAAGAAAAATAGAAAGAACTCCTGTTAGGTGAGCACCTGATGTTCAAATGCAACCCATCCCTAAATATTATACCATGTACTTCCAGAGTTGTAGTTTATTTCACAGAACTTCAAACTCAAAAGGTAAGCACTTACAACCATGAAGCTGTATTTCTATGAGGTTTCAAGATATCTGAAATTCAAAACTGCAATGTTCAGCCAGTTGGCCTGCATCACTGTTCTCATCCGAGGCCGTTCCTGCTATGGGCACTGTGGAAGAAGTGCCCACCTTTTTATCCCTTGAAAGGCCCTCAAGGCACCAAACCATTAAGTAGCTCCTCCCACATTTTTCCCGCTCTTTTCCGAGCTTGCTTGGTGAAGATTTTGAAAGTATAGAGAGATGGTTTTCTGTAGTGGGGATAGTGCAACAATTGCTCACCTAACATAGAAGCACTTACTAACTAAAGAAAAATAGAAAGAACTCCTGTTAGGTGAACACCTGATGCTCAAATGCAATCCATCCCTAAATAGTATACCATGTACTTCCAGAGTTGTTGTTTATTTCACAGAACTTCAAACTCAAAAGGTAAGCACTTATACCCATGAAGCTGTATTTCTATGAGGTTTCAAGACATCTGAAATTCAAAACTGCAATGTTCAGCCAGTTGGCCTGCATCACTGTTGTCATCCGAGGCCGTTCCTGCTATGGGCACTGTGGAGAAGTGCCCACCTTTTTATCCCTTGAAAGGCCCTCAAGGCACCAGACCATTAAGTAGCTCCTCCCACATTTTTCCCGCTCTTTTCTGAGCTTGCTTGGTGAAGATTTTGAAAGTATAGAGAGATGGTTTTCTGTAGTGGGGATATTGCAACAATTGCTCACCTAACATGGAAGCACTTACTAACTAAAGAAAAATAGAAAGAACTCCTGTTAGGTGAACACCTGATGCTCAAATGCAATCCATCCCTAAATATTATACCATGTACTTCCAGAGTTGTTGTTTATTTCACAGAACTTCAAACTCAAAAGGTAAGCACTTACAAGCTTGAAGCTGTATTTCTATGAGGTTTCAAGACATCTGAAATTCAAAACTGCAATGTTCAGCCAAAGGGTCTGCATCCCTGTTCTTGTCTGAGGCTGTTCCTGGTATGGGCACTGTGGAAGAAGTTCTAGCCTTTTTATCCCATGAAAGTCCCTGAAGGCACCAAACCATTAAGAAGCTCCTCCCACATTTTTCCCGCTCTTTTCTGAGCTTGCTTGGTGAAGATTTTGAAAGTATAGAGAGATGGTTTTCTGTAGTGGAGATATTGCAACAATTGCTCACCTAACATGGAAGCACTTACTAACTAAAGAAAAATAGAAAGAACTCCTGTTAGGTGAGCACCTGATGTTCAAATGCAACCCATCCCTAAATATTATACCATGTACTTCCAGAGTTGTTGTTTATTTCACAGAACTTCAAACTCAAAAGGTAAGCACTTACAAGCTTGAAGCTGTATTTCTATGAGGTTTCAAGGCATCTGAAATTCAAAACTGCAATGTTCAGCCAAAGGGTCTGTATCCCTGTTCTTGTCAGAGGCTGTTTCTGGTATGGGCACTGTGGAATAAGTGCTCGCCTTTTTATCCCTTGAAAGGCCCTGAAGGCACCAAACCATTAAGTAGCTCCTCCCACATTTTTCCCGCTCTTTTTTGAGCTTGCCTGGTGAAGATTTTGAAAGTATAGAGAGATGGTTTTCTGTAGTGGGGATATTGCAACAATTGCTCACCTAACATGGAAGCACTTACTAACTAAAGAAAAATAGAAAGAACTCCTGTTAGGTGAACACCTGATGCTCAAATGCAATCCATCCCTAAATATTATACCATGTACTTCCAGAGTTGTTGTTTATTTCACAGAACTTCAAACTCAAAAGGTAAGCACTTACAAGCTTGAAGCTGTATTTCTATGAGGTTTCAAGACATCTGAAATTCAAAACTGCAATGTTCAGCCAAAGGGTCTGCATCCCTGTTCTTGTCTGAGGCTGTTCCTGGTATGGGCACTGTGGAAGAAGTTCTAGCCTTTTTATCCCATGAAAGTCCCTGAAGGCACCAAACCATTAAGAAGCTCCTCCCACATTTTTCCCGCTCTTTTCTGAGCTTGCTTGGTGAAGATTTTGAAAGTATAGAGAGATGGTTTTCTGTAGTGGAGATATTGCAACAATTGCTCACCTAACATGGAAGCACTTACTAACTAAAGAAAAATAGAAAGAACTCCTGTTAGGTGAGCACCTGATGTTCAAATGCAACCCATCCCTAAATATTATACCATGTACTTCCAGAGTTGTTGTTTATTTCACAGAACTTCAAACTCAAAAGGTAAGCACTTACAACCATGAAGCTGTATTTCTATGAGGTTTCAAGATATCTGAAATTCAAAACTGCAATGTTCAGCCAGTTGGCCTGCATCACTGTTCTCATCCGAGGCCGTTCCTGCTATGGGCACTGTGGAGAATTGCCCACCTTTTCATCCCTTGAAAGGCCCTCAAGGCAACCAGACCATTAAGTAGCTCCTCCCACATTTTTCCTGCTCTTTTCCGAGCTTGCTTGGTGAAGATTTTGAAAGTATAGAGAGATGGTTTTCTGTAGTGGGGATATTGCAACAATTGCTCACCTAACATAGAAGCACTTACTAACTAAAGAAAAATAGAAAGAACTCCTGTTAGGTGAACACCTGATGCTCAAATGCAATCCATCCCTAAATAGTATACCATGTACTTCCAGAGTTGTTGTTTATTTCACAGAACTTCAAACTCAAAAGGTAAGCACTTATAACCATGAAGCTGTATTTCTATGAGGTTTCAAGACATCTGAAATTCAAAACTGCAATGTTCAGCCAGTTGGCCTGCATCACTGTTGTCATCCGAGGCCGTTCCTGCTATGGGCACTGTGGAGAAGTGCCCACCTTTTTATCCCTTGAAAGGCCCTCAAGGCACCAGACCATTAAGTAGCTCCTCCCACATTTTTCCCGCTCTTTTCTGAGCTTGCTTGGGGAAGATTTTGAAAGTATAGAGAGATGGTTTTCTGTAGTGGGGATATTGCAACAATTGCTCACCTAACATGGAAGCACTTACTAACTAAAGAAAAATAGAAAGAACTCCTGTTAGGTGAACACCTGATGCTCAAATGCAATCCATCCCTAAATATTATACCATGTACTTCCAGAGTTGTTTATTTCACAGAACTTCAAACTCAAAAGGTAAGCACTTACAAGCTTGAAGCTGTATTTCTATGAGGTTTCAAGGCATCTGAAATTCAAAACTGCAATGTTCAGCCAAAGGGTCTGCATCCCTGTTCTTGTCAGAGGCTGTTTCTGGTATGGGCACTGTGGAATAAGTGCTCGCCTTTTTATCCCTTGAAAGGCCCTGAAGGCACCAAACCATTAAGTAGCTCCTCCCACATTTTTCCCGCTCTTTTTTGAGCTTGCCTGGTGAAGATTTTGAAAGTATAGAGAGATGGTTTTCTGTAGTGGGGATATTGCAACAATTGCTCACCTAACATGGAAGCACTTACTAACTAAAGAAAAATAGAAAGAACTCCTGTTAGGTGAACACCTGATGCTCAAATGCAATCCATCCCTAAATATTATACCATGTACTTCCAGAGTTGTTGTTTATTTCACAGAACTTCAAACTCAAAAGGTAAGCACTTACAAGCTTGAAGCTGTATTTCTATGAGGTTTCAAGACATCTGAAATTCAAAACTGCAATGTTCAGCCAAAGGGTCTGCATCCCTGTTCTTGTCTGAGGCTGTTCCTGGTATGGGCACTGTGGGAGAAGTTCTAGCCTTTTTATCCCTTGAAAGTCCCTGAAGGCACCAAACCATTAAGAAGCTCCTCCCACATTTTTCCCGCTCTTTTCTGAGCTTGCTTGGTGAAGATTTTGAAAGTATAGAGAGATGGTTTTCTGTAGTGGAGATATTGCAACAATTGCTCACCTAACATGGAAGCACTTACTAACTAAAGAAAAATAGAAAGAACTCCTGTTAGGTGAGCACCTGATGCTCAAATGCAATTATTCTCTAAATATTATAACATACACTTCCAGAGCTGTTGTTTAGTTAACAGAACTTCAACCTCAATAGGTAAGCACTTACAAGCTTGAAGCTGTATTTCTATGAGGTTTCAAGACATCTGAAATTCAAAACTGCAATGTTCAGCCAGTTGGCCTGCATCACTGTTCTCATCCGAGGCCGTTCCTGCTATGGGCACTGTGGAAGAAGTGCCCACCTTTTTATCCCTTGAAAGGCCCTCAAGGCACCAAACCATTAAGTAGCTCCTCCCACATTTTTCCCGCTCTTTTCTGAGCTTGCTTGGTGAAGATTTTGAAAGTATAGAGAGATGGTTTTCTGTAGTGGGGATATTGCAACAATTGCTCACCTAACATGGAAGCACTTACTAACTAAAGAAAAATAGAAAGAACTCCTGTTAGGTGAGCACCTGATGTTCAAATGCAATCCATCCTAAATATTATAACATACACTTCCAAAGTTGCTGTTTAGTTCACAGAACTTCAACCTCAAAAGGTAAGCACTTATAACCATGAAGCTGTATTTCTATGAGGTTTCAAGATATCTGAAATTCAAAACTGCAATGTTCAGCCAGTTGGCCTGCATCACTGTTCTCATCCGAGGCCGTTCCTGCTATGGGCACTGTGGAAGAAGTGCTCGCCTTTTTATCCCTTGAAAGGCCCTGAAGGCACCAAACCATTAAGAAGCTCCTCCCACATTTTTCCCGCTCTTTTCTGAGCTTGCTTGGTGAAGATTTTGAAAGTAAAGAGATGGTTTTCTGTAGTGGAGATATTGCAACAATTGCTCACCTAACATGGAAGCACTTACTAACTAAAGAAAAATAGAAAGAACTCCTGTTAGGTGAGCACCTGATGTTCAAATGCAACCCATCCCTAAATATTATACCATGTACTTCCAGAGTTGTAGTTTATTTCACAGAACTTCAAACTCAAAAGGTAAGCACTTACAACCATGAAGCTGTATTTCTATGAGGTTTCAAGATATCTGAAATTCAAAACTGCAATGTTCAGCCAGTTGGCCTGCATCACTGTTCTCATCCGAGGCCGTTCCTGCTATGGGCACTGTGGAAGAAGTGCCCACCTTTTTATCCCTTGAAAGGCCCTCAAGGCACCAAACCATTAAGTAGCTCCTCCCACATTTTTCCCGCTCTTTTCCGAGCTTGCTTGGTGAAGATTTTGAAAGTATAGAGAGATGGTTTTCTGTAGTGGGGATATTGCAACAATTGCTCACCTAACATAGAAGCACTTACTAACTAAAGAAAAATAGAAATAACTCCTGTTAGGTGAACACCTGATGCTCAAATGCAATCCATCCCTAAATAGTATACCATGTACTTCCAGAGTTGTTGTTTATTTCACAGAACTTCAAACTCAAAAGGTAAGCACTTATAACCATGAAGCTGTATTTCTATGAGTTTTCAAGACATCTGAAATTCAAAACTGCAATGTTCAGCCAGTTGGCCTGCATCGCTGTTGTCATCCGAGGCCGTTACTGTTATGGGCACTGTGGAAGAAGTGCTCGCCTTTTTATCCCTTGAAAGGCCCTGAAGGCACCAAACCATTAAGACGCTCCTCCCACATTTTTCCCGCTCTTTTCCGAGCTTGCTTGGTGAAGATTTTGAAAGTATAGAGAGATGGTTTTCTGTAGTGGGGATAGTGCAACAATTGCTCACCTAACATAGAAGCACTTACTAACTAAAGAAAAATAGAAAGAACTCCTGTTAGGTGAACACCTGATGCTCAAATGCAATCCATCCCTAAATAGTATACCATGTACTTCCAGAGTTGTTGTTTATTTCACAGAACTTCAAACTCAAAAGGTAAGCACTTATAACCATGAAGCTGTATTTCTATGAGGTTTCAAGACATCTGAAATTCAAAACTGCAATGTTCAGCCAGTTGGCCTGCATCACTGTTGTCATCCGAGGCCGTTCCTGCTATGGGCACTGTGGAGAAGTGCCCACCTTTTTATCCCTTGAAAGGCCCTCAAGGCACCAGACCATTAAGTAGCTCCTCCCACATTTTTCCCGCTCTTTTCTGAGCTTGCTTGGTGAAGATTTTGAAAGTATAGAGAGATGGTTTTCTGTAGTGGGGATATTGCAACAATTGCTCACCTAACATAGAAGCACTTACTAACTAAAGAAAAATAGAAAGAACTCCTGTTAGGTGAACACCTGATGCTCAAATGCAATCCATCCCTAAATAGTATACCATGTACTTCCAGAGTTATTGTTTATTTCACAGAACTTCAAACTCAAAAGGTAAGCACTTATAACCATGAAGCTGTATTTCTATGAGGTTTCAAGACATCTGAAATTCAAAACTGCAATGTTCAGCCAGTTGGCCTGCATCGCTGTTGTCATCCGAGGCCGTTACTGTTATGGGCACTGTGGAAGAAGTGCTCGCCTTTTTATCCCTTGAAAGGCCCTGAAGGCACCAAACCATTAAGAAGCTCCTCCCACATTTTTCCCGCTCTTTTCTGAGCTTGCTTGGTGAAGATTTTGAAAGTAAAGAGATGGTTTTCTGTAGTGGAGATATTGCAACAATTGCTCACCTAACATGGAAGCACTTACTAACTAAAGAAAAATAGAAAGAACTCCTGTTAGGTGAGCACCTGATGTTCAAATGCAACCCATCCCTAAATATTATACCATGTACTTCCAGAGTTGTTGTTTATTTCACAGAACTTCAAACTCAAAAGGTAAGCACTTACAACCATGAAGCTGTATTTCTATGAGGTTTCAAGATATCTGAAATTCAAAACTGCAATGTTCAGCCAGTTGGCCTGCATCACTGTTCTCATCCGAGGCCGTTCCTGCTATGGGCACTGTGGAGAAGTGCCCACCTTTTCATCCCTTGAAAGGCCCTCAAGGCAACCAGACCATTAAGTAGCTCCTCCCACATTTTTCCTGCTCTTTTCTGAGCTTGCTTGGTGAAGATTTTGAAAGTATAGAGAGATGGTTTTCTGTAGTGGGGATATTGCAACAATTGCTCACCTAACATGGAAGCACTTACTAACTAAAGAAAAATAGAAAGAACTCCTGTTAGGTGAACACCTGATGCTCAAATGCAATCCATCCCTAAATATTATACCATGTACTTCCAGAGTTGTTGTTTATTTCACAGAACTTCAAACTCAAAAGGTAAGCACTTACAAGCTTGAAGCTGTATTTCTATGAGGTTTCAAGGCATCTGAAATTCAAAACTGCAATGTTCAGCCAAAGGGTCTGCATCCCTGTTCTTGTCAGAGGCTGTTTCAGGTATGGGCACTGTGGAATAAGTGCTCGCCTTTTTATCCCTTGAAAGGCCCTCAAGGCACCAAACCATTAAGTAGCTCCTCCCACATTTTTCCCGCTCTTTTCCAAGCTTGCTTGGTGAAGATTTTGAAAGTATAGAGAGATGGTTTTCTGTAGTGGGGATAGTGCAACAATTGCTAACCTAACATAGAAGCACTTACTAACTAAAGAAAAATAGAAAGAACTCCTGTTAGGTGAGCACCTGATGTTCAAATGCAACCCATCCCTAAATATTATACCATGTACTTCCAGAGTTGTAGTTTATTTCACAGAACTTCAAACTCAAAAGGTAAGCACTTACAACCATGAAGCTGTATTTCTATGAGGTTTCAAGATATCTGAAATTCAAAACTGCAATGTTCAGCCAGTTGGCCTGCATCACTGTTCTCATCCGAGGCCGTTCCTGCTATGGGCACTGTGGAAGAAGTGCCCACCTTTTTATCCCTTGAAAGGCCCTCAAGGCACCAAACCATTAAGTAGCTCCTCCCACATTTTTCCCGCTCTTTTCCGAGCTTGCTTGGTGAAGATTTTGAAAGTATAGAGAGATGGTTTTCTGTAGTGGGGATATTGCAACAATTGCTCACCTAACATAGAAGCACTTACTAACTAAAGAAAAATAGAAATAACTCCTGTTAGGTGAACACCTGATGCTCAAATGCAATCCATCCCTAAATAGTATACCATGTACTTCCAGAGTTGTTGTTTATTTCACAGAACTTCAAACTCAAAAGGTAAGCACTTATAACCATGAAGCTGTATTTCTATGAGTTTTCAAGACATCTGAAATTCAAAACTGCAATGTTCAGCCAGTTGGCCTGCATCGCTGTTGTCATCCGAGGCCGTTACTGTTATGGGCACTGTGGAAGAAGTGCTCGCCTTTTTATCCCTTGAAAGGCCCTGAAGGCACCAAACCATTAAGAAGCTCCTCCCACATTTTTCCCGCTCTTTTCCGAGCTTGCTTGGTGAAGATTTTGAAAGTATAGAGAGATGGTTTTCTGTAGTGGGGATATTGCAACAATTGCTCACCTAACATAGAAGCACTTACTAACTAAAGAAAAATAGAAAGAACTCCTGTTAGGTGAACACCTGATGCTCAAATGCAATCCATCCCTAAATAGTATACCATGTACTTCCAGAGTTATTGTTTATTTCACAGAACTTCAAACTCAAAAGGTAAGCACTTATAACCATGAAGCTGTATTTCTATGAGGTTTCAAGACATCTGAAATTCAAAACTGCAATGTTCAGCCAGTTGGCCTGCATCGCTGTTGTCATCCGAGGCCGTTACTGTTATGGGCACTGTGGAAGAAGTGCTCGCCTTTTTATCCCTTGAAAGGCCCTGAAGGCACCAAACCATTAAGAAGCTCCTCCCACATTTTTCCCGCTCTTTTCTGAGCTTGCTTGGTGAAGATTTTGAAAGTAAAGAGATGGTTTTCTGTAGTGGAGATATTGCAACAATTGCTCACCTAACATGGAAGCACTTACTAACTAAAGAAAAATAGAAAGAACTCCTGTTAGGTGAGCACCTGATGTTCAAATGCAACCCATCCCTAAATATTATACCATGTACTTCCAGAGTTGTTGTTTATTTCACAGAACTTCAAACTCAAAAGGTAAGCACTTACAACCATGAAGCTGTATTTCTATGAGGTTTCAAGATATCTGAAATTCAAAACTGCAATGTTCAGCCAGTTGGCCTGCATCACTGTTCTCATCCGAGGCCGTTCCTGCTATGGGCACTGTGGAGAAGTGCCCACCTTTTCATCCCTTGAAAGGCCCTCAAGGCAACCAGACCATTAAGTAGCTCCTCCCACATTTTTCCTGCTCTTTTCTGAGCTTGCTTGGTGAAGATTTTGAAAGTATAGAGAGATGGTTTTCTGTAGTGGGGATATTGCAACAATTGCTCACCTAACATGGAAGCACTTACTAACTAAAGAAAAATAGAAAGAACTCCTGTTAGGTGAACACCTGATGCTCAAATGCAATCCATCCCTAAATATTATACCATGTACTTCCAGAGTTGTTGTTTATTTCACAGAACTTCAAACTCAAAAGGTAAGCACTTACAAGCTTGAAGCTGTATTTCTATGAGGTTTCAAGGCATCTGAAATTCAAAACTGCAATGTTCAGCCAAAGGGTCTGCATCCCTGTTCTTGTCAGAGGCTGTTTCAGGTATGGGCACTGTGGAATAAGTGCTCGCCTTTTTATCCCTTGAAAGGCCCTCAAGGCACCAAACCATTAAGTAGCTCCTCCCACATTTTTCCCGCTCTTTTCCAAGCTTGCTTGGTGAAGATTTTGAAAGTATAGAGAGATGGTTTTCTGTAGTGGGGATAGTGCAACAATTGCTCACCTAACATAGAAGCACTTACTAACTAAAGAAAAATAGAAAGAACTCCTGTTAGGTGAACACCTGATGCTCAAATGCAATCCATCCCTAAATAGTATACCATGTACTTCCAGAGTTGTTGTTTATTTCACAGAACTTCAAACTCAAAAGGTAAGCACTTATAACCATGAAGCTGTATTTCTATGAGGTTTCAAGACATCTGAAATTCAAAACTGCAATGTTCAGCCAGTTGGCCTGCATCACTGTTGTCATCCGAGGCCGTTCCTGCTATGGGCACTGTGGAGAAGTGCCCACCTTTTTATCCCTTGAAAGGCCCTCAAGGCACCAGACCATTAAGTAGCTCCTCCCACATGTTTCCCGCTCTTTTCCGAGCTTGCTTGGTGAAGATTTTGAAAGTATAGAGAGATGGTTTTCTGTAGTGGGGATAGTGCAACAATTGCTCACCTAACATAGAAGCACTTACTAACTAAAGAAAAATAGAAAGAACTCCTGTTAGGTGAGCACCTGATGTTCAAATGCAACCCATCCCTAAATATTATACCATGTACTTCCAGAGTTGTTGTTTATTTCACAGAACTTCAAACTCAAAAGGTAAGCACTTATAACCATGAAGCTGTATTTCTATGAGGTTTCAAGACATCTGAAATTCAAAACTGCAATGTTCAGCCAGTTGGCCTGCATCGCTGTTGTCATCCGAGGCCGTTACTGTTATGGGCACTGTGGAAGAAGTGCTCGCCTTTTTATCCCTTGAAAGGCCCTGAAGGCACCAAACCATTAAGAAGCTCCTCCCACATTTTTCCCGCTCTTTTCTGAGCTTGCTTGGTGAAGATTTTGAAAGTAAAGAGATGGTTTTCTGTAGTGGAGATATTGCAACAATTGCTCACCTAACATGGAAGCACTTACTAACTAAAGAAAAATAGAAAGAACTCCTGTTAGGTGAGCACCTGATGTTCAAATGCAACCCATCCCTAAATATTATACCATGTACTTCCAGAGTTGTTGTTTATTTCACAGAACTTCAAACTCAAAAGGTAAGCACTTACAACCATGAAGCTGTATTTCTATGAGGTTTCAAGATATCTGAAATTCAAAACTGCAATGTTCAGCCAGTTGGCCTGCATCACTGTTCTCATCCGAGGCCGTTCCTGCTATGGGCACTGTGGAGAAGTGCCCACCTTTTCATCCCTTGAAAGGCCCTCAAGGCAACCAGACCATTAAGTAGCTCCTCCCACATTTTTCCTGCTCTTTTCTGAGCTTGCTTGGTGAAGATTTTGAAAGTATAGAGAGATGGTTTTCTGTAGTGGGGATATTGCAACAATTGCTCACCTAACATGGAAGCACTTACTAACTAAAGAAAAATAGAAAGAACTCCTGTTAGGTGAACACCTGATGCTCAAATGCAATCCATCCCTAAATATTATACCATGTACTTCCAGAGTTGTTGTTTATTTCACAGAACTTCAAACTCAAAAGGTAAGCACTTACAAGCTTGAAGCTGTATTTCTATGAGGTTTCAAGGCATCTGAAATTCAAAACTGCAATGTTCAGCCAAAGGGTCTGCATCCCTGTTCTTGTCAGAGGCTGTTTCAGGTATGGGCACTGTGGAATAAGTGCTCGCCTTTTTAGCCCTTGAAAGGCCCTCAAGGCACCAAACCATTAAGTAGCTCCTCCCACATTTTTCCCGCTCTTTTCCGAGCTTGCTTGGTGAAGATTTTGAAAGTATAGAGAGATGGTTTTCTGTAGTGGGGATATTGCAACAATTGCTCACCTAACATAGAAGCACTTACTAACTAAAGAAAAATAGAAAGAACTCCTGTTAGGTGAACACCTGATGCTCAAATGCAATCCATCCCTAAATAGTATACCATGTACTTCCAGAGTTGTTGTTTATTTCACAGAACTTCAAACTCAAAAGGTAAGCACTTATAACCATGAAGCTGTATTTCTATGAGGTTTCAAGACATCTGAAATTCAAAACTGCAATGTTCAGCCAGTTGGCCTGCATCACTGTTGTCATCCGAGGCCGTTCCTGCTATGGGCACTGTGGAGAAGTGCCCACCTTTTTATCCCTTGAAAGGCCCTCAAGGCACCAGACCATTAAGTAGCTCCTCCCACATTTTTCCCGCTCTTTTCTGAGCTTGCTTGGTGAAGATTTTGAAAGTATAGAGAGATGGTTTTCTGTAGTGGGGATATTGCAACAATTGCTCACCTAACATAGAAGCACTTACTAACTAAAGAAAAATAGAAAGAACTCCTGTTAGGTGAACACCTGATGCTCAAATGCAATCCATCCCTAAATAGTATACCATGTACTTCCAGAGTTGTTGTTTATTTCACAGAACTTCAAACTCAAAAGGTAAGCACTTATAACCATGAAGCTGTATTTCTATGAGGTTTCAAGACATCTGAAATTCAAAACTGCAATGTTCAGCCAGTTGGCCTGCATCGCTGTTGTCATCCGAGGCCGTTACTGTTATGGGCACTGTGGAAGAAGTGCTCGCCTTTTTATCCCTTGAAAGGCCCTGAAGGCACCAAACCATTAAGAAGCTCCTCCCACATTTTTCCCGCTCTTTTCTGAGCTTGCTTGGTGAAGATTTTGAAAGTAAAGAGATGGTTTTCTGTAGTGGAGATATTGCAACAATTGCTCACCTAACATGGAAGCACTTACTAACTAAAGAAAAATAGAAAGAACTCCTGTTAGGTGAGCACCTGATGTTCAAATGCAACCCATCCCTAAATATTATACCATGTACTTCCAGAGTTGTTGTTTATTTCACAGAACTTCAAACTCAAAAGGTAAGCACTTACAACCATGAAGCTGTATTTCTATGAGGTTTCAAGATATCTGAAATTCAAAACTGCAATGTTCAGCCAGTTGGCCTGCATCACTGTTCTCATCCGAGGCCGTTCCTGCTATGGGCACTGTGGAGAAGTGCCCACCTTTTCATCCCTTGAAAGGCCCTCAAGGCAACCAGACCATTAAGTAGCTCCTCCCACATTTTTCCTGCTCTTTTCTGAGCTTGCTTGGTGAAGATTTTGAAAGTATAGAGAGATGGTTTTCTGTAGTGGGGATATTGCAACAATTGCTCACCTAACATGGAAGCACTTACTAACTAAAGAAAAATAGAAAGAACTCCTGTTAGGTGAACACCTGATGCTCAAATGCAATCCATCCCTAAATATTATACCATGTACTTCCAGAGTTGTTGTTTATTTCACAGAACTTCAAACTCAAAAGGTAAGCACTTACAAGCTTGAAGCTGTATTTCTATGAGGTTTCAAGGCATCTGAAATTCAAAACTGCAATGTTCAGCCAAAGGGTCTGCATCCCTGTTCTTGTCAGAGGCTGTTTCAGGTATGGGCACTGTGGAATAAGTGCTCGCCTTTTTAGCCCTTGAAAGGCCCTCAAGGCACCAAACCATTAAGTAGCTCCTCCCACATTTTTCCCGCTCTTTTCCAAGCTTGCTTGGTAAAGATTTTGAAAGTATAGAGAGATGGTTTTCTGTAGTGGGGATAGTGCAACAATTGCTCACCTAACATAGAAGCACTTACTAACTAAAGAAAAATAGAAAGAACTCCTGTTAGGTGAACACCTGATGCTCAAATGCAATCCATCCCTAAATAGTATACCATGTACTTCCAGAGTTGTTGTTTATTTCACAGAACTTCAAACTCAAAAGGTAAGCACTTATAACCATGAAGCTGTATTTCTATGAGGTTTCAAGACATCTGAAATTCAAAACTGCAATGTTCAGCCAGTTGGCCTGCATCACTGTTGTCATCCGAGGCCGTTCCTGCTATGGGCACTGTGGAGAAGTGCCCACCTTTTTATCCCTTGAAAGGCCCTCAAGGCACCAGACCATTAAGTAGCTCCTCCCACATTTTTCACGCTCTTTTCTGAGCTTGCTTGGTGAAGATTTTGAAAGTATAGAGAGATGGTTTTCTGTAGTGGGGATATTGCAACAATTGCTCACCTAACATGGAAGCACTTACTAACTAAAGAAAAATAGAAAGAACTCCTGTTAGGTGAACACCTGATGCTCAAATGCAATCCATCCCTAAATATTATACCATGTACTTCCAGAGTTGTTGTTTATTTCACAGAACTTCAAACTCAAAAGGTAAGCACTTACAAGCTTGAAGCTGTATTTCTATGAGGTTTCAAGGCATCTGAAATTCAAAACTGCAATGTTCAGCCAAAGGGTCTGCATCCCTGTTCTTGTCAGAGGCTGTTTCTGGTATGGGCACTGTGGAATAAGTGCTCGCCTTTTTATCCCTTGAAAGGCCCTGAATGCACCAAACCATTAAGTAGCTCCTCCCACATTTTTCCCGCTCTTTTCTGAGCTTGCTTGGTGAAGATTTTGAAAGTATAGAGAGATGGTTTTCTGTTGTGGGGATATTGCAACAATTGCTCACCTAACATGGAAGCACTTACTAACTAAAGAAAAATAGAAAGAACTCCTGTTAGGTGAACACCTGATGCTCAAATGCAATCCATCCCTAAATATTATACCATGTACTTCCAGAGTTGTTGTTTATTTCACAGAACTTCAAACTCAAAAGGTAAGCACTTACAAGCTTGAAGCTGTATTTCTATGAGGTTTCAAGACATCTGAAATTCAAAACTGCAATGTTCAGCCAAAGGGTCTGCATCCCTGTTCTTGTCTGAGGCTGTTCCTGGTATGGGCACTGTGGAAGAAGTTCTAGCCTTTTTATCCCATGAAAGTCCCTGAAGGCACCAAACCATTAAGAAGCTCCTCCCACATTTTTCCCGCTCTTTTCTGAGCTTGCTTGGTGAAGATTTTGAAAGTATAGAGAGATGGTTTTCTGTAGTGGAGATATTGCAACAATTGCTCACCTAACATGGAAGCACTTACTAACTAAAGAAAAATAGAAAGAACTCCTGTTAGGTGAGCACCTGATGTTCAAATGCAACCCATCCCTAAATATTATACCATGTACTTCCAGAGTTGTTGTTTATTTCACAGAACTTCAAACTCAAAAGGTAAGCACTTACAACCATGAAGCTGTATTTCTATGAGGTTTCAAGATATCTGAAATTCAAAACTGCAATGTTCAGCCAGTTGGCCTGCATCACTGTTCTCATCCGAGGCCGTTCCTGCTATGGGCACTGTGGAGAATTGCCCACCTTTTCATCCCTTGAAAGGCCCTCAAGGCAACCAGACCATTAAGTAGCTCCTCCCACATTTTTCCTGCTCTTTTCCGAGCTTGCTTGGTGAAGATTTTGAAAGTATAGAGAGATGGTTTTCTGTAGTGGGGATATTGCAACAATTGCTCACCTAACATAGAAGCACTTACTAACTAAAGAAAAATAGAAAGAACTCCTGTTAGGTGAACACCTGATGCTCAAATGCAATCCATCCCTAAATAGTATACCATGTACTTCCAGAGTTGTTGTTTATTTCACAGAACTTCAAACTCAAAAGGTAAGCACTTATAACCATGAAGCTGTATTTCTATGAGGTTTCAAGACATCTCAAATTCAAAACTGCAATGTTCAGCCAGTTGGCCTGCATCACTGTTGTCATCCGAGGCCGTTCCTGCTATGGGCACTGTGGAGAAGTGCCCACCTTTTTATCCCTTGAAAGGCCCTCAAGGCACCAGACCATTAAGTAGCTCCTCCCACATTTTTCCCGCTCTTTTCTGAGCTTGCTTGGGGAAGATTTTGAAAGTATAGAGAGATGGTTTTCTGTAGTGGGGATATTGCAACAATTGCTCACCTAACATGGAAGCACTTACTAACTAAAGAAAAATAGAAAGAACTCCTGTTAGGTGAACACCTGATGCTCAAATGCAATCCATCCCTAAATATTATACCATGTACTTCCAGAGTTGTTTATTTCACAGAACTTCAAACTCAAAAGGTAAGCACTTACAAGCTTGAAGCTGTATTTCTATGAGGTTTCAAGGCATCTGAAATTCAAAACTGCAATGTTCAGCCAAAGGGTCTGCATCCCTGTTCTTGTCAGAGGCTGTTTCTGGTATGGGCACTGTGGAATAAGTGCTCGCCTTTTTATCCCTTGAAAGGCCCTGAAGGCACCAAACCATTAAGTAGCTCCTCCCACATTTTTCCCGCTCTTTTTTGAGCTTGCCTGGTGAAGATTTTGAAAGTATAGAGAGATGGTTTTCTGTAGTGGGGATATTGCAACAATTGCTCACCTAACATGGAAGCACTTACTAACTAAAGAAAAATAGAAAGAACTCCTGTTAGGTGAACACCTGATGCTCAAATGCAATCCATCCCTAAATATTATACCATGTACTTCCAGAGTTGTTGTTTATTTCACAGAACTTCAAACTCAAAAGGTAAGCACTTACAAGCTTGAAGCTGTATTTCTATGAGGTTTCAAGACATCTGAAATTCAAAACTGCAATGTTCAGCCAAAGGGTCTGCATCCCTGTTCTTGTCTGAGGCTGTTCCTGGTATGGGCACTGTGGGAGAAGTTCTAGCCTTTTTATCCCTTGAAAGTCCCTGAAGGCACCAAACCATTAAGAAGCTCCTCCCACATTTTTCCCGCTCTTTTCTGAGCTTGCTTGGTGAAGATTTTGAAAGTATAGAGAGATGGTTTTCTGTAGTGGAGATATTGCAACAATTGCTCACCTAACATGGAAGCACTTACTAACTAAAGAAAAATAGAAAGAACTCCTGTTAGGTGAGCACCTGATGCTCAAATGCAATTATTCTCTAAATATTATAACATACACTTCCAGAGCTGTTGTTTAGTTAACAGAACTTCAACCTCAATAGGTAAGCACTTACAAGCTTGAAGCTGTATTTCTATGAGGTTTCAAGACATCTGAAATTCAAAACTGCAATGTTCAGCCAGTTGGCCTGCATCACTGTTCTCATCCGAGGCCGTTCCTGCTATGGGCACTGTGGAAGAAGTGCCCACCTTTTTATCCCTTGAAAGGCCCTCAAGGCACCAAACCATTAAGTAGCTCCTCCCACATTTTTCCCGCTCTTTTCTGAGCTTGCTTGGTGAAGATTTTGAAAGTATAGAGAGATGGTTTTCTGTAGTGGGGATATTGCAACAATTGCTCACCTAACATGGAAGCACTTACTAACTAAAGAAAAATAGAAAGAACTCCTGTTAGGTGAGCACCTGATGTTCAAATGCAATCCATCCTAAATATTATAACATACACTTCCAAAGTTGCTGTTTAGTTCACAGAACTTCAACCTCAAAAGGTAAGCACTTATAACCATGAAGCTGTATTTCTATGAGGTTTCAAGATATCTGAAATTCAAAACTGCAATGTTCAGCCAGTTGGCCTGCATCACTGTTCTCATCCGAGGCCGTTCCTGCTATGGGCACTGTGGAAGAAGTGCTCGCCTTTTTATCCCTTGAAAGGCCCTGAAGGCACCAAACCATTAAGAAGCTCCTCCCACATTTTTCCCGCTCTTTTCTGAGCTTGCTTGGTGAAGATTTTGAAAGTAAAGAGATGGTTTTCTGTAGTGGAGATATTGCAACAATTGCTCACCTAACATGGAAGCACTTACTAACTAAAGAAAAATAGAAAGAACTCCTGTTAGGTGAGCACCTGATGTTCAAATGCAACCCATCCCTAAATATTATACCATGTACTTCCAGAGTTGTAGTTTATTTCACAGAACTTCAAACTCAAAAGGTAAGCACTTACAACCATGAAGCTGTATTTCTATGAGGTTTCAAGATATCTGAAATTCAAAACTGCAATGTTCAGCCAGTTGGCCTGCATCACTGTTCTCATCCGAGGCCGTTCCTGCTATGGGCACTGTGGAAGAAGTGCCCACCTTTTTATCCCTTGAAAGGCCCTCAAGGCACCAAACCATTAAGTAGCTCCTCCCACATTTTTCCCGCTCTTTTCCGAGCTTGCTTGGTGAAGATTTTGAAAGTATAGAGAGATGGTTTTCTGTAGTGGGGATATTGCAACAATTGCTCACCTAACATAGAAGCACTTACTAACTAAAGAAAAATAGAAATAACTCCTGTTAGGTGAACACCTGATGCTCAAATGCAATCCATCCCTAAATAGTATACCATGTACTTCCAGAGTTGTTGTTTATTTCACAGAACTTCAAACTCAAAAGGTAAGCACTTATAACCATGAAGCTGTATTTCTATGAGTTTTCAAGACATCTGAAATTCAAAACTGCAATGTTCAGCCAGTTGGCCTGCATCGCTGTTGTCATCCGAGGCCGTTACTGTTATGGGCACTGTGGAAGAAGTGCTCGCCTTTTTATCCCTTGAAAGGCCCTGAAGGCACCAAACCATTAAGAAGCTCCTCCCACATTTTTCCCGCTCTTTTCCGAGCTTGCTTGGTGAAGATTTTGAAAGTATAGAGAGATGGTTTTCTGTAGTGGGGATAGTGCAACAATTGCTCACCTAACATAGAAGCACTTACTAACTAAAGAAAAATAGAAAGAACTCCTGTTAGGTGAACACCTGATGCTCAAATGCAATCCATCCCTAAATAGTATACCATGTACTTCCAGAGTTGTTGTTTATTTCACAGAACTTCAAACTCAAAAGGTAAGCACTTATAACCATGAAGCTGTATTTCTATGAGGTTTCAAGACATCTGAAATTCAAAACTGCAATGTTCAGCCAGTTGGCCTGCATCACTGTTGTCATCCGAGGCCGTTCCTGCTATGGGCACTGTGGAGAAGTGCCCACCTTTTTATCCCTTGAAAGGCCCTCAAGGCACCAGACCATTAAGTAGCTCCTCCCACATTTTTCCCGCTCTTTTCTGAGCTTGCTTGGTGAAGATTTTGAAAGTATAGAGAGATGGTTTTCTGTAGTGGGGATATTGCAACAATTGCTCACCTAACATAGAAGCACTTACTAACTAAAGAAAAATAGAAAGAACTCCTGTTAGGTGAACACCTGATGCTCAAATGCAATCCATCCCTAAATAGTATACCATGTACTTCCAGAGTTATTGTTTATTTCACAGAACTTCAAACTCAAAAGGTAAGCACTTATAACCATGAAGCTGTATTTCTATGAGGTTTCAAGACATCTGAAATTCAAAACTGCAATGTTCAGCCAGTTGGCCTGCATCGCTGTTGTCATCCGAGGCCGTTACTGTTATGGGCACTGTGGAAGAAGTGCTCGCCTTTTTATCCCTTGAAAGGCCCTGAAGGCACCAAACCATTAAGAAGCTCCTCCCACATTTTTCCCGCTCTTTTCTGAGCTTGCTTGGTGAAGATTTTGAAAGTAAAGAGATGGTTTTCTGTAGTGGAGATATTGCAACAATTGCTCACCTAACATGGAAGCACTTACTAACTAAAGAAAAATAGAAAGAACTCCTGTTAGGTGAGCACCTGATGTTCAAATGCAACCCATCCCTAAATATTATACCATGTACTTCCAGAGTTGTTGTTTATTTCACAGAACTTCAAACTCAAAAGGTAAGCACTTACAACCATGAAGCTGTATTTCTATGAGGTTTCAAGATATCTGAAATTCAAAACTGCAATGTTCAGCCAGTTGGCCTGCATCACTGTTCTCATCCGAGGCCGTTCCTGCTATGGGCACTGTGGAGAAGTGCCCACCTTTTCATCCCTTGAAAGGCCCTCAAGGCAACCAGACCATTAAGTAGCTCCTCCCACATTTTTCCTGCTCTTTTCTGAGCTTGCTTGGTGAAGATTTTGAAAGTATAGAGAGATGGTTTTCTGTAGTGGGGATATTGCAACAATTGCTCACCTAACATGGAAGCACTTACTAACTAAAGAAAAATAGAAAGAACTCCTGTTAGGTGAACACCTGATGCTCAAATGCAATCCATCCCTAAATATTATACCATGTACTTCCAGAGTTGTTGTTTATTTCACAGAACTTCAAACTCAAAAGGTAAGCACTTACAAGCTTGAAGCTGTATTTCTATGAGGTTTCAAGGCATCTGAAATTCAAAACTGCAATGTTCAGCCAAAGGGTCTGCATCCCTGTTCTTGTCAGAGGCTGTTTCAGGTATGGGCACTGTGGAATAAGTGCTCGCCTTTTTATCCCTTGAAAGGCCCTCAAGGCACCAAACCATTAAGTAGCTCCTCCCACATTTTTCCCGCTCTTTTCCAAGCTTGCTTGGTGAAGATTTTGAAAGTATAGAGAGATGGTTTTCTGTAGTGGGGATAGTGCAACAATTGCTAACCTAACATAGAAGCACTTACTAACTAAAGAAAAATAGAAAGAACTCCTGTTAGGTGAGCACCTGATGTTCAAATGCAACCCATCCCTAAATATTATACCATGTACTTCCAGAGTTGTAGTTTATTTCACAGAACTTCAAACTCAAAAGGTAAGCACTTACAACCATGAAGCTGTATTTCTATGAGGTTTCAAGATATCTGAAATTCAAAACTGCAATGTTCAGCCAGTTGGCCTGCATCACTGTTCTCATCCGAGGCCGTTCCTGCTATGGGCACTGTGGAAGAAGTGCCCACCTTTTTATCCCTTGAAAGGCCCTCAAGGCACCAAACCATTAAGTAGCTCCTCCCACATTTTTCCCGCTCTTTTCCGAGCTTGCTTGGTGAAGATTTTGAAAG
This sequence comes from Ambystoma mexicanum, assembly GCF_040938575.1. NCBI lineage: Eukaryota > Metazoa > Chordata > Amphibia > Caudata > Ambystomatidae > Ambystoma > Ambystoma mexicanum. Next base: position 1,147,462,247 of record NC_090941.1, on the reverse strand, counting down.
TATAGAGAGATGGTTTTCTGTAGTGGGGATATTGCAACAATTGCTCACCTAACATAGAAGCACTTACTAACTAAAGAAAAATAGAAATAACTCCTGTTAGGTGAACACCTGATGCTCAAATGCAATCCATCCCTAAATAGTATACCATGTACTTCCAGAGTTGTTGTTTATTTCACAGAACTTCAAACTCAAAAGGTAAGCACTTATAACCATGAAGCTGTATTTCTATGAGTTTTCAAGACATCTGAAATTCAAAACTGCAATGTTCAGCCAGTTGGCCTGCATCGCTGTTGTCATCCGAGGCCGTTACTGTTATGGGCACTGTGGAAGAAGTGCTCGCCTTTTTATCCCTTGAAAGGCCCTGAAGGCACCAAACCATTAAGAAGCTCCTCCCACATTTTTCCCGCTCTTTTCCGAGCTTGCTTGGTGAAGATTTTGAAAGTATAGAGAGATGGTTTTCTGTAGTGGGGATATTGCAACAATTGCTCACCTAACATAGAAGCACTTACTAACTAAAGAAAAATAGAAAGAACTCCTGTTAGGTGAACACCTGATGCTCAAATGCAATCCATCCCTAAATAGTATACCATGTACTTCCAGAGTTATTGTTTATTTCACAGAACTTCAAACTCAAAAGGTAAGCACTTATAACCATGAAGCTGTATTTCTATGAGGTTTCAAGACATCTGAAATTCAAAACTGCAATGTTCAGCCAGTTGGCCTGCATCGCTGTTGTCATCCGAGGCCGTTACTGTTATGGGCACTGTGGAAGAAGTGCTCGCCTTTTTATCCCTTGAAAGGCCCTGAAGGCACCAAACCATTAAGAAGCTCCTCCCACATTTTTCCCGCTCTTTTCTGAGCTTGCTTGGTGAAGATTTTGAAAGTAAAGAGATGGTTTTCTGTAGTGGAGATATTGCAACAATTGCTCACCTAACATGGAAGCACTTACTAACTAAAGAAAAATAGAAAGAACTCCTGTTAGGTGAGCACCTGATGTTCAAATGCAACCCATCCCTAAATATTATACCATGTACTTCCAGAGTTGTTGTTTATTTCACAGAACTTCAAACTCAAAAGGTAAGCACTTACAACCATGAAGCTGTATTTCTATGAGGTTTCAAGATATCTGAAATTCAAAACTGCAATGTTCAGCCAGTTGGCCTGCATCACTGTTCTCATCCGAGGCCGTTCCTGCTATGGGCACTGTGGAGAAGTGCCCACCTTTTCATCCCTTGAAAGGCCCTCAAGGCAACCAGACCATTAAGTAGCTCCTCCCACATTTTTCCTGCTCTTTTCTGAGCTTGCTTGGTGAAGATTTTGAAAGTATAGAGAGATGGTTTTCTGTAGTGGGGATATTGCAACAATTGCTCACCTAACATGGAAGCACTTACTAACTAAAGAAAAATAGAAAGAACTCCTGTTAGGTGAACACCTGATGCTCAAATGCAATCCATCCCTAAATATTATACCATGTACTTCCAGAGTTGTTGTTTATTTCACAGAACTTCAAACTCAAAAGGTAAGCACTTACAAGCTTGAAGCTGTATTTCTATGAGGTTTCAAGGCATCTGAAATTCAAAACTGCAATGTTCAGCCAAAGGGTCTGCATCCCTGTTCTTGTCAGAGGCTGTTTCAGGTATGGGCACTGTGGAATAAGTGCTCGCCTTTTTATCCCTTGAAAGGCCCTCAAGGCACCAAACCATTAAGTAGCTCCTCCCACATTTTTCCCGCTCTTTTCCAAGCTTGCTTGGTGAAGATTTTGAAAGTATAGAGAGATGGTTTTCTGTAGTGGGGATAGTGCAACAATTGCTCACCTAACATAAAAGCACTTACTAACTAAAGAAAAATAGAAAGAACTCCTGTTAGGTGAACACCTGATGCTCAAATGCAATCCATCCCTAAATAGTATACCATGTACTTCCAGAGTTGTTGTTTATTTCACAGAACTTCAAACTCAAAAGGTAAGCACTTATAACCATGAAGCTGTATTTCTATGAGGTTTCAAGACATCTGAAATTCAAAACTGCAATGTTCAGCCAGTTGGCCTGCATCACTGTTGTCATCCGAGGCCGTTCCTGCTATGGGCACTGTGGAGAAGTGCCCACCTTTTTATCCCTTGAAAGGCCCTCAAGGCACCAGACCATTAAGTAGCTCCTCCCACATGTTTCCCGCTCTTTTCCGAGCTTGCTTGGTGAAGATTTTGAAAGTATAGAGAGATGGTTTTCTGTAGTGGGGATAGTGCAACAATTGCTCACCTAACATAGAAGCACTTACTAACTAAAGAAAAATAGAAAGAACTCCTGTTAGGTGAGCACCTGATGTTCAAATGCAACCCATCCCTAAATATTATACCATGTACTTCCAGAGTTGTTGTTTATTTCACAGAACTTCAAACTCAAAAGGTAAGCACTTATAACCATGAAGCTGTATTTCTATGAGGTTTCAAGACATCTGAAATTCAAAACTGCAATGTTCAGCCAGTTGGCCTGCATCGCTGTTGTCATCCGAGGCCGTTACTGTTATGGGCACTGTGGAAGAAGTGCTCGCCTTTTTATCCCTTGAAAGGCCCTGAAGGCACCAAACCATTAAGAAGCTCCTCCCACATTTTTCCCGCTCTTTTCTGAGCTTGCTTGGTGAAGATTTTGAAAGTAAAGAGATGGTTTTCTGTAGTGGAGATATTGCAACAATTGCTCACCTAACATGGAAGCACTTACTAACTAAAGAAAAATAGAAAGAACTCCTGTTAGGTGAGCACCTGATGTTCAAATGCAACCCATCCCTAAATATTATACCATGTACTTCCAGAGTTGTTGTTTATTTCACAGAACTTCAAACTCAAAAGGTAAGCACTTACAACCATGAAGCTGTATTTCTATGAGGTTTCAAGATATCTGAAATTCAAAACTGCAATGTTCAGCCAGTTGGCCTGCATCACTGTTCTCATCCGAGGCCGTTCCTGCTATGGGCACTGTGGAGAAGTGCCCACCTTTTCATCCCTTGAAAGGCCCTCAAGGCAACCAGACCATTAAGTAGCTCCTCCCACATTTTTCCTGCTCTTTTCTGAGCTTGCTTGGTGAAGATTTTGAAAGTATAGAGAGATGGTTTTCTGTAGTGGGGATATTGCAACAATTGCTCACCTAACATGGAAGCACTTACTAACTAAAGAAAAATAGAAAGAACTCCTGTTAGGTGAACACCTGATGCTCAAATGCAATCCATCCCTAAATATTATACCATGTACTTCCAGAGTTGTTGTTTATTTCACAGAACTTCAAACTCAAAAGGTAAGCACTTACAAGCTTGAAGCTGTATTTCTATGAGGTTTCAAGGCATCTGAAATTCAAAACTGCAATGTTCAGCCAAAGGGTCTGCATCCCTGTTCTTGTCAGAGGCTGTTTCAGGTATGGGCACTGTGGAATAAGTGCTCGCCTTTTTAGCCCTTGAAAGGCCCTCAAGGCACCAAACCATTAAGTAGCTCCTCCCACATTTTTCCCGCTCTTTTCCGAGCTTGCTTGGTGAAGATTTTGAAAGTATAGAGAGATGGTTTTCTGTAGTGGGGATATTGCAACAATTGCTCACCTAACATAGAAGCACTTACTAACTAAAGAAAAATAGAAAGAACTCCTGTTAGGTGAACACCTGATGCTCAAATGCAATCCATCCCTAAATAGTATACCATGTACTTCCAGAGTTGTTGTTTATTTCACAGAACTTCAAACTCAAAAGGTAAGCACTTATAACCATGAAGCTGTATTTCTATGAGGTTTCAAGACATCTGAAATTCAAAACTGCAATGTTCAGCCAGTTGGCCTGCATCACTGTTGTCATCCGAGGCCGTTCCTGCTATGGGCACTGTGGAGAAGTGCCCACCTTTTTATCCCTTGAAAGGCCCTCAAGGCACCAGACCATTAAGTAGCTCCTCCCACATTTTTCCCGCTCTTTTCTGAGCTTGCTTGGTGAAGATTTTGAAAGTATAGAGAGATGGTTTTCTGTAGTGGGGATATTGCAACAATTGCTCACCTAACATAGAAGCACTTACTAACTAAAGAAAAATAGAAAGAACTCCTGTTAGGTGAACACCTGATGCTCAAATGCAATCCATCCCTAAATAGTATACCATGTACTTCCAGAGTTGTTGTTTATTTCACAGAACTTCAAACTCAAAAGGTAAGCACTTATAACCATGAAGCTGTATTTCTATGAGGTTTCAAGACATCTGAAATTCAAAACTGCAATGTTCAGCCAGTTGGCCTGCATCGCTGTTGTCATCCGAGGCCGTTACTGTTATGGGCACTGTGGAAGAAGTGCTCGCCTTTTTATCCCTTGAAAGGCCCTGAAGGCACCAAACCATTAAGAAGCTCCTCCCACATTTTTCCCGCTCTTTTCTGAGCTTGCTTGGTGAAGATTTTGAAAGTAAAGAGATGGTTTTCTGTAGTGGAGATATTGCAACAATTGCTCACCTAACATGGAAGCACTTACTAACTAAAGAAAAATAGAAAGAACTCCTGTTAGGTGAGCACCTGATGTTCAAATGCAACCCATCCCTAAATATTATACCATGTACTTCCAGAGTTGTTGTTTATTTCACAGAACTTCAAACTCAAAAGGTAAGCACTTACAACCATGAAGCTGTATTTCTATGAGGTTTCAAGATATCTGAAATTCAAAACTGCAATGTTCAGCCAGTTGGCCTGCATCACTGTTCTCATCCGAGGCCGTTCCTGCTATGGGCACTGTGGAGAAGTGCCCACCTTTTCATCCCTTGAAAGGCCCTCAAGGCAACCAGACCATTAAGTAGCTCCTCCCACATTTTTCCTGCTCTTTTCTGAGCTTGCTTGGTGAAGATTTTGAAAGTATAGAGAGATGGTTTTCTGTAGTGGGGATATTGCAACAATTGCTCACCTAACATGGAAGCACTTACTAACTAAAGAAAAATAGAAAGAACTCCTGTTAGGTGAACACCTGATGCTCAAATGCAATCCATCCCTAAATATTATACCATGTACTTCCAGAGTTGTTGTTTATTTCACAGAACTTCAAACTCAAAAGGTAAGCACTTACAAGCTTGAAGCTGTATTTCTATGAGGTTTCAAGGCATCTGAAATTCAAAACTGCAATGTTCAGCCAAAGGGTCTGCATCCCTGTTCTTGTCAGAGGCTGTTTCAGGTATGGGCACTGTGGAATAAGTGCTCGCCTTTTTAGCCCTTGAAAGGCCCTCAAGGCACCAAACCATTAAGTAGCTCCTCCCACATTTTTCCCGCTCTTTTCCAAGCTTGCTTGGTGAAGATTTTGAAAGTATAGAGAGATGGTTTTCTGTAGTGGGGATAGTGCAACAATTGCTCACCTAACATAGAAGCACTTACTAACTAAAGAAAAATAGAAAGAACTCCTGTTAGGTGAACACCTGATGCTCAAATGCAATCCATCCCTAAATAGTATACCATGTACTTCCAGAGTTGTTGTTTATTTCACAGAACTTCAAACTCAAAAGGTAAGCACTTATAACCATGAAGCTGTATTTCTATGAGGTTTCAAGACATCTGAAATTCAAAACTGCAATGTTCAGCCAGTTGGCCTGCATCACTGTTGTCATCCGAGGCCGTTCCTGCTATGGGCACTGTGGAGAAGTGCCCACCTTTTTATCCCTTGAAAGGCCCTCAAGGCACCAGACCATTAAGTAGCTCCTCCCACATTTTTCACGCTCTTTTCTGAGCTTGCTTGGTGAAGATTTTGAAAGTATAGAGAGATGGTTTTCTGTAGTGGGGATATTGCAACAATTGCTCACCTAACATGGAAGCACTTACTAACTAAAGAAAAATAGAAAGAACTCCTGTTAGGTGAACACCTGATGCTCAAATGCAATCCATCCCTAAATATTATACCATGTACTTCCAGAGTTGTTGTTTATTTCACAGAACTTCAAACTCAAAAGGTAAGCACTTACAAGCTTGAAGCTGTATTTCTATGAGGTTTCAAGGCATCTGAAATTCAAAACTGCAATGTTCAGCCAAAGGGTCTGCATCCCTGTTCTTGTCAGAGGCTGTTTCTGGTATGGGCACTGTGGAATAAGTGCTCGCCTTTTTATCCCTTGAAAGGCCCTGAATGCACCAAACCATTAAGTAGCTCCTCCCACATTTTTCCCGCTCTTTTCTGAGCTTGCTTGGTGAAGATTTTGAAAGTATAGAGAGATGGTTTTCTGTTGTGGGGATATTGCAACAATTGCTCACCTAACATGGAAGCACTTACTAACTAAAGAAAAATAGAAAGAACTCCTGTTAGGTGAACACCTGATGCTCAAATGCAATCCATCCCTAAATATTATACCATGTACTTCCAGAGTTGTTGTTTATTTCACAGAACTTCAAACTCAAAAGGTAAGCACTTACAAGCTTGAAGCTGTATTTCTATGAGGTTTCAAGACATCTGAAATTCAAAACTGCAATGTTCAGCCAAAGGGTCTGCATCCCTGTTCTTGTCTGAGGCTGTTCCTGGTATGGGCACTGTGGAAGAAGTTCTAGCCTTTTTATCCCATGAAAGTCCCTGAAGGCACCAAACCATTAAGAAGCTCCTCCCACATTTTTCCCGCTCTTTTCTGAGCTTGCTTGGTGAAGATTTTGAAAGTATAGAGAGATGGTTTTCTGTAGTGGAGATATTGCAACAATTGCTCACCTAACATGGAAGCACTTACTAACTAAAGAAAAATAGAAAGAACTCCTGTTAGGTGAGCACCTGATGTTCAAATGCAACCCATCCCTAAATATTATACCATGTACTTCCAGAGTTGTTGTTTATTTCACAGAACTTCAAACTCAAAAGGTAAGCACTTACAACCATGAAGCTGTATTTCTATGAGGTTTCAAGATATCTGAAATTCAAAACTGCAATGTTCAGCCAGTTGGCCTGCATCACTGTTCTCATCCGAGGCCGTTCCTGCTATGGGCACTGTGGAGAATTGCCCACCTTTTCATCCCTTGAAAGGCCCTCAAGGCAACCAGACCATTAAGTAGCTCCTCCCACATTTTTCCTGCTCTTTTCCGAGCTTGCTTGGTGAAGATTTTGAAAGTATAGAGAGATGGTTTTCTGTAGTGGGGATATTGCAACAATTGCTCACCTAACATAGAAGCACTTACTAACTAAAGAAAAATAGAAAGAACTCCTGTTAGGTGAACACCTGATGCTCAAATGCAATCCATCCCTAAATAGTATACCATGTACTTCCAGAGTTGTTGTTTATTTCACAGAACTTCAAACTCAAAAGGTAAGCACTTATAACCATGAAGCTGTATTTCTATGAGGTTTCAAGACATCTCAAATTCAAAACTGCAATGTTCAGCCAGTTGGCCTGCATCACTGTTGTCATCCGAGGCCGTTCCTGCTATGGGCACTGTGGAGAAGTGCCCACCTTTTTATCCCTTGAAAGGCCCTCAAGGCACCAGACCATTAAGTAGCTCCTCCCACATTTTTCCCGCTCTTTTCTGAGCTTGCTTGGGGAAGATTTTGAAAGTATAGAGAGATGGTTTTCTGTAGTGGGGATATTGCAACAATTGCTCACCTAACATGGAAGCACTTACTAACTAAAGAAAAATAGAAAGAACTCCTGTTAGGTGAACACCTGATGCTCAAATGCAATCCATCCCTAAATATTATACCATGTACTTCCAGAGTTGTTTATTTCACAGAACTTCAAACTCAAAAGGTAAGCACTTACAAGCTTGAAGCTGTATTTCTATGAGGTTTCAAGGCATCTGAAATTCAAAACTGCAATGTTCAGCCAAAGGGTCTGCATCCCTGTTCTTGTCAGAGGCTGTTTCTGGTATGGGCACTGTGGAATAAGTGCTCGCCTTTTTATCCCTTGAAAGGCCCTGAAGGCACCAAACCATTAAGTAGCTCCTCCCACATTTTTCCCGCTCTTTTTTGAGCTTGCCTGGTGAAGATTTTGAAAGTATAGAGAGATGGTTTTCTGTAGTGGGGATATTGCAACAATTGCTCACCTAACATGGAAGCACTTACTAACTAAAGAAAAATAGAAAGAACTCCTGTTAGGTGAACACCTGATGCTCAAATGCAATCCATCCCTAAATATTATACCATGTACTTCCAGAGTTGTTGTTTATTTCACAGAACTTCAAACTCAAAAGGTAAGCACTTACAAGCTTGAAGCTGTATTTCTATGAGGTTTCAAGACATCTGAAATTCAAAACTGCAATGTTCAGCCAAAGGGTCTGCATCCCTGTTCTTGTCTGAGGCTGTTCCTGGTATGGGCACTGTGGGAGAAGTTCTAGCCTTTTTATCCCTTGAAAGTCCCTGAAGGCACCAAACCATTAAGAAGCTCCTCCCACATTTTTCCCGCTCTTTTCTGAGCTTGCTTGGTGAAGATTTTGAAAGTATAGAGAGATGGTTTTCTGTAGTGGAGATATTGCAACAATTGCTCACCTAACATGGAAGCACTTACTAACTAAAGAAAAATAGAAAGAACTCCTGTTAGGTGAGCACCTGATGCTCAAATGCAATTATTCTCTAAATATTATAACATACACTTCCAGAGCTGTTGTTTAGTTAACAGAACTTCAACCTCAATAGGTAAGCACTTACAAGCTTGAAGCTGTATTTCTATGAGGTTTCAAGACATCTGAAATTCAAAACTGCAATGTTCAGCCAGTTGGCCTGCATCACTGTTCTCATCCGAGGCCGTTCCTGCTATGGGCACTGTGGAAGAAGTGCCCACCTTTTTATCCCTTGAAAGGCCCTCAAGGCACCAAACCATTAAGTAGCTCCTCCCACATTTTTCCCGCTCTTTTCTGAGCTTGCTTGGTGAAGATTTTGAAAGTATAGAGAGATGGTTTTCTGTAGTGGGGATATTGCAACAATTGCTCACCTAACATGGAAGCACTTACTAACTAAAGAAAAATAGAAAGAACTCCTGTTAGGTGAGCACCTGATGTTCAAATGCAATCCATCCTAAATATTATAACATACACTTCCAAAGTTGCTGTTTAGTTCACAGAACTTCAACCTCAAAAGGTAAGCACTTATAACCATGAAGCTGTATTTCTATGAGGTTTCAAGATATCTGAAATTCAAAACTGCAATGTTCAGCCAGTTGGCCTGCATCACTGTTCTCATCCGAGGCCGTTCCTGCTATGGGCACTGTGGAAGAAGTGCTCGCCTTTTTATCCCTTGAAAGGCCCTGAAGGCACCAAACCATTAAGAAGCTCCTCCCACATTTTTCCCGCTCTTTTCTGAGCTTGCTTGGTGAAGATTTTGAAAGTAAAGAGATGGTTTTCTGTAGTGGAGATATTGCAACAATTGCTCACCTAACATGGAAGCACTTACTAACTAAAGAAAAATAGAAAGAACTCCTGTTAGGTGAGCACCTGATGTTCAAATGCAACCCATCCCTAAATATTATACCATGTACTTCCAGAGTTGTAGTTTATTTCACAGAACTTCAAACTCAAAAGGTAAGCACTTACAACCATGAAGCTGTATTTCTATGAGGTTTCAAGATATCTGAAATTCAAAACTGCAATGTTCAGCCAGTTGGCCTGCATCACTGTTCTCATCCGAGGCCGTTCCTGCTATGGGCACTGTGGAAGAAGTGCCCACCTTTTTATCCCTTGAAAGGCCCTCAAGGCACCAAACCATTAAGTAGCTCCTCCCACATTTTTCCCGCTCTTTTCCGAGCTTGCTTGGTGAAGATTTTGAAAGTATAGAGAGATGGTTTTCTGTAGTGGGGATATTGCAACAATTGCTCACCTAACATAGAAGCACTTACTAACTAAAGAAAAATAGAAATAACTCCTGTTAGGTGAACACCTGATGCTCAAATGCAATCCATCCCTAAATAGTATACCATGTACTTCCAGAGTTGTTGTTTATTTCACAGAACTTCAAACTCAAAAGGTAAGCACTTATAACCATGAAGCTGTATTTCTATGAGTTTTCAAGACATCTGAAATTCAAAACTGCAATGTTCAGCCAGTTGGCCTGCATCGCTGTTGTCATCCGAGGCCGTTACTGTTATGGGCACTGTGGAAGAAGTGCTCGCCTTTTTATCCCTTGAAAGGCCCTGAAGGCACCAAACCATTAAGAAGCTCCTCCCACATTTTTCCCGCTCTTTTCCGAGCTTGCTTGGTGAAGATTTTGAAAGTATAGAGAGATGGTTTTCTGTAGTGGGGATAGTGCAACAATTGCTCACCTAACATAGAAGCACTTACTAACTAAAGAAAAATAGAAAGAACTCCTGTTAGGTGAACACCTGATGCTCAAATGCAATCCATCCCTAAATAGTATACCATGTACTTCCAGAGTTGTTGTTTATTTCACAGAACTTCAAACTCAAAAGGTAAGCACTTATAACCATGAAGCTGTATTTCTATGAGGTTTCAAGACATCTGAAATTCAAAACTGCAATGTTCAGCCAGTTGGCCTGCATCACTGTTGTCATCCGAGGCCGTTCCTGCTATGGGCACTGTGGAGAAGTGCCCACCTTTTTATCCCTTGAAAGGCCCTCAAGGCACCAGACCATTAAGTAGCTCCTCCCACATTTTTCCCGCTCTTTTCTGAGCTTGCTTGGTGAAGATTTTGAAAGTATAGAGAGATGGTTTTCTGTAGTGGGGATATTGCAACAATTGCTCACCTAACATAGAAGCACTTACTAACTAAAGAAAAATAGAAAGAACTCCTGTTAGGTGAACACCTGATGCTCAAATGCAATCCATCCCTAAATAGTATACCATGTACTTCCAGAGTTATTGTTTATTTCACAGAACTTCAAACTCAAAAGGTAAGCACTTATAACCATGAAGCTGTATTTCTATGAGGTTTCAAGACATCTGAAATTCAAAACTGCAATGTTCAGCCAGTTGGCCTGCATCGCTGTTGTCATCCGAGGCCGTTACTGTTATGGGCACTGTGGAAGAAGTGCTCGCCTTTTTATCCCTTGAAAGGCCCTGAAGGCACCAAACCATTAAGAAGCTCCTCCCACATTTTTCCCGCTCTTTTCTGAGCTTGCTTGGTGAAGATTTTGAAAGTAAAGAGATGGTTTTCTGTAGTGGAGATATTGCAACAATTGCTCACCTAACATGGAAGCACTTACTAACTAAAGAAAAATAGAAAGAACTCCTGTTAGGTGAGCACCTGATGTTCAAATGCAACCCATCCCTAAATATTATACCATGTACTTCCAGAGTTGTTGTTTATTTCACAGAACTTCAAACTCAAAAGGTAAGCACTTACAACCATGAAGCTGTATTTCTATGAGGTTTCAAGATATCTGAAATTCAAAACTGCAATGTTCAGCCAGTTGGCCTGCATCACTGTTCTCATCCGAGGCCGTTCCTGCTATGGGCACTGTGGAGAAGTGCCCACCTTTTCATCCCTTGAAAGGCCCTCAAGGCAACCAGACCATTAAGTAGCTCCTCCCACATTTTTCCTGCTCTTTTCTGAGCTTGCTTGGTGAAGATTTTGAAAGTATAGAGAGATGGTTTTCTGTAGTGGGGATATTGCAACAATTGCTCACCTAACATGGAAGCACTTACTAACTAAAGAAAAATAGAAAGAACTCCTGTTAGGTGAACACCTGATGCTCAAATGCAATCCATCCCTAAATATTATACCATGTACTTCCAGAGTTGTTGTTTATTTCACAGAACTTCAAACTCAAAAGGTAAGCACTTACAAGCTTGAAGCTGTATTTCTATGAGGTTTCAAGGCATCTGAAATTCAAAACTGCAATGTTCAGCCAAAGGGTCTGCATCCCTGTTCTTGTCAGAGGCTGTTTCAGGTATGGGCACTGTGGAATAAGTGCTCGCCTTTTTATCCCTTGAAAGGCCCTCAAGGCACCAAACCATTAAGTAGCTCCTCCCACATTTTTCCCGCTCTTTTCCAAGCTTGCTTGGTGAAGATTTTGAAAGTATAGAGAGATGGTTTTCTGTAGTGGGGATAGTGCAACAATTGCTCACCTAACATAGAAGCACTTACTAACTAAAGAAAAATAGAAAGAACTCCTGTTAGGTGAGCACCTGATGTTCAAATGCAACCCATCCCTAAATATTATACCATGTACTTCCAGAGTTGTAGTTTATTTCACAGAACTTCAAACTCAAAAGGTAAGCACTTACAACCATGAAGCTGTATTTCTATGAGGTTTCAAGATATCTGAAATTCAAAACTGCAATGTTCAGCCAGTTGGCCTGCATCACTGTTCTCATCCGAGGCCGTTCCTGCTATGGGCACTGTGGAAGAAGTGCCCACCTTTTTATCCCTTGAAAGGCCCTCAAGGCACCAAACCATTAAGTAGCTCCTCCCACATTTTTCCCGCTCTTTTCCGAGCTTGCTTGGTGAAGATTTTGAAAGTATAGAGAGATGGTTTTCTGTAGTGGGGATATTGCAACAATTGCTCACCTAACATAGAAGCACTTACTAACTAAAGAAAAATAGAAATAACTCCTGTTAGGTGAACACCTGATGCTCAAATGCAATCCATCCCTAAATAGTATACCATGTACTTCCAGAGTTGTTGTTTATTTCACAGAACTTCAAACTCAAAAGGTAAGCACTTATAACCATGAAGCTGTATTTCTATGAGGTTTCAAGACATCTGAAATTCAAAACTGCAATGTTCAGCCAGTTGGCCTGCATCGCTGTTGTCATCCGAGGCCGTTACTGTTATGGGCACTGTGGAAGAAGTGCTCGCCTTTTTATCCCTTGAAAGGCCCTGAAGGCACCAAACCATTAAGAAGCTCCTCCCACATTTTTCCCGCTCTTTTCTGAGCTTGCTTGGTGAAGATTTTGAAAGTAAAGAGATGGTTTTCTGTAGTGGAGATATTGCAACAATTGCTCACCTAACATGGAAGCACTTACTAACTAAAGAAAAATAGAAAGAACTCCTGTTAGGTGAGCACCTGATGTTCAAATGCAACCCATCCCTAAATATTATACCATGTACTTCCAGAGTTGTTGTTTATTTCACAGAACTTCAAACTCAAAAGGTAAGCACTTACAAGCTTGAAGCTGTATTTCAGTGAGGTTTCAAGACATCTGAAATTCAAAACTGCAATGTTCAGCCAGTGGGCCTGCATCACTGTTCTCATCTGAGGCCGTTCCTGCTATGGGCACTGTGGAAGAAGTGCCCACCTTTTTATCCCTTGAAAGGCCCCTAAGGCACCAAACCATTAAGTAGCTCCTCCCACATTTTTCCCGCTCTTTTCTGAGCTTTCTTGGTGAAGATTTTCAAAGTATAGAGACATGGTTTTCTGTAGTGGAGATATTGCAACAATTGCTCACCTAACATGGAAGCACTTACTAACTAAAGAAAAATAGAAAGAACTCCTGTTATGTGAACACCTGAGGCTCAAATGCAACCCATCCCTAAATATTATACCATGTACTTCCAGAGTTGTTGTTTATTTCACAGAACTTCAAACTCAAAAGGTAAGCACTTACAACCATGAAGCTGTATTTCTATGAGGTTTCAAGATATCTGAAATTCAAAACTGCAATGTTCAGCCAGTTGGCCTGCATCACTGTTCTCATCCGAGGCCGTTCCTGCTATGGGCACTGTGGAGAAGTGCCCACCTTTTCATCCCTTGAAAGGCCCTCAAGGCAACCAGACCATTAAGTAGCTCCTCCCACATTTTTCCTGCTCTTTTCTGAGCTTGCTTGGTGAAGATTTTGAAAGTATAGAGAGATGGTTTTCTGTAGTGGGGATATTGCAACAATTGCTCACCTAACATGGAAGCACTTACTAACTAAAGAAAAATAGAAAGAACTCCTGTTAGGTGAACACCTGATGCTCAAATGCAATCCATCCCTAAATATTATACCATGTACTTCCAGAGTTGTTGTTTATTTCACAGAACTTCAAACTCAAAAGGTAAGCACTTACAAGCTTGAAGCTGTATTTCTATGAGGTTTCAAGGCATCTGAAATTCAAAACTGCAATGTTCAGCCAAAGGGTCTGCATCCCTGTTCTTGTCAGAGGCTGTTTCAGGTATGGGCACTGTGGAATAAGTGCTCGCCTTTTTATCCCTTGAAAGGCCCTCAAGGCACCAAACCATTAAGTAGCTCCTCCCACATTTTTCCCGCTCTTTTCCAAGCTTGCTTGGTGAAGATTTTGAAAGTATAGAGAGATGGTTTTCTGTAGTGGGGATAGTGCAACAATTGCTCACCTAACATAGAAGCACTTACTAACTAAAGAAAAATAGAAAGAACTCCTGTTAGGTGAACACCTGATGCTCAAATGCAATCCATCCCTAAATAGTATACCATGTACTTCCAGAGTTGTTGTTTATTTCACAGAACTTCAAACTCAAAAGGTAAGCACTTATAACCATGAAGCTGTATATCTATGAGGTTTCAAGACATCTGAAATTCAAAACTGCAATGTTCAGCCAGTTGGCCTGCATCACTGTTGTCATCCGAGGCCGTTCCTGCTATGGGCACTGTGGAGAAGTGCCCACCTTTTTATCCCTTGAAAGGCCCTCAAGGCACCAGACCATTAAGTAGCTCCTCCCACATGTTTCCCGCTCTTTTCCGAGCTTGCTTGGTGAAGATTTTGAAAGTATAGAGAGATGGTTTTCTGTAGTGGGGATAGTGCAACAATTGCTCACCTAACATAGAAGCACTTACTAATTAAAGAAAAATAGAAAGAACTCCTGTTAGGTGAGCACCTGATGTTCAAATGCAACCCATCCCTAAATATTATACCATGTACTTCCAGAGTTGTTGTTTATTTCACAGAACTTCAAACTCAAAAGGTAAGCACTTACAACCATGAAGCTGTATTTCTATGAGGTTTCAAGATATCTGAAATTCAAAACTGCAATGTTCAGCCAGTTGGCCTGCATCACTGTTCTCATCCGAGGCCGTTCCTGCTATGGGCACTGTGGAAGAAGTGCCCACCTTTTTATCCCTTGAAAGGCCCTCAAGGCACCAAACCATTAAGTAGCTCCTCCCACATTTTTCCCGCTCTTTTCCGAGCTTGCTTGGTGAAGATTTTGAAAGTATAGAGAGATGGTTTTCTGTAGTGGGGATAGTGCAACAATTGCTCACCGAACATAGAAGCACTTACTAACTAAAGAAAAATAGAAAGAACTCCTGTTAGGTGAGCACCTGATGTTCAAATGCAACCCATCCCTAAATATTATACCATGTACTTCCAGAGTTGTTGTTTATTTCACAGAACTTCAAACTCAAAAGGTAAGCACTTACAACCATGAAGCTGTATTTCTATGAGGTTTCAAGATATCTGAAATTCAAAACTGCAATGTTCAGCCAGTTGGCCTGCATCACTGTTCTCATCCGAGGCCGTTCCTGCTATGGGCACTGTGGAAGAAGTGCCCACCTTTTTATCCCTTGAAAGGCCCTCAAGGCACCAAACCATTAAGTAGCTCCTCCCACATTTTTCCCGCTCTTTTCCGAGCTTGCTTGGTGAAGATTTTGAAAGTATAGAGAGATGGTTTTCTGTAGTGGGGATATTGCAACAATTGCTCACCTAACATAGAAGCACTTACTAACTAAAGAAAAATAGAAAGAACTCCTGTTAGGTGAACACCTGATGCTCAAATGCAATCCATCCCTAAATAGTATACCATGTACTTCCAGAGTTGTTGTTTATTTCACAGAACTTCAAACTCAATAGGTAAGCACTTATAACCATGAAGCTGTATTTCTATGAGGTTTCAAGACATCTGAAATTCAAAACTGCAATGTTCAGCCAGTTGGCCTGCATCACTGTTGTCATCCGAGGCCGTTCCTGCTATGGGCACTGTGGAGAAGTGCCCACCTTTTTATCCCTTGAAAGGCCCTCAAGGCACCAGACCATTAAGTAGCTCCTCCCACATTTTTCCCGCTCTTTTCTGAGCTTGCTTGGTGAAGATTTTGAAAGTATAGAGAGATGGTTTTCTGTAGTGGGGATATTGCAACAATTGCTCACCTAACATAGAAGCACTTACTAACTAAAGAAAAATAGAAAGAACTCCTGTTAGGTGAACACCTGATGCTCAAATGCAATCCATCCCTAAATAGTATACCATGTACTTCCAGAGTTGTTGTTTATTTCACAGAACTTCAAACTCAAAAGGTAAGCACTTATAACCATGAAGCTGTATTTCTATGAGGTTTCAAGACATCTGAAATTCAAAACTGCAATGTTCAGCCAGTTGGCCTGCATCGCTGTTGTCATCCGAGGCCGTTACTGTTATGGGCACTGTGGAAGAAGTGCTCGCCTTTTTATCCCTTGAAAGGCCCTGAAGGCACCAAACCATTAAGAAGCTCCTCCCACATTTTTCCCGCTCTTTTCTGAGCTTGCTTGGTGAAGATTTTGAAAGTAAAGAGATGGTTTTCTGTAGTGGAGATATTGCAACAATTGCTCACCTAACATGGAAGCACTTACTAACTAAAGAAAAATAGAAAGAACTCCTGTTAGGTGAGCACCTGATGTTCAAATGCAACCCATCCCTAAATATTATACCATGTACTTCCAGAGTTGTTGTTTATTTCACAGAACTTCAAACTCAAAAGGTAAGCACTTACAACCATGAAGCTGTATTTCTATGAGGTTTCAAGATATCTGAAATTCAAAACTGCAATGTTCAGCCAGTTGGCCTGCATCACTGTTCTCATCCGAGGCCGTTCCTGCTATGGGCACTGTGGAGAAGTGCCCACCTTTTCATCCCTTGAAAGGCCCTCAAGGCAACCAGACCATTAAGTAGCTCCTCCCACATTTTTCCTGCTCTTTTCTGAGCTTGCTTGGTGAAGATTTTGAAAGTATAGAGAGATGGTTTTCTGTAGTGGGGATATTGCAACAATTGCTCACCTAACATGGAAGCACTTACTAACTAAAGAAAAATAGAAAGAACTCCTGTTAGGTGAACACCTGATGCTCAAATGCAATCCATCCCTAAATATTATACCATGTACTTCCAGAGTTGTTGTTTATTTCACAGAACTTCAAACTCAAAAGGTAAGCACTTACAAGCTTGAAGCTGTATTTCTATGAGGTTTCAAGGCATCTGAAATTCAAAACTGCAATGTTCAGCCAAAGGGTCTGCATCCCTGTTCTTGTCAGAGGCTGTTTCAGGTATGGGCACTGTGGAATAAGTGCTCGCCTTTTTAGCCCTTGAAAGGCCCTCAAGGCACCAAACCATTAAGTAGCTCCTCCCACATTTTTCCCGCTCTTTTCCAAGCTTGCTTGGTGAAGATTTTGAAAGTATAGAGAGATGGTTTTCTGTAGTGGGGATAGTGCAACAATTGCTCACCTAACATAGAAGCACTTACTAACTAAAGAAAAATAGAAAGAACTCCTGTTAGGTGAACACCTGATGCTCAAATGCAATCCATCCCTAAATAGTATACCATGTACTTCCAGAGTTGTTGTTTATTTCACAGAACTTCAAACTCAAAAGGTAAGCACTTATAACCATGAAGCTGTATTTCTATGAGGTTTCAAGACATCTGAAATTCAAAACTGCAATGTTCAGCCAGTTGGCCTGCATCACTGTTGTCATCCGAGGCCGTTCCTGCTATGGGCACTGTGGAGAAGTGCCCACCTTTTTATCCCTTGAAAGGCCCTCAAGGCACCAGACCATTAAGTAGCTCCTCCCACATTTTTCACGCTCTTTTCTGAGCTTGCTTGGTGAAGATTTTGAAAGTATAGAGAGATGGTTTTCTGTAGTGGGGATATTGCAACAATTGCTCACCTAACATGGAAGCACTTACTAACTAAAGAAAAATAGAAAGAACTCCTGTTAGGTGAACACCTGATGCTCAAATGCAATCCATCCCTAAATATTATACCATGTACTTCCAGAGTTGTTGTTTATTTCACAGAACTTCAAACTCAAAAGGTAAGCACTTACAAGCTTGAAGCTGTATTTCTATGAGGTTTCAAGGCATCTGAAATTCAAAACTGCAATGTTCAGCCAAAGGGTCTGCATCCCTGTTCTTGTCAGAGGCTGTTTCTGGTATGGGCACTGTGGAATAAGTGCTCGCCTTTTTATCCCTTGAAAGGCCCTGAATGCACCAAACCATTAAGTAGCTCCTCCCACATTTTTCCCGCTCTTTTCTGAGCTTGCTTGGTGAAGATTTTGAAAGTATAGAGAGATGGTTTTCTGTTGTGGGGATATTGCAACAATTGCTCACCTAACATGGAAGCACTTACTAACTAAAGAAAAATAGAAAGAACTCCTGTTAGGTGAACACCTGATGCTCAAATGCAATCCATCCCTAAATATTATACCATGTACTTCCAGAGTTGTTGTTTATTTCACAGAACTTCAAACTCAAAAGGTAAGCACTTACAAGCTTGAAGCTGTATTTCTATGAGGTTTCAAGACATCTGAAATTCAAAACTGCAATGTTCAGCCAAAGGGTCTGCATCCCTGTTCTTGTCTGAGGCTGTTCCTGGTATGGGCACTGTGGAAGAAGTTCTAGCCTTTTTATCCCTTGAAAGTCCGTGAAGGCACCAAACCATTAAGAAGCTCCTCCCACATTTTTCCCGCTCTTTTCTGAGCTTGCTTGGTGAAGATTTTGAAAGTATAGAGAGATGGTTTTCTGTAGTGGAGATATTGCAACAATTGCTCACCTAACATGGAAGCACTTACTAACTAAAGAAAAATAGAAAGAACTCCTGTTAGGTGAGCACCTGATGTTCAAATGCAACCCATCCCTAAATATTATACCATGTACTTCCAGAGTTGTTGTTTATTTCACAGAACTTCAAACTCAAAAGGTAAGCACTTACAACCATGAAGCTGTATTTCTATGAGGTTTCAAGATATCTGAAATTCCAAACTGCAATGTTCAGCCAGTTGGCCTGCATCACTGTTCTCATCCGAGGCCGTTCCTGCTATGGGCACTGTGGAAGAAGTGCCCACATTTTTATCCCTTGAAAGGCCCTCAAGGCACCAAACCATTAAGTAGCTCCTCCCACATTTTTCCCGCTCTTTTCCGAGCTTGCTTGGTGAAGATTTTGAAAGTATAGAGAGATGGTTTTCTGTAGTGGGGATAGTGCAACAATTGCTCACCTAACATAGAAGCACTTACTAACTAAAGAAAAATAGAAAGAACTCCTGTTAGGTGAACACCTGATGCTCAAATGCAATCCATCCCTAAATATTATACCATGTACTTCCA
This sequence comes from Ambystoma mexicanum, assembly GCF_040938575.1. Classification (NCBI taxonomy): domain Eukaryota; kingdom Metazoa; phylum Chordata; class Amphibia; order Caudata; family Ambystomatidae; genus Ambystoma; species Ambystoma mexicanum. The sequence goes on along the minus strand of NC_090941.1, from coordinate 1,147,443,110 downwards.
GAGTTGTTGTTTATTTCACAGAACTTCAAACTCAAAAGGTAAGCACTTATAACCATGAAGCTGTATTTCTATGAGGTTTCAAGACATCTGAAATTCAAAACTGCAATGTTCAGCCAGTTGGCCTGCATCACTGTTGTCATCCGAGGCCGTTCCTGCTATGGGCACTGTGGAGAAGTGCCCACCTTTTTATCCCTTGAAAGGCCCTCAAGGCACCAGACCATTAAGTAGCTCCTCCCACATTTTTCCCGCTCTTTTCTGAGCTTGCTTGGTGAAGATTTTGAAAGTATAGAGAGATGGTTTTCTGTAGTGGGGATATTGCAACAATTGCTCACCTAACATGGAAGCACTTACTAACTAAAGAAAAATAGAAAGAACTCCTGTTAGGTGAACACCTGATGCTCAAATGCAATCCATCCCTAAATATTATACCATGTACTTCCAGAGTTGTTGTTTATTTCACAGAACTTCAAACTCAAAAGGTAAGCACTTACAAGCTTGAAGCTGTATTTCTATGAGGTTTCAAGACATCTGAAATTCAAAACTGCAATGTTCAGCCAAAGGGTCTGCATCCCTGTTCTTGTCTGAGGCTGTTCCTGGTATGGGCACTGTGGAAGAAGTTCTAGCCTTTTTATCCCTTGAAAGTCCCTGAAGGCACCAAACCATTAAGAAGCTCCTCCCACATTTTTAAGCACTTATAACCATGAAGCTTGCTTGTCATCCGAGGCCGTTCCTGCTATGGGCACTGTGGAGAAGTGCCCACCTTTTTATCCCTTGAAAGGCCCTCAAGGCACCAGACCATTAAGTAGCTCCTCCCACATTTTTCCCGCTCTTTTCTGAGCTTGCTTGGTGAAGATTTTGAAAGTATAGAGAGATGGTTTTCTGTAGTGGAGATATTGCAACAATTGCTCACCTAACATGGAAGCACTTACTAACTAAAGAAAAATAGAAAGAACTCCTGTTAGGTGAGCACCTGATGTTCAAATGCAATCCATCCTAAATATTATAACATACACTTCCAAAATTGCTGTTCAGTTCACAGAACTTCAACCTCAAAAGGGAAGCACTTACACATATATAAAACGCAGGTGCCAACCTTGAAGCTGTATTTCTATGAGGTTTCAAGATATCTGAAATTCAAAACTGCAATGTTCAGCCAGTTGGCCTGCATCACTGTTCTCATCCGAGGCCGTTCCTGCTATGGGCACTGTGGAAGAAGTGCCCACCTTTTTATCCCTTGAAAGGCCCTCAAGGCACCAAACCATTAAGTAGCTCCTCCCACATGTTTCCCGCTCTTTTCCGAGCTTGCTTGGTGAAGATTTTGAAAGTATAGAGAGATGGTTTTCTGTAGTGGGGATAGTGCAACAATTGCTCACCTAACATAGAAGCACTTACTAACTAAAGAAAAATAGAAAGAACTCCTGTTAGGTGAACACCTGATGCTCAAATGCAATCCATCCCTAAATAGTATACCATGTACTTCCAGAGTTGTTGTTTATTTCACAGAACTTCAAACTCAAAAGGTAAGCACTTATAACCATGAAGCTGTATTTCTATGAGGTTTCAAGACATCTGAAATTCAAAACTGCAATGTTCAGCCAGTTGGCCTGCATCACTGTTGTCATCCGAGGCCGTTCCTGCTATGGGCACTGTGGAGAAGTGCCCACCTTTTTATCCCTTGAAAGGCCCTCAAGGCACCAAACCATTAAGTAGCTCCTCCCACATTTTTCCCGCTCTTTTCTGAGCTTGCTTGGTGAAGATTTTGAAAGTATAGAGAGATGGTTTTCTGTAGTGGGGATATTGCAACAATTGCTCACCTAACATGGAAGCACTTACTAACTAAAGAAAAATAGAAAGAACTCCTGTTAGGTGAACACCTGATGCTCAAATGCAATCCATCCCTAAATATTATACCATGTACTTCCAGAGTTGTTGTTTATTTCACAGAACTTCAAACTCAAAAGGTAAGCACTTACAAGCTTGAAGCTGTATTTCTATGAGGTTTCAAGGCATCTGAAATTCAAAACTGCAATGTTCAGCCAAAGGATCTGCATCCCTGTTCTTGTCAGAGGCTGTTTCTGGTATGGGCACTGTGGAATAAGTGCTCGCCTTTTTATCCCTTGAAAGGCCCTGAAGGCACCAAACCATTAAGTAGCTCCTCCCACATTTTTCCCGCTCTTTTCTGAGCTTGCCTGGTGAAGATTTTGAAAGTATAGAGAGATGGTTTTCTGTAGTGGGGATATTGCAACAATTGCTCACCTAACATGGAAGCACTTACTAACTAAAGAAAAATAGAAAGAACTCCTGTTAGGTGAACACCTGATGCTCAAATGCAATCCATCCCTAAATATTATACCATGTACTTCCAGAGTTGTTGTTTATTTCACAGAACTTCAAACTCAAAAGGTAAGCACTTACAAGCTTGAAGCTGTATTTCTATGAGGTTTCAAGACATCTGAAATTCAAAACTGCAATGTTCAGCCAAAGGGTCTGCATCCCTGTTCTTGTCTGAGGCTGTTCCTGGTATGGGCACTGTGGAAGAAGTTCTAGCCTTTTTATCCCTTGAAAGTCCCTGAAGGCACCAAACCATTAAGAAGCTCCTCCCACATTTTTCCCGCTCTTTTCTGAGCTTGCTTGGTGAAGATTTTGAAAGTATAGAGAGATGGTTTTCTGTAGTGGAGATATTGCAACAATTGCTCACCTAACATGGAAGCACTTACTAACTAAAGAAAAATAGAAAGAACTCCTGTTAGGTGAGCACCTGATGTTCAAATGCAATCCATCCTAAATATTATAACATACACTTCCAAAATTGCTGTTTAGTTCACAGAACTTCAACCTCAAAAGGGAAGCACTTACACATATATAAAACGCAGGTGCCAACCTTGAAGCTGTATTTCTGTGAGGTTCCAAGACATCTGAAATTCAAAACTGCAATGTTCAGCCAGTGGGTCTGCATCCCTGTTCTTGTCTGAGGCTGGTATGGGCACTGTGGAATAAGTGCTCGCCTTTTTATCCCTTGAAAGGCCCTGAAGGCACCAAACCATTAAGTAGCTCCTCCCACATTTTTCCCGCTCTTTTCTGAGCTTGCTTGGTGAAGATTTTGAAAGTATAGAGAGATGGTTTTCTGTAGTGGGGATATTGCAACAATTGCTCACCTAACATGGAACACTTACTAACTAAAGAAAAATAGAAAGAACTCCTGTTAGGTGAACACCTGATGCTCAAATGCAATCCATCCCTAAATATTATACCAAGTACTTCCAGAGTTGTTGTTTATTTCACAGAACTTCAAACTCAAAAGGTAAGCACTTACAAGCTTGAAGCTGTATTTCAATGAGGTTTCAAGACATCTGAAATTCAAAACTGCAATGTTCAGCCAAAGGGTCTGCATCCCTGTTCTTGTCTGAGGCTGTTCCTGGTATGGGCACTGTGGAAGAAGTTCTAGCCTTTTTATCCCTTGAAAGTCCCTGAAGGCACCAAACCATTAAGAAGCTCCTCCCACATTTTTAAGCACTTATAACCATGAAGCTTGCTTGTCATCCGAGGCCGTTCCTGCTATGGGCACTGTGGAGAAGTGCCCACCTTTTTATCCCTTGAAAGGCCCTCAAGGAACCAGACCATTAAGTAGCTCCTCCCACATTTTTCCCGCTCTTTTCTGAGCTTGCTTGGTGAAGATTTTGAAAGTATAGAGAGATGGTTTTCTGTAGTGGGGATATTGCAACAATTGCTCACCTAACATGGAAGCACTTACTAACTAAAGAAAAATAGAAAGAACTCCTGTTAGGTGAGCACCTGATGTTCAAATGCAATCCATCCTAAATATTATAACATACACTTCCAAAATTGCTGTTTAGTTCACAGAACTTCAACCTCAAAAGGGAAGCACTTACACATATATAAAACGCAGGTGCCAACCTTGAAGCTGTATTTCTGTGAGGTTCCAAGACATCTGAAATTCAAAACTGCAATGTTCAGCCAGTGGGTCTGCATCCCTGTTCTTGTCTGAGGCTGGTATGGGCACTGTGGAATAAGTGCTCGCCTTTTTATCCCTTGAAAGGCCCCGAAGGCACCAAACCATTAAGTACCTCCTCCCACATTTTTCCCGCTCTTTTCTGAGCTTGCTTGGTGAAGATTTTGAAAGTATAGAGGGATGGTTTTCTGCAGTGGAGATATTGCAACAATTGCTCACCTAACATGGAAGCACTTACTAACTAAAGAAAAATAGAAAGAACTCCTGTTAGGTGAGCACCTGATGCTCAAATGCAATTATTCTCTAAATAGTATACCATGTACTTCCAGAGTTGTTGTTTATTTCACAGAACTTCAAACTCAATAGGTAAGCACTTACAAGCTTGAAGCTGTATTTCTATGAGGTTTCAAGACATCTGAAATTCAAAACTGCAATGTTCAGCCAGTTGGCCTGCATCATTGTTGTCATCCGAGGCCGTTCCTGCTATGGGCACTGTGGATAAGTGCCCACCTTTTTATCCCTTGAAAGGCCCTCAAGGCACCAGACCATTAAGTAGCTCCTCCCACATTTTTCCCGCTCTTTTCTGAGCTTGCTTGGTGAAGATTTTGAAAGTATAGAGAGATGGTTTTCTGTAGTGGGGATATTGCAACAATTGCTCACCTAACATGGAAGCACTTACTAACTAAAGAAAAATAGAAAGAACTCCTGTTAGGTGAACACCTGATGCTCAAATGCAATCCATCCCTAAATATTATACCATGTACTTCCAGAGTTGTTGTTTATTTCACAGAACTTCAAACTCAAAAGGTAAGCACTTACAAGCTTGAAGCTGTATTTCTATGAGGTTTCAAGGAATCTGAAATTCAAAACTGCAATGTTCAGCCAAAGGGTCTGCATCCCTGTTCATGTCTGAGGCTGTTACTGTTATGGGCACTGTGGAAGAAGTGCTCGCCTTTTTATCCCTTGAAAGGCCCTGAAGGCACCAAACCATTAAGAAGCTCCTCCCACATTTTTCCCGCTCTTTTCTGAGCTTGCTTGGTGAAGATTTTGAAAGTAAAGAGATGGTTTTCTGTAGTGGAGATATTGCAACAATTGCTCGCCTAACATGGAAGCACTTACTAACTAAAGAAAAATAGAAATAACTCCTGTTAGGTGAGCACCTGATGTTCAAATGCAACCCATCCCTAAATATTATACCATGTACTTCCAGAGTTGTTGTTTATTTCACAGAACTTCAAACTCAAAAGGTAAGCACTTACAACCATGAAGCTGTATTTCTATGAGGTTTCAAGATATCTGAAATTCAAAACTGCAATGTTCAGCCAGTTGGCCTGCATCACTGTTCTCATCCGAGGCCGTTCCTGCTATGGACACTGTGGAGAAGTGCCCACCTTTTTATCCCTTGAAAGGCCCTCAAGGCACCAGACCATTAAGTAGCTCCTCCCACATGTTTCCCGCTCTTTTCCGAGCTTGCTTGGTGAAGATTTTGAAAGTATAGAGAGATGGTTTTCTGTAGTGGGGATAGTGCAACAATTGCTCACCTAACATAGAAGCACTTACTAACTAAAGAAAAATAGAAAGAACTCCTGTTAGGTGAGCACCTGATGTTCAAATGCAACCCATCCCTAAATATTATACCATGTACTTCCAGAGTTGTTGTTTATTTCACAGAACTTCAAACTCAAAAGGTAAGCACTTACAACCATGAAGCTGTATTTCTATGAGGTTTCAAGATATCTGAAATTCAAAACTGCAACGTTCAGCCAGTTGGCCTGCATCACTGTTCTCATCCGAGGCCGTTCCTGCTATGGGCACTGTGGAAGAAGTGCCCACCTTTTTATCCCTTGAAAGGCCCTCAAGGCACCAAACCATTAAGTAGCTCCTCCCACATTTTTCCCGCTCTTTTCCGAGCTTGCTTGGTGAAGATTTTGAAAGTATAGAGAGATGGTTTTCTGTAGTGGGGATAGTGCAACAATTGCTCACCTAACATAGAAGCACTTACTAACTAAAGAAAAATAGAAAGAACTCCTGTTAGGTGAGCACCTGATGTTCAAATGCAACCCATCCCTAAATATTATACCATGTACTTCCAGAGTTGTTGTTTATTTCACAGAACTTCAAACTCAAAAGGTAAGCACTTACAACCATGAAGCTGTATTTCTATGAGGTTTCAAGATATCTGAAATTCAAAACTGCAATGTTCAGCCAGTTGGCCTGCATCACTGTTCTCATCCGAGGCCGTTCCTGCTATGGGCACTGTGGAAGAAGTGCCCACCTTTTTATCCCTTGAAAGGCCCTCAAGGCACCAAACCATTAAGTAGCTCCTCCCACATTTTTCCCGCTCTTTTCCGAGCTTGCTTGGTGAAGATTTTGAAAGTATAGAGAGATGGTTTTCTGTAGTGGGGATATTGCAACAATTGCTCACCTAACATAGAAGCACTTACTAACTAAAGAAAAATAGAAAGAACTCCTGTTAGGTGAACACCTGATGCTCAAATGCAATCCATCCCTAAATAGTATACCATGTACTTCCAGAGTTGTTGTTTATTTCACAGAACTTCAAACTCAAAAGGTAAGCACTTATAACCATGAAGCTGTATTTCTATGAGGTTTCAAGACATCTGAAATTCAAAACTGCAATGTTCAGCCAGTTGGCCTGCATCACTGTTGTCATCCGAGGCCGTTCCTGCTATGGGCACTGTGGAGAAGTGCCCACCTTTTTATCCCTTGAAAGGCCCTCAAGGCACCAGACCATTAAGTATCTCCTCCCACATTTTTCCCGCTCTTTTCTGAGCTTGCTTGGTGAAGATTTTGAAAGTATAGAGAGATGGTTTTCTGTAGTGGGGATATTGCAACAATTGCTCACCTAACATAGAAGCACTTACTAACTAAAGAAAAATAGAAAGAACTCCTGTTAGGTGAACACCTGATGCTCAAATGCAATCCATCCCTAAATAGTATACCATGTACTTCCAGAGTTGTTGTTTATTTCACAGAACTTCAAACTCAAAAGGTAAGCACTTATAACCATGAAGCTGTATTTCTATGAGGTTTCAAGACATCTGAAATTCAAAACTGCAATGTTCAGCCAGTTGGCCTGCATCGCTGTTGTCATCCGAGGCCGTTACTGTTATGGGCACTGTGGAAGAAGTGCTCGCCTTTTTATCCCTTGAAAGGCCCTGAAGGCACCAAACCATTAAGAAGCTCCTCCCACATTTTTCCCGCTCTTTTCTGAGCTTGCTTGGTGAAGATTTTGAAAGTAAAGAGATGGTTTTCTGTAGTGGAGATATTGCAACAATTGCTCACCTAACATGGAAGCACTTACTAACTAAAGAAAAATAGAAAGAACTCCTGTTAGGTGAGCACCTGATGTTCAAATGCAACCCATCCCTAAATATTATACCATGTACTTCCAGAGTTGTTGTTTATTTCACAGAACTTCAAACTCAAAAGGTAAGCACTTACAAGCTTGAAGCTGTATTTCTATGAGGTTTCAAGGCATCTGAAATTCAAAACTGCAATGTTCAGCCAAAGGATCTGCATCCCTGTTCTTGTCAGAGGCTGTTTCTGGTATGGGCACTGTGGAATAAGTGCTCGCCTTTTTATCCCTTGAAAGGCCCTGAAGGCACCAAACCATTAAGTAGCTCCTCCCACATTTTTCCCGCTCTTTTCTGAGCTTGCCTGGTGAAGATTTTGAAAGTATAGAGAGATGGTTTTCTGTAGTGGGGATATTGCAACAATTGCTCACCTAACATGGAAGCACTTACTAACTAAAGAAAAATAGAAAGAACTCCTGTTAGGTGAACACCTGATGCTCAAATGCAATCCATCCCTAAATATTATACCATGTACTTCCAGAGTTGTTGTTTATTTCACAGAACTTCAAACTCAAAAGGTAAGCACTTACAAGCTTGAAGCTGTATTTCTATGAGGTTTCAAGACATCTGAAATTCAAAACTGCAATGTTCAGCCAAAGGGTCTGCATCCCTGTTCTTGTCTGAGGCTGTTCCTGGTATGGGCACTGTGGAAGAAGTTCTAGCCTTTTTATCCCTTGAAAGTCCCTGAAGGCACCAAACCATTAAGAAGCTCCTCCCACATTTTTCCCGCTCTTTTCTGAGCTTGCTTGGTGAAGACTTTGAAAGTATAGAGAGATGGTTTTCTGTAGTGGAGATATTGCAACAATTGCTCACCTAACATGGAAGCACTTACTAACTAAAGAAAAATAGAAAGAACTCCTGTTAGGTGAGCACCTGATGTTCAAATGCAATCCATCCTAAATATTATAACATACACTTCCAAAATTGCTGTTTAGTTCACAGAACTTCAACCTCAAAAGGGAAGCACTTACACATATATAAAACGCAGGTGCCAACCTTGAAGCTGTATTTCTGTGAGGTTCCAAGACATCTGAAATTCAAAACTGCAATGTTCAGCCAGTGGGTCTGCATCCCTGTTCTTGTCTGAGGCTGGTATGGGCACTGTGGAATAAGTGCTCGCCTTTTTATCCCTTGAAAGGCCCTGAAGGCACCAAACCATTAAGTAGCTCCTCCCACATTTTTCCCGCTCTTTTCTGAGCTTGCTTGGTGAAGATTTTGAAAGTATAGAGAGATGGTTTTCTGTAGTGGGGATATTGCAACAATTGCTCACCTAACATGGAACACTTACTAACTAAAGAAAAATAGAAAGAACTCCTGTTAGGTGAACACCTGATGCTCAAATGCAATCCATCCCTAAATATTATACCAAGTACTTCCAGAGTTGTTGTTTATTTCACAGAACTTCAAACTCAAAAGGTAAGCACTTACAAGCTTGAAGCTGTATTTCAATGAGGTTTCAAGACATCTGAAATTCAAAACTGCAATGTTCAGCCAAAGGGTCTGCATCCCTGTTCTTGTCTGAGGCTGTTCCTGGTATGGGCACTGTGGAAGAAGTTCTAGCCTTTTTATCCCTTGAAAGTCCCTGAAGGCACCAAACCATTAAGAAGCTCCTCCCACATTTTTAAGCACTTATAACCATGAAGCTTGCTTGTCATCCGAGGCCGTTCCTGCTATGGGCACTGTGGAGAAGTGCCCACCTTTTTATCCCTTGTAAGGCCCTCAAGGAACCAGACCATTAAGTAGCTCCTCCCACATTTTTCCCGCTCTTTTCTGAGCTTGCTTGGTGAAGATTTTGAAAGTATAGAGAGATGGTTTTCTGTAGTGGGGATATTGCAACAATTGCTCACCTAACATGGAAGCACTTACTAACTAAAGAAAAATAGAAAGAACTCCTGTTAGGTGAGCACCTGATGTTCAAATGCAATCCATCCTAAATATTATAACATACACTTCCAAAATTGCTGTTTAGTTCACAGAACTTCAACCTCAAAAGGGAAGCACTTACACATATATAAAACGCAGGTGCCAACCTTGAAGCTGTATTTCTGTGAGGTTCCAAGACATCTGAAATTCAAAACTGCAATGTTCAGCCAGTGGGTCTGCATCCCTGTTCTTGTCTGAGGCTGGTATGGGCACTGTGGAATAAGTGCTCGCCTTTTTATCCCTTGAAAGGCCCCGAAGGCACCAAACCATTAAGTACCTCCTCCCACATTTTTCCCGCTCTTTTCTGAGCTTGCTTGGTGAAGATTTTGAAAGTATAGAGGGATGGTTTTCTGCAGTGGAGATATTGCAACAATTGCTCACCTAACATGGAAGCACTTACTAACTAAAGAAAAATAGAAAGAACTCCTGTTAGGTGAGCACCTGATGCTCAAATGCAATTATTCTCTAAATAGTATACCATGTACTTCCAGAGTTGTTGTTTATTTCACAGAACTTCAAACTCAATAGGTAAGCACTTACAAGCTTGAAGCTGTATTTCTATGAGGTTTCAAGACATCTGAAATTCAAAACTGCAATGTTCAGCCAGTTGGCCTGCATCATTGTTGTCATCCGAGGCCGTTCCTGCTATGGGCACTGTGGATAAGTGCCCACCTTTTTATCCCTTGAAAGGCCCTCAAGGCACCAGACCATTAAGTAGCTCCTCCCACATTTTTCCCGCTCTTTTCTGAGCTTGCTTGGTGAAGATTTTGAAAGTATAGAGAGATGGTTTTCTGTAGTGGGGATATTGCAACAATTGCTCACCTAACATGGAAGCACTTACTAACTAAAGAAAAATAGAAAGAACTCCTGTTAGGTGAACACCTGATGCTCAAATGCAATCCATCCCTAAATATTATACCATGTACTTCCAGAGTTGTTGTTTATTTCACAGAACTTCAAACTCAAAAGGTAAGCACTTACAAGCTTGAAGCTGTATTTCTATGAGGTTTCAAGGAATCTGAAATTCAAAACTGCAATGTTCAGCCAAAGGGTCTGCATCCCTGTTCATGTCTGAGGCTGTTACTGTTATGGGCACTGTGGAAGAAGTGCTCGCCTTTTTATCCCTTGAAAGGCCCTGAAGGCACCAAACCATTAAGAAGCTCCTCCCACATTTTTCCCGCTCTTTTCTGAGCTTGCTTGGTGAAGATTTTGAAAGTAAAGAGATGGTTTTCTGTAGTGGAGATATTGCAACAATTGCTCGCCTAACATGGAAGCACTTACTAACTAAAGAAAAATAGAAATAACTCCTGTTAGGTGAGCACCTGATGTTCAAATGCAACCCATCCCTAAATATTATACCATGTACTTCCAGAGTTGTTGTTTATTTCACAGAACTTCAAACTCAAAAGGTAAGCACTTACAACCATGAAGCTGTATTTCTATGAGGTTTCAAGATATCTGAAATTCAAAACTGCAATGTTCAGCCAGTTGGCCTGCATCACTGTTCTCATCCGAGGCCGTTCCTGCTATGGACACTGTGGAGAAGTGCCCACCTTTTTATCCCTTGAAAGGCCCTCAAGGCACCAGACCATTAAGTAGCTCCTCCCACATGTTTCCCGCTCTTTTCCGAGCTTGCTTGGTGAAGATTTTGAAAGTATAGAGAGATGGTTTTCTGTAGTGGGGATAGTGCAACAATTGCTCACCTAACATAGAAGCACTTACTAACTAAAGAAAAATAGAAAGAACTCCTGTTAGGTGAGCACCTGATGTTCAAATGCAACCCATCCCTAAATATTATACCATGTACTTCCAGAGTTGTTGTTTATTTCACAGAACTTCAAACTCAAAAGGTAAGCACTTACAACCATGAAGCTGTATTTCTATGAGGTTTCAAGATATCTGAAATTCAAAACTGCAACGTTCAGCCAGTTGGCCTGCATCACTGTTCTCATCCGAGGCCGTTCCTGCTATGGGCACTGTGGAAGAAGTGCCCACCTTTTTATCCCTTGAAAGGCCCTCAAGGCACCAAACCATTAAGTAGCTCCTCCCACATTTTTCCCGCTCTTTTCCGAGCTTGCTTGGTGAAGATTTTGAAAGTATAGAGAGATGGTTTTCTGTAGTGGGGATAGTGCAACAATTGCTCACCTAACATAGAAGCACTTACTAACTAAAGAAAAATAGAAAGAACTCCTGTTAGGTGAGCACCTGATGTTCAAATGCAACCCATCCCTAAATATTATACCATGTACTTCCAGAGTTGTTGTTTATTTCACAGAACTTCAAACTCAAAAGGTAAGCACTTACAACCATGAAGCTGTATTTCTATGAGGTTTCAAGATATCTGAAATTCAAAACTGCAATGTTCAGCCAGTTGGCCTGCATCACTGTTCTCATCCGAGGCCGTTCCTGCTATGGGCACTGTGGAAGAAGTGCCCACCTTTTTATCCCTTGAAAGGCCCTCAAGGCACCAAACCATTAAGTAGCTCCTCCCACATTTTTCCCGCTCTTTTCCGAGCTTGCTTGGTGAAGATTTTGAAAGTATAGAGAGATGGTTTTCTGTAGTGGGGATATTGCAACAATTGCTCACCTAACATAGAAGCACTTACTAACTAAAGAAAAATAGAAAGAACTCCTGTTAGGTGAACACCTGATGCTCAAATGCAATCCATCCCTAAATAGTATACCATGTACTTCCAGAGTTGTTGTTTATTTCACAGAACTTCAAACTCAAAAGGTAAGCACTTATAACCATGAAGCTGTATTTCTATGAGGTTTCAAGACATCTGAAATTCAAAACTGCAATGTTCAGCCAGTTGGCCTGCATCACTGTTGTCATCCGAGGCCGTTCCTGCTATGGGCACTGTGGAGAAGTGCCCACCTTTTTATCCCTTGAAAGGCCCTCAAGGCACCAGACCATTAAGTATCTCCTCCCACATTTTTCCCGCTCTTTTCTGAGCTTGCTTGGTGAAGATTTTGAAAGTATAGAGAGATGGTTTTCTGTAGTGGGGATATTGCAACAATTGCTCACCTAACATAGAAGCACTTACTAACTAAAGAAAAATAGAAAGAACTCCTGTTAGGTGAACACCTGATGCTCAAATGCAATCCATCCCTAAATAGTATACCATGTACTTCCAGAGTTGTTGTTTATTTCACAGAACTTCAAACTCAAAAGGTAAGCACTTATAACCATGAAGCTGTATTTCTATGAGGTTTCAAGACATCTGAAATTCAAAACTGCAATGTTCAGCCAGTTGGCCTGCATCGCTGTTGTCATCCGAGGCCGTTACTGTTATGGGCACTGTGGAAGAAGTGCTCGCCTTTTTATCCCTTGAAAGGCCCTGAAGGCACCAAACCATTAAGAAGCTCCTCCCACATTTTTCCCGCTCTTTTCTGAGCTTGCTTGGTGAAGATTTTGAAAGTAAAGAGATGGTTTTCTGTAGTGGAGATATTGCAACAATTGCTCACCTAACATGGAAGCACTTACTAACTAAAGAAAAATAGAAAGAACTCCTGTTAGGTGAGCACCTGATGTTCAAATGCAACCCATCCCTAAATATTATACCATGTACTTCCAGAGTTGTTGTTTATTTCACAGAACTTCAAACTCAAAAGGTAAGCACTTACAACCATGAAGCTGTATTTCTATGAGGTTTCAAGATATCTGAAATTCAAAACTGCAATGTTCAGCCAGTTGGCCTGCATCACTGTTCTCATCCGAGGCCGTTCCTGCTATGGGCACTGTGGAGAAGTGCCCACCTTTTCATCCCTTGAAAGGCCCTCAAGGCAACCAGACCATTAAGTAGCTCCTCCCACATTTTTCCTGCTCTTTTCTGAGCTTGCTTGGTGAAGATTTTGAAAGTATAGAGAGATGGTTTTCTGTAGTGGGGATATTGCAACAATTGCTCACCTAACATGGAAGCACTTACTAACTAAAGAAAAATAGAAAGAACTCCTGTTAGGTGAACACCTGATGCTCAAATGCAATCCATCCCTAAATATTATACCATGTACTTCCAGAGTTGTTGTTTATTTCACAGAACTTCAAACTCAAAAGGTAAGCACTTACAAGCTTGAAGCTGTATTTCTATGAGGTTTCAAGGCATCTGAAATTCAAAACTGCACTGTTCAGCCAAAGGGTCTGCATCCCTGTTCTTGTCAGAGGCTGTTTCAGGTATGGGCACTGTGGAATAAGTGCTCGCCTTTTTAGCCCTTGAAAGGCCCTCAAGGCACCAAACCATTAAGTAGCTCCTCCCACATTTTTCCCGCTCTTTTCCAAGCTTGCTTGGTGAAGATTTTGAAAGTATAGAGAGATGGTTTTCTGTAGTGGGGATAGTGCAACAATTGCTCACCTAACATAGAAGCACTTACTAACTAAAGAAAAATAGAAAGAACTCCTGTTAGGTGAACACCTGATGCTCAAATGCAATCCATCCCTAAATAGTATACCATGTACTTCCAGAGTTGTTGTTTATTTCACAGAACTTCAAACTCAAAAGGTAAGCACTTATAACCATGAAGCTGTATTTCTATGAGGTTTCAAGACATCTGAAATTCAAAACTGCAATGTTCAGCCAGTTGGCCTGCATCACTGTTGTCATCCGAGGCCGTTCCTGCTATGGGCACTGTGGAGAAGTGCCCACCTTTTTATCCCTTGAAAGGCCCTCAAGGCACCAGACCATTAAGTAGCTCCTCCCACATTTTTCACGCTCTTTTCTGAGCTTGCTTGGTGAAGATTTTGAAAGTATAGAGAGATGGTTTTCTGTAGTGGGGATATTGCAACAATTGCTCACCTAACATGGAAGCACTTACTAACTAAAGAAAAATAGAAAGAACTCCTGTTAGGTGAACACCTGATGCTCAAATGCAATCCATCCCTAAATATTATACCATGTACTTCCAGAGTTGTTGTTTATTTCACAGAACTTCAAACTCAAAAGGTAAGCACTTACAAGCTTGAAGCTGTATTTCTATGAGGTTTCAAGGCATCTGAAATTCAAAACTGCAATGTTCAGCCAAAGGGTCTGCATCCCTGTTCTTGTCAGAGGCTGTTTCTGGTATGGGCACTGTGGAATAAGTGCTCGCCTTTTTATCCCTTGAAAGGCCCTGAATGCACCAAACCATTAAGTAGCTCCTCCCACATTTTTCCCGCTCTTTTCTGAGCTTGCTTGGTGAAGATTTTGAAAGTATAGAGAGATGGTTTTCTGTTGTGGGGATATTGCAACAATTGCTCACCTAACATGGAAGCACTTACTAACTAAAGAAAAATAGAAAGAACTCCTGTTAGGTGAACACCTGATGCTCAAATGCAATCCATCCCTAAATATTATACCATGTACTTCCAGAGTTGTTGTTTATTTCACAGAACTTCAAACTCAAAAGGTAAGCACTTACAAGCTTGAAGCTGTATTTCTATGAGGTTTCAAGACATCTGAAATTCAAAACTGCAATGTTCAGCCAAAGGGTCTGCATCCCTGTTCTTGTCTGAGGCTGTTCCTGGTATGGGCACTGTGGAAGAAGTTCTAGCCTTTTTATCCCTTGAAAGTCCGTGAAGGCACCAAACCATTAAGAAGCTCCTCCCACATTTTTCCCGCTCTTTTCTGAGCTTGCTTGGTGAAGATTTTGAAAGTATAGAGAGATGGTTTTCTGTAGTGGAGATATTGCAACAATTGCTCACCTAACATGGAAGCACTTACTAACTAAAGAAAAATAGAAAGAACTCCTGTTAGGTGAGCACCTGATGATCAAATGCAACCCATCCCTAAATATTATACCATGTACTTCCAGAGTTGTTGTTTATTTCACAGAACTTCAAACTCAAAAGGTAAGCACTTACAACCATGAAGCTGTATTTCTATGAGGTTTCAAGATATCTGAAATTCAAAACTGCAATGTTCAGCCAGTTGGCCTGCATCACTGTTCTCATCCGAGGCCGTTCCTGCTATGGGCACTGTGGAAGAAGTGCCCACATTTTTATCCCTTGAAAGGCCCTCAAGGCACCAAACCATTAAGTAGCTCCTCCCACATTTTTCCCGCTCTTTTCCGAGCTTGCTTGGTGAAGATTTTGAAAGTATAGAGAGATGGTTTTCTGTAGTGGGGATAGTGCAACAATTGCTCACCTAACATAGAAGCACTTACTAACTAAAGAAAAATAGAAAGAACTCCTGTTAGGTGAACACCTGATGCTCAAATGCAATCCATCCCTAAATAGTATACCATGTACTTCCAGAGTTGTTGTTTATTTCACAGAACTTCAAACTCAAAAGGTAAGCACTTATAACCATGAAGCTGTATTTCTATGAGGTTTCAAGACATCTGAAATTCAAAACTGCAATGTTCAGCCAGTTGGCCTGCATCACTGTTGTCATCCGAGGCCGTTCCTGCTATGGGCACTGTGGAGAAGTGCCCACCTTTTTATCCCTTGAAAGGCCCTCAAGGCACCAGACCATTAAGTAGCTCCTCCCACATTTTTCCCGCTCTTTTCTGAGCTTGCTTGGTGAAGATTTTGAAAGTATAGAGAGATGGTTTTCTGTAGTGGGGATATTGCAACAATTGCTCACCTAACATGGAAGCACTTACTAACTAAAGAAAAATAGAAAGAACTCCTGTTAGGTGAACACCTGATGCTCAAATGCAATCCATCCCTAAATATTATACCATGTACTTCCAGAGTTGTTGTTTATTTCACAGAACTTCAAACTCAAAAGGTAAGCACTTACAAGCTTGAAGCTGTATTTCTATGAGGTTTCAAGACATCTGAAATTCAAAACTGCAATGTTCAGCCAAAGGGTCTGCATCCCTGTTCTTGTCTGAGGCTGTTCCTGGTATGGGCACTGTGGAAGAAGTTCTAGCCTTTTTATCCCTTGAAAGTCCCTGAAGGCACCAAACCATTAAGAAGCTCCTCCCACATTTTTAAGCACTTATAACCATGAAGCTTGCTTGTCATCCGAGGCCGTTCCTGCTATGGGCACTGTGGAGAAGTGCCCACCTTTTTATCCCTTGAAAGGCCCTCAAGGCACCAGACCATTAAGTAGCTCCTCCCACATTTTTCCCGCTCTTTTCTGAGCTTGCTTGGTGAAGATTTTGAAAGTATAGAGAGATGGTTTTCTGTAGTGGGGATATTGCAACAATTGCTCACCTAACATGGAAGCACTTACTAACTAAAGAAAAATAGAAAGAACTCCTGTTAGGTGAGCACCTGATGTTCAAATGCAATCCATCCTAAATATTATAACATACACTTCCAAAATTGCTGTTCAGTTCACAGAACTTCAACCTCAAAAGGGAAGCACTTACACATATATAAAACGCAGGTGCCAACCTTGAAGCTGTATTTCTATGAGGTTTCAAGATATCTGAAATTCAAAACTGCAATGTTCAGCCAGTTGGCCTGCATCACTGTTCTCATCCGAGGCCGTTCCTGCTATGGGCACTGTGGAAGAAGTGCCCACCTTTTTATCCCTTGAAAGGCCCTCAAGGCACCAAACCATTAAGTAGCTCCTCCCACATGTTTCCCGCTCTTTTCCGAGCTTGCTTGGTGAAGATTTTGAAAGTATAGAGAGATGGTTTTCTGTAGTGGGGATAGTGCAACAATTGCTCACCTAACATAGAAGCACTTACTAACTAAAGAAAAATAGAAAGAACTCCTGTTAGGTGAACACCTGATGCTCAAATGCAATCCATCCCTAAATAGTATACCATGTACTTCCAGAGTTGTTGTTTATTTCACAGAACTTCAAACTCAAAAGGTAAGCACTTATAACCATGAAGCTGTATTTCTATGAGGTTTCAAGACATCTGAAATTCAAAACTGCAATGTTCAGCCAGTTGGCCTGCATCACTGTTGTCATCCGAGGCCGTTCCTGCTATGGGCACTGTGGAGAAGTGCCCACCTTTTTATCCCTTGAAAGGCCCTCAAGGCACCAAACCATTAAGTAGCTCCTCCCACATTTTTCCCGCTCTTTTCTGAGCTTGCTTGGTGAAGATTTTGAAAGTATAGAGAGATGGTTTTCTGTAGTGGGGATATTGCAACAATTGCTCACCTAACATGGAAGCACTTACTAACTAAAGAAAAATAGAAAGAACTCCTGTTAGGTGAACACCTGATGCTCAAATGCAATCCATCCCTAAATATTATACCATGTACTTCCAGAGTTGTTGTTTATTTCACAGAACTTCAAACTCAAAAGGTAAGCACTTACAAGCTTGAAGCTGTATTTCTATGAGGTTTCAAGGCATCTGAAATTCAAAACTGCAATGTTCAGCCAAAGGATCTGCATCCCTGTTCTTGTCAGAGGCTGTTTCTGGTATGGGCACTGTGGAATAAGTGCTCGCCTTTTTATCCCTTGAAAGGCCCTGAAGGCACCAAACCATTAAGTAGCTCCTCCCACATTTTTCCCGCTCTTTTCTGAGCTTGCCTGGTGAAGATTTTGAAAGTATAGAGAGATGGTTTTCTGTAGTGGGGATATTGCAACAATTGCTCACCTAACATGGAAGCACTTACTAACTAAAGAAAAATAGAAAGAACTCCTGTTAGGTGAACACCTGATGCTCAAATGCAATCCATCCCTAAATATTATACCATGTACTTCCAGAGTTGTTGTTTATTTCACAGAACTTCAAACTCAAAAGGTAAGCACTTACAAGCTTGAAGCTGTATTTCTATGAGGTTTCAAGACATCTGAAATTCAAAACTGCAATGTTCAGCCAAAGGGTCTGCATCCCTGTTCTTGTCTGAGGCTGTTCCTGGTATGGGCACTGTGGAAGAAGTTCTAGCCTTTTTATCCCTTGAAAGTCCCTGAAGGCACCAAACCATTAAGAAGCTCCTCCCACATTTTTCCCGCTCTTTTCTGAGCTTGCTTGGTGAAGACTTTGAAAGTATAGAGAGATGGTTTTCTGTAGTGGAGATATTGCAACAATTGCTCACCTAACATGGAAGCACTTACTAACTAAAGAAAAATAGAAAGAACTCCTGTTAGGTGAGCACCTGATGTTCAAATGCAATCCATCCTAAATATTATAACATACACTTCCAAAATTGCTGTTTAGTTCACAGAACTTCAACCTCAAAAGGGAAGCACTTACACATATATAAAACGCAGGTGCCAACCTTGAAGCTGTATTTCTGTGAGGTTCCAAGACATCTGAAATTCAAAACTGCAATGTTCAGCCAGTGGGTCTGCATCCCTGTTCTTGTCTGAGGCTGGTATGGGCACTGTGGAATAAGTGCTCGCCTTTTTATCCCTTGAAAGGCCCTGAAGGCACCAAACCATTAAGTAGCTCCTCCCACATTTTTCCCGCTCTTTTCTGAGCTTGCTTGGTGAAGATTTTGAAAGTATAGAGAGATGGTTTTCTGTAGTGGGGATATTGCAACAATTGCTCACCTAACATGGAACACTTACTAACTAAAGAAAAATAGAAAGAACTCCTGTTAGGTGAACACCTGATGCTCAAATGCAATCCATCCCTAAATATTATACCAAGTACTTCCAGAGTTGTTGTTTATTTCACAGAACTTCAAACTCAAAAGGTAAGCACTTACAAGCTTGAAGCTGTATTTCAATGAGGTTTCAAGACATCTGAAATTCAAAACTGCAATGTTCAGCCAAAGGGTCTGCATCCCTGTTCTTGTCTGAGGCTGTTCCTGGTATGGGCACTGTGGAAGAAGTTCTAGCCTTTTTATCCCTTGAAAGTCCCTGAAGGCACCAAACCATTAAGAAGCTCCTCCCACATTTTTAAGCACTTATAACCATGAAGCTTGCTTGTCATCCGAGGCCGTTCCTGCTATGGGCACTGTGGAGAAGTGCCCACCTTTTTATCCCTTGAAAGGCCCTCAAGGAACCAGACCATTAAGTAGCTCCTCCCACATTTTTCCCGCTCTTTTCTGAGCTTGCTTGGTGAAGATTTTGAAAGTATAGAGAGATGGTTTTCTGTAGTGGGGATATTGCAACAATTGCTCACCTAACATGGAAGCACTTACTAACTAAAGAAAAATAGAAAGAACTCCTGTTAGGTGAGCACCTGATGTTCAAATGCAATCCATCCTAAATATTATAACATACACTTCCAAAATTGCTGTTTAGTTCACAGAACTTCAACCTCAAAAGGGAAGCACTTACACATATATAAAACGCAGGTGCCAACCTTGAAGCTGTATTTCTGTGAGGTTCCAAGACATCTGAAATTCAAAACTGCAATGTTCAGCCAGTGGGTCTGCATCCCTGTTCTTGTCTGAGGCTGGTATGGGCACTGTGGAATAAGTGCTCGCCTTTTTATCCCTTGAAAGGCCCCGAAGGCACCAAACCATTAAGTACCTCCTCCCACATTTTTCCCGCTCTTTTCTGAGCTTGCTTGGTGAAGATTTTGAAAGTATAGAGGGATGGTTTTCTGCAGTGGAGATATTGCAACAATTGCTCACCTAACATGGAAGCACTTACTAACTAAAGAAAAATAGAAAGAACTCCTGTTAGGTGAGCACCTGATGCTCAAATGCAATTATTCTCTAAATAGTATACCATGTACTTCCAGAGTTGTTGTTTATTTCACAGAACTTCAAACTCAATAGGTAAGCACTTACAAGCTTGAAGCTGTATTTCTATGAGGTTTCAAGACATCTGAAATTCAAAACTGCAATGTTCAGCCAGTTGGCCTGCATCATTGTTGTCATCCGAGGCCGTTCCTGCTATGGGCACTGTGGATAAGTGCCCACCTTTTTATCCCTTGAAAGGCCCTCAAGGCACCAGACCATTAAGTAGCTCCTCCCACATTTTTCCCGCTCTTTTCTGAGCTTGCTTGGTGAAGATTTTGAAAGTATAGAGAGATGGTTTTCTGTAGTGGGGATATTGCAACAATTGCTCACCTAACATGGAAGCACTTACTAACTAAAGAAAAATAGAAAGAACTCCTGTTAGGTGAACACCTGATGCTCAAATGCAATCCATCCCTAAATATTATACCATGTACTTCCAGAGTTGTTGTTTATTTCACAGAACTTCAAACTCAAAAGGTAAGCACTTACAAGCTTGAAGCTGTATTTCTATGAGGTTTCAAGGAATCTGAAATTCAAAACTGCAATGTTCAGCCAAAGGGTCTGCATCCCTGTTCATGTCTGAGGCTGTTACTGTTATGGGCACTGTGGAAGAAGTGCTCGCCTTTTTATCCCTTGAAAGGCCCTGAAGGCACCAAACCATTAAGAAGCTCCTCCCACATTTTTCCCGCTCTTTTCTGAGCTTGCTTGGTGAAGATTTTGAAAGTAAAGAGATGGTTTTCTGTAGTGGAGATATTGCAACAATTGCTCGCCTAACATGGAAGCACTTACTAACTAAAGAAAAATAGAAATAACTCCTGTTAGGTGAGCACCTGATGTTCAAATGCAACCCATCCCTAAATATTATACCATGTACTTCCAGAGTTGTTGTTTATTTCACAGAACTTCAAACTCAAAAGGTAAGCACTTACAACCATGAAGCTGTATTTCTATGAGGTTTCAAGATATCTGAAATTCAAAACTGCAATGTTCAGCCAGTTGGCCTGCATCACTGTTCTCATCCGAGGCCGTTCCTGCTATGGACACTGTGGAAGAAGTGCCCACCTTTTTATCCCTTGAAAGGCCCTCAAGGCACCAGACCATTAAGTAGCTCCTCCCACATTTTTCCCGCTCTTTTCTGAGCTTGCTTGGTGAAGATTTTGAAAGTATAGAGAGATGGTTTTCTGTAGTGGGGATATTGCAACAATTGCTCACCTAACATAGAAGCACTTACTAACTAAAGAAAAATAGAAAGAACTCATGTTAGGTGAGCACCTGATGTTCAAATGCAACCCATCCCTAAATATTATACCATGTACTTCCAGAGTTGTTGTTTATTTCACAGAACTTCAAACTCAAAAGGTAAGCACTTACAACCATGAAGCTGTATTTCTATGAGGTTTCAAGATATCTGAAATTCAAAACTGCAATGTTCAGCCAGTTGGCCTGCATCACTGTTCTCATCCGAGGCCGTTCCTGCTATGGGCACTGTGGAAGAAGTGCCCACCTTTTTATCCCTTGAAAGGCCCTCAAGGCACCAAACCATTAAGTAGCTCCTCCCACATTTTTCCCGCTCTTTTCCGAGCTTGCTTGGTGAAGATTTTGAAAGTATAGAGAGATGGTTTTCTGTAGTGGGGATAGTGCAACAATTGCTCACCTAACATAGAAGCACTTACTAACTAAAGAAAAATAGAAAGAACTCCTGTTAGGTGAACACCTGATGCTCAAATGCAATCCATCCCTAAATAGTATACCATGTACTTCCAGAGTTGTTGTTTATTTCACAGAACTTCAAACTCAAAAGGTAAGCACTTATAACCATGAAGCTGTATTTCTATGAGGTTTCAAGACATCTGAAATTCAAAACTGCAATGTTCAGCCAGTTGGCCTGCATCACTGTTGTCATCCGAGGCCGTTCCTGCTATGGGCACTGTGGAGAAGTGCCCACCTTTTTATCCCTTGAAAGGCCCTCAAGGCACCAGACCATTAAGTAGCTCCTCCCACATTTTTCCCACTCTTTTCTGAGCTTGCTTGGTGAAGATTTTGAAAGTATAGAGAGATGGTTTTCTGTAGTGGGGATATTGCAACAATTGCTCACCTAACATAGAAGCACTTACTAACTAAAGAAAAATAGAAAGAACTCCTGTTAGGTGAACACCTGATGCTCAAATGCAATCCATCCCTAAATAGTATACCATGTACTTCCAGAGTTGTTGTTTATTTCACAGAACTTCAAACTCAAAAGGTAAGCACTTATAACCATGAAGCTGTATTTCTATGAGGTTTCAAGACATCTGAAATTCAAAACTGCAATGTTCAGCCAGTTGGCCTGCATCGCTGTTGTCATCGGAGGCCGTTACTGTTATGGGCACTGTGGAAGAAGTGCTCGCCTTTTTATCCCTTGAAAGGCCCTGAAGGCACCAAACCATTAAGAAGCTCCTCCCACATTTTTCCCGCTCTTTTCTGAGCTTGCTTGGTGAAGATTTTGAAAGTAAAGAGATGGTTTTCTGTAGTGGAGATATTGCAACAATTGCTCACCTAACATGGAAGCACTTACTAACTAAAGAAAAATAGAAAGAACTCCTGTTAGGTGAGCATCTGATGTTCAAATGCAACCCATCCCTAAATATTATACCATGTACTTCCAGAGTTGTTGTTTATTTCACAGAACTTCAAACTCAAAAGGTAAGCACTTACAACCATGAAGCTGTATTTCTATGAGGTTTCAAGATATCTGAAATTCAAAACTGCAATGTTCAGCCAGTTGGCCTGCATCACTGTTCTCATCCGAGGCCGTTCCTGCTATGGGCACTGTGGAGAAGTGCCCACCTTTTCATCCCTTGAAAGGCCCTCAAGGCAACCAGACCATTAAGTAGCTCCTCCCACATTTTTCCTGCTCTTTTCTGAGCTTGCTTGGTGAAGATTTTGAAAGTATAGAGAGATGGTTTTCTGTAGTGGGGATATTGCAACAATTGCTCACCTAACATGGAAGCACTTACTAACTAAAGAAAAATAGAAAGAACTCCTGTTAGGTGAACACCTGATGCTCAAATGCAATCCATCCCTAAATATTATACCATGTACTTCCAGAGTTGTTGTTTATTTCACAGAACTTCAAACTCAAAAGGTAAGCACTTACAAGCTTGAAGCTGTATTTCTATGAGGTTTCAAGGCATCTGAAATTCAAAACTGCAATGTTCAGCCAAAGGGTCTGCATCCCTGTTCTTGTCAGAGGCTGTTTCAGGTATGGGCACTGTGGAATAAGTGCTCGCCTTTTTAGCCCTTGAAAGGCCCTCAAGGCACCAAACCATTAAGTAGCTCCTCCCACATTTTTCCCGCTCTTTTCCAAGCTTGCTTGGTGAAGATTTTGAAAGTATAGAGAGATGGTTTTCTGTAGTGGGGATAGTGCAACAATTGCTCACCTAACATAGAAGCACTTACTAACTAAAGAAAAATAGAAAGAACTCCTGTTAGGTGAACACCTGATGCTCAAATGCAATCCATCCCTAAATAGTATACCATGTACTTCCAGAGTTGTTGTTTATTTCACAGAACTTCAAACTCAAAAGGTAAGCACTTATAACCATGAAGCTGTATTTCTATGAGGTTTCAAGACATCTGAAATTCAAAACTGCAATGTTCAGCCAGTTGGCCTGCATCACTGTTGTCATCCGAGGCCGTTCCTGCTATGGGCACTGTGGAGAAGTGCCCACCTTTTTATCCCTTGAAAGGCCCTCAAGGCACCAGACCATTAAGTAGCTCCTCCCACATTTTTCACGCTCTTTTCTGAGCTTGCTTGGTGAAGATTTTGAAAGTATAGAGAGATGGTTTTCTGTAGTGGGGATATTGCAACAATTGCTCACCTAACATGGAAGCACTTACTAACTAAAGAAAAATAGAAAGAACTCCTGTTAGGTGAACACCTGATGCTCAAATGCATCCATCCCTAAACATTATACCATGTACTTCCAGAGTTGTTGTTTATTTCACAGAACTTCAAACTCAAAAGGTAAGCACTTACAAGCTTGAAGCTGTATTTCTATGAGGTTTCAAGGCATCTGAAATTCAAAACTGCAATGTTCAGCCAAAGGGTCTGCATCCCTGTTCTTGTCAGAGGCTGTTTCTGGTATGGGCACTGTGGAATAAGTGCTCGCCTTTTTATCCCTTGAAAGGCCCTGAATGCACCAAACCATTAAGTAGCTCCTCCCACATTTTTCCCGCTCTTTTCTGAGCTTGCTTGGTGAAGATTTTGAAAGTATAGAGAGATGGTTTTCTGTTGTGGGGATATTGCAACAATTGCTCACCTAACATGGAAGCACTTACTAACTAAAGAAAAATAGAAAGAACTCCTGTTAGGTGAACACCTGATGCTCAAATGCAATCCATCCCTAAATATTATACCATGTACTTCCAGAGTTGTTGTTTATTTCACAGAACTTCAAACTCAAAAGGTAAGCACTTACAAGCTTGAAGCTGTATTTCTATGAGGTTTCAAGACATCTGAAATTCAAAACTGCAATGTTCAGCCAAAGGGTCTGCATCCCTGTTCTTGTCTGAGGCTGTTCCTGGTATGGGCACTGTGGAAGAAGTTCTAGCCTTTTTATCCCTTGTAAGTCCGTGAAGGCACCAAACCATTAAGAAGCTCCTCCCACATTTTTCCCGCTCTTTTCTGAGCTTGCTTGGTGAAGATTTTGAAAGTATAGAGAGATGGTTTTCTGTAGTGGAGATATTGCAACAATTGCTCACCTAACATGGAAGCACTTACTAACTAAAGAAAAATAGAAAGAACTCCTGTTAGGTGAGCACCTGATGTTCAAATGCAACCCATCCCTAAATATTATACCATGTACTTCCAGAGTTGTTGTTTATTTCACAGAACTTCAAACTCAAAAGGTAAGCACTTACAACCATGAAGCTGTATTTCTATGAGGTTTCAAGATATCTGAAATTCAAAACTGCAATGTTCAGCCAGTTGGCCTGCATCACTGTTCTCATCCGAGGCCGTTCCTGCTATGGGCACTGTGGAAGAAGTGCCCACATTTTTATCCCTTGAAAGGCCCTCAAGGCACCAAACCATTAAGTAGCTCCTCCCACATTTTTCCCGCTCTTTTCCGAGCTTGCTTGGTGAAGATTTTGAAAGTATAGAGAGATGGTTTTCTGTAGTGGGGATAGTGCAACAATTGCTCACCTAACATAGAAGCACTTACTAACTAAAGAAAAATAGAAAGAACTCCTGTTAGGTGAACACCTGATGCTCAAATGCAATCCATCCCTAAATAGTATACCATGTACTTCCAGAGTTGTTGTTTATTTCACAGAACTTCAAACTCAAAAGGTAAGCACTTATAACCATGAAGCTGTATTTCTATGAGGTTTCAAGACATCTGAAATTCAAAACTGCAATGTTCAGCCAGTTGGCCTGCATCACTGTTGTCATCCGAGGCCGTTCCTGCTATGGGCACTGTGGAGAAGTGCCCACCTTTTTATCCCTTGAAAGGCCCTCAAGGCACCAGACCATTAAGTAGCTCCTCCCACATTTTTCCCGCTCTTTTCTGAGCTTGCTTGGTGAAGATTTTGAAAGTATAGAGAGATGGTTTTCTGTAGTGGGGATATTGCAACAATTGCTCACCTAACATGGAAGCACTTACTAACTAAAGAAAAATAGAAAGAACTCCTGTTAGGTGAACACCTGATGCTCAAATGCAATCCATCCCTAAATATTATACCATGTACTTCCAGAGTTGTTGTTTATTTCACAGAACTTCAAAATCAAAAGGTAAGCACTTACAAGCTTGAAGCTGTATTTCTATGAGGTTTCAAGGCATCTGAAATTCAAAACTGCAATGTTCAGCCAAAGGATCTGCATCCCTGTTCTTGTCAGAGGCTGTTTCTGGTATGGGCACTGTGGAATAAGTGCTCGCCTTTTTATCCCTTGAAAGGCCCTGAAGGCACCAAACCATTAAGTAGCTCCTCCCACATTTTTCCCGCTCTTTTCTGAGCTTGCCTGGTGAAGATTTTGAAAGTATAGAGAGATGGTTTTCTGTAGTGGGGATATTGCAACAATTGCTCACCTAACATGGAAGCACTTACTAACTAAAGAAAAATAGAAAGAACTCCTGTTAGGTGAACACCTGATGCTCAAATGCAATCCATCCCTAAATATTATACCATGTACTTCCAGAGTTGTTGTTTATTTCACAGAACTTCAAACTCAAAAGGTAAGCACTTACAAGCTTGAAGCTGTATTTCTATGAGGTTTCAAGACATCTGAAATTCAAAACTGCAATGTTCAGCCAAAGGGTCTGCATCCCTGTTCTTGTCTGAGGCTGTTCCTGGTATGGGCACTGTGGAAGAAGTTCTAGCCTTTTTATCCCTTGAAAGTCCCTGAAGGCACCAAACCATTAAGAAGCTCCTCCCACATTTTTCCCGCTCTTTTCTGAGCTTGCTTGGTGAAGATTTTGAAAGTATAGAGAGATGGTTTTCTGTAGTGGAGATATTGCAACAATTGCTCACCTAACATGGAAGCACTTACTAACTAAAGAAAAATAGAAAGAACTCCTGTTAGGTGAGCACCTGATGTTCAAATGCAATCCATCCTAAATATTATAACATACACTTCCAAAATTGCTGTTTAGTTCACAGAACTTCAACCTCAAAAGGGAAGCACTTACACAAATATAAAATGCAGGTGCCAACCTTGAAGCTGTATTTCTGTGAGGTTCCAAGACATCTGAAATTCAAAACTGCAATGTTCAGCCAGTGGGTCTGCATCCCTGTTCTTGTCTGAGGCTGGTATGGGCACTGTGGAATAAGTGCTCGCCTTTTTATCCCTTGAAAGGCCCTGAAGGCACCAAACCATTAAGTAGCTCCTCCCACATTTTTCCCGCTCTTTTCTGAGCTTGCTTGGTGAAGATTTTGAAAGTATAGAGAGATGGTTTTCTGTAGTGGGGATATTGCAACAATTGCTCACCTAACATGGAAGCACTTACTAACTAAAGAAAAATAGAAAGAACTCCTGTTAGGTGAACACCTGATGCTCAAATGCAATCCATCCCTAAATATTATACCATGTACTTCCAGAGTTGTTGTTTATTTCACAGAACTTCAAACTCAAAAGGTAAGCACTTACAAGCTTGAAGCTGTATTTCTATGAGGTTTCAAGACATCTGAAATTCAAAACTGCAATGTTCAGCCAAAGGGTCTGCATCCCTGTTCTTGTCTGAGGCTGTTCCTGGTATGGGCACTGTGGAAGAAGTTCTAGCCTTTTTATCCCTTGAAAGTCCCTGAAGGCACCAAACCATTAAGAAGCTCCTCCCACATTTTTAAGCACTTATAACCATGAAGCTTGCTTGTCATCCGAGGCCGTTCCTGCTATGGGCACTGTGGAGAAGTGCCCACCTTTTTATCCCTTGAAAGGCCCTCAAGGCACCAGACCATTAAGTAGCTCCTCCCACATTTTTCCCGCTCTTTTCTGAGCTTGCTTGGTGAAGATTTTGAAAGTATAGAGAGATGGTTTTCTGTAGTGGGGATATTGCAACAATTGCTCACCTAACATGGAAGCACTTACTAACTAAAGAAAAATAGAAAGAACTCCTGTTAGGTGAGCACCTGATGTTCAAATGCAATCCATCCTAAATATTATAACATACACTTCCAAAATTGCTGTTCAGTTCACAGAACTTCAACCTCAAAAGGGAAGCACTTACACATATATAAAACGCAGGTGCCAACCTTGAAGCTGTATTTCTATGAGGTTTCAAGATATCTGAAATTCAAAACTGCAATGTTCAGCCAGTTGGCCTGCATCACTGTTCTCATCCGAGGCCGTTCCTGCTATGGGCACTGTGGAAGAAGTGCCCACCTTTTTATCCCTTGAAAGGCCCTCAAGGCACCAAACCATTAAGTAGCTCCTCCCACATGTTTCCCGCTCTTTTCCGAGCTTGCTTGGTGAAGATTTTGAAAGTATAGAGAGATGGTTTTCTGTAGTGGGGATAGTGCAACAATTGCTCACCTAACATAGAAGCACTTACTAACTAAAGAAAAATAGAAAGAACTCCTGTTAGGTGAACACCTGATGCTCAAATGCAATCCATCCCTAAATAGTATACCATGTACTTCCAGAGTTGTTGTTTATTTCACAGAACTTCAAACTCAAAAGGTAAGCACTTATAACCATGAAGCTGTATTTCTATGAGGTTTCAAGACATCTGAAATTCAAAACTGCAATGTTCAGCCAGTTGGCCTGCATCACTGTTGTCATCCGAGGCCGTTCCTGCTATGGGCACTGTGGAGAAGTGCCCACCTTTTTATCCCTTGAAAGGCCCTCAAGGCACCAAACCATTAAGTAGCTCCTCCCACATTTTTCCCGCTCTTTTCTGAGCTTGCTTGGTGAAGATTTTGAAAGTATAGAGAGATGGTTTTCTGTAGTGGGGATATTGCAACAATTGCTCACCTAACATGGAAGCACTTACTAACTAAAGAAAAATAGAAAGAACTCCTGTTAGGTGAACACCTGATGCTCAAATGCAATCCATCCCTAAATATTATACCATGTACTTCCAGAGTTGTTGTTTATTTCACAGAACTTCAAACTCAAAAGGTAAGCACTTACAAGCTTGAAGCTGTATTTCTATGAGGTTTCAAGGCATCTGAAATTCAAAACTGCAATGTTCAGCCAAAGGATCTGCATCCCTGTTCTTGTCAGAGGCTGTTTCTGGTATGGGCACTGTGGAATAAGTGCTAGCCTTTTTATCCCTTGAAAGGCCCTGAAGGCACCAAACCATTAAGTAGCTCCTCCCACATTTTTCCCGCTCTTTTCTGAGCTTGCCTGGTGAAGATTTTGAAAGTATAGAGAGATGGTTTTCTGTAGTGGGGATATTGCAACAATTGCTCACCTAACATGGAAGCACTTACTAACTAAAGAAAAATAGAAAGAACTCCTGTTAGGTGAACACCTGATGCTCAAATGCAATCCATCCCTAAATATTATACCATGTACTTCCAGAGTTGTTGTTTATTTCACAGAACTTCAAACTCAAAAGGTAAGCACTTACAAGCTTGAAGCTGTATTTCTATGAGGTTTCAAGACATCTGAAATTCAAAACTGCAATGTTCAGCCAAAGGGTCTGCATCCCTGTTCTTGTCTGAGGCTGTTCCTGGTATGGGCACTGTGGAAGAAGTTCTAGCCTTTTTATCCCTTGAAAGTCCCTGAAGGCACCAAACCATTAAGAAGCTCCTCCCACATTTTTCCCGCTCTTTTCTGAGCTTGCTTGGTGAAGATTTTGAAAGTATAGAGAGATGGTTTTCTGTAGTGGAGATATTGCAACAATTGCTCACCTAACATGGAAGCACTTACTAACTAAAGAAAAATAGAAAGAACTCCTGTTAGGTGAGCACCTGATGTTCAAATGCAATCCATCCTAAATATTATAACATACACTTCCAAAATTGCTGTTTAGTTCACAGAACTTCAACCTCAAAAGGGAAGCACTTACACATATATAAAACGCAGGTGCCAACCTTGAAGCTGTATTTCTGTGAGGTTCCAAGACATCTGAAATTCAAAACTGCAATGTTCAGCCAGTGGGTCTGCATCCCTGTTCTTGTCTGAGGCTGGTATGGGCACTGTGGAATAAGTGCTCGCCTTTTTATCCCTTGAAAGGCCCTGAAGGCACCAAACCATTAAGTAGCTCCTCCCACATTTTTCCCGCTCTTTTCTGAGCTTGCTTGGTGAAGATTTTGAAAGTATAGAGAGATGGTTTTCTGTAGTGGGGATATTGCAACAATTGCTCACCTAACATGGAAGCACTTACTAACTAAAGAAAAATAGAAAGAACTCCTGTTAGGTGAACACCTGATGCTCAAATGCAATCCATCCCTAAATATTATACCAAGTACTTCCAGAGTTGTTGTTTATTTCACAGAACTTCAAACTCAAAAGGTAAGCACTTACAAGCTTGAAGCTGTATTTCAATGAGGTTTCAAGACATCTGAAATTCAAAACTGCAATGTTCAGCCAAAGGGTCTGCATCCCTGTTCTTGTCTGAGGCTGTTCCTGGTATGGGCACTGTGGAAGAAGTTCTAGCCTTTTTATCCCTTGAAAGTCCCTGAAGGCACCAAACCATTAAGAAGCTCCTCCCACATTTTTAAGCACTTATAACCATGAAGCTTGCTTGTCATCCGAGGCCGTTCCTGCTATGGGCACTGTGGAGAAGTGCCCACCTTTTTATCCCTTGAAAGGCCCTCAAGGAACCAGACCATTAAGTAGCTCCTCCCATATTTTTCCCGCTCTTTTCTGAGCTTGCTTGGTGAAGATTTTGAAAGTATAGAGAGATGGTTTTCTGTAGTGGGGATATTGCAACAATTGCTCACCTAACATGGAAGCACTTACTAACTAAAGAAAAATAGAAAGAACTCCTGTTAGGTGAGCACCTGATGTTCAAATGCAATCCATCCTAAATATTATAACATACACTTCCAAAATTGCTGTTTAGTTCACAGAACTTCAACCTCAAAAGGGAAGCACTTACACATATATAAAACGCAGATGCCAACCTTGAAGCTGTATTTCTGTGAGGTTCCAAGACATCTGAAATTCAAAACTGCAATGTTCAGCCAGTGGGTCTGCATCCCTGTTCTTGTCTGAGGCTGGTATGGGCACTGTGGAATAAGTGCTCGCCTTTTTATCCCTTGAAAGGCCCCGAAGGCACCAAACCATTAAGTACCTCCTCCCACATTTTTCCCGCTCTTTTCTGAGCTTGCTTGGTGAAGATTTTGAAAGTATAGAGGGATGGTTTTCTGCAGTGGAGATATTGCAACAATTGCTCACCTAACATGGAAGCACTTACTAACTAAAGAAAAATAGAAAGAACTCCTGTTAGGTGAGCACCTGATGCTCAAATGCAATTATTCTCTAAATAGTATACCATGTACTTCCAGAGTTGTTGTTTATTTCACAGAACTTCAAACTCAATAGGTAAGCACTTACAAGCTTGAAGCTGTATTTCTATGAGGTTTCAAGACATCTGAAATTCAAAACTGCAATGTTCAGCCAGTTGGCCTGCATCACTGTTCTCATCCGAGGCCGTTCCTGCTATGGGCACTGTGGAGAAGTGCCCACCTTTTTATCCCTTGAAAGGCCCTCAAGGCACCAGACCATTAAGTAGCTCCTCCCACATTTTTCCCGCTCTTTTCTGAGCTTGCTTGGTGAAGATTTTGAAAGTATAGAGAGATGGTTTTCTGTAGTGGGGATATTGCAACAATTGCTCACCTAACATGGAAGCACTTACTAACTAAAGAAAAATAGAAAGAACTCCTGTTAGGTGAACACCTGATGCTCAAATGCAATCCATCCCTAAATAGTATACCATGTACTTCCAGAGTTGTTGTTTATTTCACAGAACTTCAAACTCAAAAGGTAAGCACTTATACCCATGAAGCTGTATTTCTATGAGGTTTCAAGGAATCTGAAATTCAAAACTGCAATGTTCAGCCAGTTGGCCTGCATCACTGTTGTCATCCGAGGCCGTTCCTGCTATGGGCACTGTGGAGAAGTGCCCACCTTTTTATCCCTTGAAAGGCCCTCAAGGCACCAGACCATTAAGTAGCTCCTCCCACATTTTTCCCGCTCTTTTCTGAGCTTGCTTGGTGAAGATTTTGAAAGTATAGAGAGATGGTTTTCTGTAGTGGGGATATTGCAACAATTGCTCACCTAACATGGAAGCACTTACTAACTAAAGAAAAATAGAAAGAACTCCTGTTAGGTGAACACCTGATGCTCAAATGCAATCCATCCCTAAATATTATACCATGTACTTCCAGAGTTGTTGTTTATTTCACAGAACTTCAAACTCAAAAGGTAAGCACTTACAAGCTTGAAGCTGTATTTCTATGAGGTTTCAAGGCATCTGAAATTCAAAACTGCAATGTTCAGCCAAAGGGTCTGTATCCCTGTTCTTGTCAGAGGCTGTTTCTGGTATGGGCACTGTGGAATAAGTGCTCGCCTTTTTATCCCTTGAAAGGCCCTGAAGGCACCAAACCATTAAGTAGCTCCTCCCACATTTTTCCCGCTCTTTTTTGAGCTTGCCTGGTGAAGATTTTGAAAGTATAGAGAGATGGTTTTCTGTAGTGGGGATATTGCAACAATTGCTCACCTAACATGGAAGCACTTACTAACTAAAGAAAAATAGAAAGAACTCCTGTTAGGTGAACACCTGATGCTCAAATGCAATCCATCCCTAAATATTATACCATGTACATCCAGAGTTGTTGTTTATTTCACAGAACTTCAAACTCAAAAGGTAAGCACTTACAAGCTTGAAGCTGTATTTCTATGAGGTTTCAAGACATCTGAAATTCAAAACTGCAATGTTCAGCCAAAGGGTCTGCATCCCTGTTCTTGTCTGAGGCTGTTCCTGGTATGGGCACTGTGGAAGAAGTTCTAGCCTTTTTATCCCATGAAAGTCCCTGAAGGCACCAAACCATTAAGAAGCTCCTCCCACATTTTTCCCGCTCTTTTCTGAGCTTGCTTGGTGAAGATTTTGAAAGTATAGAGAGATGGTTTTCTGTAGTGGAGATATTGCAACAATTGCTCACCTAACATGGAAGCACTTACTAACTAAAGAAAAATAGAAAGAACTCCTGTTAGGTGAGCACCTGATGTTCAAATGCAACCCATCCCTAAATATTATACCATGTACTTCCAGAGTTGTTGTTTATTTCACAGAACTTCAAACTCAAAAGGTAAGCACTTACAACCATGAAGCTGTATTTCTATGAGGTTTCAAGATATCTGAAATTCAAAACTGCAATGTTCAGCCAGTTGGCCTGCATCACTGTTCTCATCCGAGGCCGTTCCTGCTATGGGCACTGTGGAGAATTGCCCACCTTTTCATCCCTTGAAAGGCCCTCAAGGCAACCAGACCATTAAGTAGCTCCTCCCACATTTTTCCTGCTCTTTTCCGAGCTTGCTTGGTGAAGATTTTGAAAGTATAGAGAGATGGTTTTCTGTAGTGGGGATATTGCAACAATTGCTCACCTAACATAGAAGCACTTACTAACTAAAGAAAAATAGAAAGAACTCCTGTTAGGTGAACACCTGATGCTCAAATGCAATCCATCCCTAAATAGTATACCATGTACTTCCAGAGTTGTTGTTTATTTCACAGAACTTCAAACTCAAAAGGTAAGCACTTATAACCATGAAGCTGTATTTCTATGAGGTTTCAAGACATCTGAAATTCAAAACTGCAATGTTCAGCCAGTTGGCCTGCATCACTGTTGTCATCCGAGGCCGTTCCTGCTATGGGCACTGTGGAGAAGTGCCCACCTTTTTATCCCTTGAAAGGCCCTCAAGGCACCAGACCATTAAGTAGCTCCTCCCACATTTTTCCCGCTCTTTTCTGAGCTTGCTTGGTGAAGATTTTGAAAGTATAGAGAGATGGTTTTCTGTAGTGGGGATATTGCAACAATTGCTCACCTAACATGGAAGCACTTACTAACTAAAGAAAAATAGAAAGAACTCCTGTTAGGTGAACACCTGATGCTCAAATGCAATCCATCCCTAAATATTATACCATGTACTTCCAGAGTTGTTTATTTCACAGAACTTCAAACTCAAAAGGTAAGCACTTACAAGCTTGAAGCTGTATTTCTATGAGGTTTCAAGGCATCTGAAATTCAAAACTGCAATGTTCAGCCAAAGGGTCTGCATCCCTGTTCTTGTCAGAGGCTGTTTCTGGTATGGGCACTGTGGAATAAGTGCTCGCCTTTTTATCCCTTGAAAGGCCCTGAAGGCACCAAACCATTAAGTAGCTCCTCCCACATTTTTCCCGCTCTTTTTTGAGCTTGCCTGGTGAAGATTTTGAAAGTATAGAGAGATGGTTTTCTGTAGTGGGGATATTGCAACAATTGCTCACCTAACATGGAAGCACTTACTAACTAAAGAAAAATAGAAAGAACTCCTGTTAGGTGAACACCTGATGCTCAAATGCAATCCATCCCTAAATATTATACCATGTACTTCCAGAGTTGTTGTTTATTTCACAGAACTTCAAACTCAAAAGGTAAGCACTTACAAGCTTGAAGCTGTATTTCTATGAGGTTTCAAGAC
The DNA here is from genome assembly GCF_040938575.1 of Ambystoma mexicanum. Lineage (NCBI taxonomy): Eukaryota > Metazoa > Chordata > Amphibia > Caudata > Ambystomatidae > Ambystoma > Ambystoma mexicanum. The sequence goes on along the minus strand of NC_090941.1, from coordinate 1,147,409,205 downwards.
ATCTGAAATTCAAAACTGCAATGTTCAGCCAAAGGGTCTGCATCCCTGTTCTTGTCTGAGGCTGTTCCTGGTATGGGCACTGTGGGAGAAGTTCTAGCCTTTTTATCCCTTGAAAGTCCCTGAAGGCACCAAACCATTAAGAAGCTCCTCCCACATTTTTCCCGCTCTTTTCTGAGCTTGCTTGGTGAAGATTTTGAAAGTATAGAGAGATGGTTTTCTGTAGTGGAGATATTGCAACAATTGCTCACCTAACATGGAAGCACTTACTAACTAAAGAAAAATAGAAAGAACTCCTGTTAGGTGAGCACCTGATGCTCAAATGCAATTATTCTCTAAATATTATAACATACACTTCCAGAGCTGTTGTTTAGTTAACAGAACTTCAACCTCAATAGGTAAGCACTTACAAGCTTGAAGCTGTATTTCTATGAGGTTTCAAGACATCTGAAATTCAAAACTGCAATGTTCAGCCAGTTGGCCTGCATCACTGTTCTCATCCGAGGCCGTTCCTGCTATGGGCACTGTGGAAGAAGTGCCCACCTTTTTATCCCTTGAAAGGCCCTCAAGGCACCAAACCATTAAGTAGCTCCTCCCACATTTTTCCCGCTCTTTTCTGAGCTTGCTTGGTGAAGATTTTGAAAGTATAGAGAGATGGTTTTCTGTAGTGGGGATATTGCAACAATTGCTCACCTAACATGGAAGCACTTACTAACTAAAGAAAAATAGAAAGAACTCCTGTTAGGTGAGCACCTGATGTTCAAATGCAATCCATCCTAAATATTATAACATACACTTCCAAAGTTGCTGTTTAGTTCACAGAACTTCAACCTCAAAAGGTAAGCACTTATAACCATGAAGCTGTATTTCTATGAGGTTTCAAGATATCTGAAATTCAAAACTGCAATGTTCAGCCAGTTGGCCTGCATCACTGTTCTCATCCGAGGCCGTTCCTGCTATGGGCACTGTGGAAGAAGTGCTCGCCTTTTTAGCCCTTGAAAGGCCCTCAAGGCACCAAACCATTAAGTAGCTCCTCCCACATTTTTCCCGCTCTTTTCCAAGCTTGCTTGGTGAAGATTTTGAAAGTATAGAGAGATGGTTTTCTGTAGTGGGGATAGTGCAACAATTGCTCACCTAACATAGAAGCACTTACTAACTAAAGAAAAATAGAAAGAACTCCTGTTAGGTGAACACCTGATGCTCAAATGCAATCCATCCCTAAATAGTATACCATGTACTTCCAGAGTTGTAGTTTATTTCACAGAACTTCAAACTCAAAAGGTAAGCACTTATAACCATGAAGCTGTATTTCTATGAGGTTTCAAGACATCTGAAATTCAAAACTGCAATGTTCAGCCAGTTGGCCTGCATCACTGTTCTCATCCGAGGCCGTTCCTGCTATGGGCACTGTGGAAGAAGTGCCCACCTTTTTATCCCTTGAAAGGCCCTCAAGGCACCAAACCATTAAGTAGCTCCTCCCACATTTTTCCCGCTCTTTTCCGAGCTTGCTTGGTGAAGATTTTGAAAGTATAGAGAGATGGTTTTCTGTAGTGGGGATATTGCAACAATTGCTCACCTAACATAGAAGCACTTACTAACTAAAGAAAAATAGAAATAACTCCTGTTAGGTGAACACCTGATGCTCAAATGCAATCCATCCCTAAATAGTATACCATGTACTTCCAGAGTTGTTGTTTATTTCACAGAACTTCAAACTCAAAAGGTAAGCACTTATAACCATGAAGCTGTATTTCTATGAGGTTTCAAGACATCTGAAATTCAAAACTGCAATGTTCAGCCAGTTGGCCTGCATCACTGTTCTCATCCGAGGCCGTTCCTGCTATGGGCACTGTGGAAGAAGTGCTCGCCTTTTTATCCCTTGAAAGGCCCTGAAGGCACCAAACCATTAAGAAGCTCCTCCCACATTTTTCCCGCTCTTTTCTGAGCTTGCTTGGTGAAGATTTTGAAAGTAAAGAGATGGTTTTCTGTAGTGGAGATATTGCAACAATTGCTCACCTAACATGGAAGCACTTACTAACTAAAGAAAAATAGAAAGAACTCCTGTTAGGTGAGCACCTGATGTTCAAATGCAACCCATCCCTAAATATTATACCATGTACTTCCAGAGTTGTTGTTTATTTCACAGAACTTCAAACTCAAAAGGTAAGCACTTACAACCATGAAGCTGTATTTCTATGAGGTTTCAAGATATCTGAAATTCAAAACTGCAATGTTCAGCCAGTTGGCCTGCATCACTGTTCTCATCCGAGGCCGTTCCTGCTATGGGCACTGTGGAGAAGTGCCCACCTTTTCATCCCTTGAAAGGCCCTCAAGGCAACCAGACCATTAAGTAGCTCCTCCCACATTTTTCCTGCTCTTTTCTGAGCTTGCTTGGTGAAGATTTTGAAAGTATAGAGAGATGGTTTTCTGTAGTGGGGATATTGCAACAATTGCTCACCTAACATGGAAGCACTTACTAACTAAAGAAAAATAGAAAGAACTCCTGTTAGGTGAACACCTGATGCTCAAATGCAATCCATCCCTAAATATTATACCATGTACTTCCAGAGTTGTTGTTTATTTCACAGAACTTCAAACTCAAAAGGTAAGCACTTACAAGCTTGAAGCTGTATTTCTATGAGGTTTCAAGGCATCTGAAATTCAAAACTGCACTGTTCAGCCAAAGGGTCTGCATCCCTGTTCTTGTCAGAGGCTGTTTCAGGTATGGGCACTGTGGAATAAGTGCTCGCCTTTTTAGCCCTTGAAAGGCCCTCAAGGCACCAAACCATTAAGTAGCTCCTCCCACATTTTTCCCGCTCTTTTCCAAGCTTGCTTGGTGAAGATTTTGAAAGTATAGAGAGATGGTTTTCTGTAGTGGGGATAGTGCAACAATTGCTCACCTAACATAGAAGCACTTACTAACTAAAGAAAAATAGAAAGAACTCCTGTTAGGTGAACACCTGATGCTCAAATGCAATCCATCCCTAAATAGTATACCATGTACTTCCAGAGTTGTTGTTTATTTCACAGAACTTCAAACTCAAAAGGTAAGCACTTATAACCATGAAGCTGTATTTCTATGAGGTTTCAAGACATCTGAAATTCAAAACTGCAATGTTCAGCCAGTTGGCCTGCATCACTGTTGTCATCCGAGGCCGTTCCTGCTATGGGCACTGTGGAGAAGTGCCCACCTTTTTATCCCTTGAAAGGCCCTCAAGGCACCAGACCATTAAGTAGCTCCTCCCACATTTTTCACGCTCTTTTCTGAGCTTGCTTGGTGAAGATTTTGAAAGTATAGAGAGATGGTTTTCTGTAGTGGGGATATTGCAACAATTGCTCACCTAACATGGAAGCACTTACTAACTAAAGAAAAATAGAAAGAACTCCTGTTAGGTGAACACCTGATGCTCAAATGCAATCCATCCCTAAATATTATACCATGTACTTCCAGAGTTGTTGTTTATTTCACAGAACTTCAAACTCAAAAGGTAAGCACTTACAAGCTTGAAGCTGTATTTCTATGAGGTTTCAAGGCATCTGAAATTCAAAACTGCAATGTTCAGCCAAAGGGTCTGCATCCCTGTTCTTGTCAGAGGCTGTTTCTGGTATGGGCACTGTGGAATAAGTGCTCGCCTTTTTATCCCTTGAAAGGCCCTGAATGCACCAAACCATTAAGTAGCTCCTCCCACATTTTTCCCGCTCTTTTCTGAGCTTGCTTGGTGAAGATTTTGAAAGTATAGAGAGATGGTTTTCTGTTGTGGGGATATTGCAACAATTGCTCACCTAACATGGAAGCACTTACTAACTAAAGAAAAATAGAAAGAACTCCTGTTAGGTGAACACCTGATGCTCAAATGCAATCCATCCCTAAATATTATACCATGTACTTCCAGAGTTGTTGTTTATTTCACAGAACTTCAAACTCAAAAGGTAAGCACTTACAAGCTTGAAGCTGTATTTCTATGAGGTTTCAAGACATCTGAAATTCAAAACTGCAATGTTCAGCCAAAGGGTCTGCATCCCTGTTCTTGTCTGAGGCTGTTCCTGGTATGGGCACTGTGGAAGAAGTTCTAGCCTTTTTATCCCTTGAAAGTCCGTGAAGGCACCAAACCATTAAGAAGCTCCTCCCACATTTTTCCCGCTCTTTTCTGAGCTTGCTTGGTGAAGATTTTGAAAGTATAGAGAGATGGTTTTCTGTAGTGGAGATATTGCAACAATTGCTCACCTAACATGGAAGCACTTACTAACTAAAGAAAAATAGAAAGAACTCCTGTTAGGTGAGCACCTGATGATCAAATGCAACCCATCCCTAAATATTATACCATGTACTTCCAGAGTTGTTGTTTATTTCACAGAACTTCAAACTCAAAAGGTAAGCACTTACAACCATGAAGCTGTATTTCTATGAGGTTTCAAGATATCTGAAATTCAAAACTGCAATGTTCAGCCAGTTGGCCTGCATCACTGTTCTCATCCGAGGCCGTTCCTGCTATGGGCACTGTGGAAGAAGTGCCCACATTTTTATCCCTTGAAAGGCCCTCAAGGCACCAAACCATTAAGTAGCTCCTCCCACATTTTTCCCGCTCTTTTCCGAGCTTGCTTGGTGAAGATTTTGAAAGTATAGAGAGATGGTTTTCTGTAGTGGGGATAGTGCAACAATTGCTCACCTAACATAGAAGCACTTACTAACTAAAGAAAAATAGAAAGAACTCCTGTTAGGTGAACACCTGATGCTCAAATGCAATCCATCCCTAAATAGTATACCATGTACTTCCAGAGTTGTTGTTTATTTCACAGAACTTCAAACTCAAAAGGTAAGCACTTATAACCATGAAGCTGTATTTCTATGAGGTTTCAAGACATCTGAAATTCAAAACTGCAATGTTCAGCCAGTTGGCCTGCATCACTGTTGTCATCCGAGGCCGTTCCTGCTATGGGCACTGTGGAGAAGTGCCCACCTTTTTATCCCTTGAAAGGCCCTCAAGGCACCAGACCATTAAGTAGCTCCTCCCACATTTTTCCCGCTCTTTTCTGAGCTTGCTTGGTGAAGATTTTGAAAGTATAGAGAGATGGTTTTCTGTAGTGGGGATATTGCAACAATTGCTCACCTAACATGGAAGCACTTACTAACTAAAGAAAAATAGAAAGAACTCCTGTTAGGTGAACACCTGATGCTCAAATGCAATCCATCCCTAAATATTATACCATGTACTTCCAGAGTTGTTGTTTATTTCACAGAACTTCAAACTCAAAAGGTAAGCACTTACAAGCTTGAAGCTGTATTTCTATGAGGTTTCAAGACATCTGAAATTCAAAACTGCAATGTTCAGCCAAAGGGTCTGCATCCCTGTTCTTGTCTGAGGCTGTTCCTGGTATGGGCACTGTGGAAGAAGTTCTAGCCTTTTTATCCCTTGAAAGTCCCTGAAGGCACCAAACCATTAAGAAGCTCCTCCCACATTTTTAAGCACTTATAACCATGAAGCTTGCTTGTCATCCGAGGCCGTTCCTGCTATGGGCACTGTGGAGAAGTGCCCACCTTTTTATCCCTTGAAAGGCCCTCAAGGCACCAGACCATTAAGTAGCTCCTCCCACATTTTTCCCGCTCTTTTCTGAGCTTGCTTGGTGAAGATTTTGAAAGTATAGAGAGATGGTTTTCTGTAGTGGGGATATTGCAACAATTGCTCACCTAACATGGAAGCACTTACTAACTAAAGAAAAATAGAAAGAACTCCTGTTAGGTGAGCACCTGATGTTCAAATGCAATCCATCCTAAATATTATAACATACACTTCCAAAATTGCTGTTCAGTTCACAGAACTTCAACCTCAAAAGGGAAGCACTTACACATATATAAAACGCAGGTGCCAACCTTGAAGCTGTATTTCTATGAGGTTTCAAGATATCTGAAATTCAAAACTGCAATGTTCAGCCAGTTGGCCTGCATCACTGTTCTCATCCGAGGCCGTTCCTGCTATGGGCACTGTGGAAGAAGTGCCCACCTTTTTATCCCTTGAAAGGCCCTCAAGGCACCAAACCATTAAGTAGCTCCTCCCACATGTTTCCCGCTCTTTTCCGAGCTTGCTTGGTGAAGATTTTGAAAGTATAGAGAGATGGTTTTCTGTAGTGGGGATAGTGCAACAATTGCTCACCTAACATAGAAGCACTTACTAACTAAAGAAAAATAGAAAGAACTCCTGTTAGGTGAACACCTGATGCTCAAATGCAATCCATCCCTAAATAGTATACCATGTACTTCCAGAGTTGTTGTTTATTTCACAGAACTTCAAACTCAAAAGGTAAGCACTTATAACCATGAAGCTGTATTTCTATGAGGTTTCAAGACATCTGAAATTCAAAACTGCAATGTTCAGCCAGTTGGCCTGCATCACTGTTGTCATCCGAGGCCGTTCCTGCTATGGGCACTGTGGAGAAGTGCCCACCTTTTTATCCCTTGAAAGGCCCTCAAGGCACCAAACCATTAAGTAGCTCCTCCCACATTTTTCCCGCTCTTTTCTGAGCTTGCTTGGTGAAGATTTTGAAAGTATAGAGAGATGGTTTTCTGTAGTGGGGATATTGCAACAATTGCTCACCTAACATGGAAGCACTTACTAACTAAAGAAAAATAGAAAGAACTCCTGTTAGGTGAACACCTGATGCTCAAATGCAATCCATCCCTAAATATTATACCATGTACTTCCAGAGTTGTTGTTTATTTCACAGAACTTCAAACTCAAAAGGTAAGCACTTACAAGCTTGAAGCTGTATTTCTATGAGGTTTCAAGGCATCTGAAATTCAAAACTGCAATGTTCAGCCAAAGGATCTGCATCCCTGTTCTTGTCAGAGGCTGTTTCTGGTATGGGCACTGTGGAATAAGTGCTCGCCTTTTTATCCCTTGAAAGGCCCTGAAGGCACCAAACCATTAAGTAGCTCCTCCCACATTTTTCCCGCTCTTTTCTGAGCTTGCCTGGTGAAGATTTTGAAAGTATAGAGAGATGGTTTTCTGTAGTGGGGATATTGCAACAATTGCTCACCTAACATGGAAGCACTTACTAACTAAAGAAAAATAGAAAGAACTCCTGTTAGGTGAACACCTGATGCTCAAATGCAATCCATCCCTAAATATTATACCATGTACTTCCAGAGTTGTTGTTTATTTCACAGAACTTCAAACTCAAAAGGTAAGCACTTACAAGCTTGAAGCTGTATTTCTATGAGGTTTCAAGACATCTGAAATTCAAAACTGCAATGTTCAGCCAAAGGGTCTGCATCCCTGTTCTTGTCTGAGGCTGTTCCTGGTATGGGCACTGTGGAAGAAGTTCTAGCCTTTTTATCCCTTGAAAGTCCCTGAAGGCACCAAACCATTAAGAAGCTCCTCCCACATTTTTCCCGCTCTTTTCTGAGCTTGCTTGGTGAAGACTTTGAAAGTATAGAGAGATGGTTTTCTGTAGTGGAGATATTGCAACAATTGCTCACCTAACATGGAAGCACTTACTAACTAAAGAAAAATAGAAAGAACTCCTGTTAGGTGAGCACCTGATGTTCAAATGCAATCCATCCTAAATATTATAACATACACTTCCAAAATTGCTGTTTAGTTCACAGAACTTCAACCTCAAAAGGGAAGCACTTACACATATATAAAACGCAGGTGCCAACCTTGAAGCTGTATTTCTGTGAGGTTCCAAGACATCTGAAATTCAAAACTGCAATGTTCAGCCAGTGGGTCTGCATCCCTGTTCTTGTCTGAGGCTGGTATGGGCACTGTGGAATAAGTGCTCGCCTTTTTATCCCTTGAAAGGCCCTGAAGGCACCAAACCATTAAGTAGCTCCTCCCACATTTTTCCCGCTCTTTTCTGAGCTTGCTTGGTGAAGATTTTGAAAGTATAGAGAGATGGTTTTCTGTAGTGGGGATATTGCAACAATTGCTCACCTAACATGGAACACTTACTAACTAAAGAAAAATAGAAAGAACTCCTGTTAGGTGAACACCTGATGCTCAAATGCAATCCATCCCTAAATATTATACCAAGTACTTCCAGAGTTGTTGTTTATTTCACAGAACTTCAAACTCAAAAGGTAAGCACTTACAAGCTTGAAGCTGTATTTCAATGAGGTTTCAAGACATCTGAAATTCAAAACTGCAATGTTCAGCCAAAGGGTCTGCATCCCTGTTCTTGTCTGAGGCTGTTCCTGGTATGGGCACTGTGGAAGAAGTTCTAGCCTTTTTATCCCTTGAAAGTCCCTGAAGGCACCAAACCATTAAGAAGCTCCTCCCACATTTTTAAGCACTTATAACCATGAAGCTTGCTTGTCATCCGAGGCCGTTCCTGCTATGGGCACTGTGGAGAAGTGCCCACCTTTTTATCCCTTGAAAGGCCCTCAAGGCACCAGACCATTAAGTAGCTCCTCCCACATTTTTCCCGCTCTTTTCTGAGCTTGCTTGGTGAAGATTTTGAAAGTATAGAGAGATGGTTTTCTGTAGTGGGGATATTGCAACAATTGCTCACCTAACATGGAAGCACTTACTAACTAAAGAAAAATAGAAAGAACTCCTGTTAGGTGAGCACCTGATGTTCAAATGCAATCCATCCTAAATATTATAACATACACTTCCAAAATTGCTGTTTAGTTCACAGAACTTCAACCTCAAAAGGGAAGCACTTACACATATATAAAACGCAGGTGCCAACCTTGAAGCTGTATTTCTGTGAGGTTCCAAGACATCTGAAATTCAAAACTGCAATGTTCAGCCAGTGGGTCTGCATCCCTGTTCTTGTCTGAGGCTGGTATGGGCACTGTGGAATAAGTGCTCGCCTTTTTATCCCTTGAAAGGCCCCGAAGGCACCAAACCATTAAGTACCTCCTCCCACATTTTTCCCGCTCTTTTCTGAGCTTGCTTGGTGAAGATTTTGAAAGTATAGAGGGATGGTTTTCTGCAGTGGAGATATTGCAACAATTGCTCACCTAACATGGAAGCACTTACTAACTAAAGAAAAATAGAAAGAACTCCTGTTAGGTGAGCACCTGATGCTCAAATGCAATTATTCTCTAAATAGTATACCATGTACTTCCAGAGTTGTTGTTTATTTCACAGAACTTCAAACTCAATAGGTAAGCACTTACAAGCTTGAAGCTGTATTTCTATGAGGTTTCAAGACATCTGAAATTCAAAACTGCAATGTTCAGCCAGTTGGCCTGCATCATTGTTGTCATCCGAGGCCGTTCCTGCTATGGGCACTGTGGATAAGTGCCCACCTTTTTATCCCTTGAAAGGCCCTCAAGGCACCAGACCATTAAGTATCTCCTCCCACATTTTTCCCGCTCTTTTCTGAGCTTGCTTGGTGAAGATTTTGAAAGTATAGAGAGATGGTTTTCTGTAGTGGGGATATTGCAACAATTGCTCACCTAACATGGAAGCACTTACTAACTAAAGAAAAATAGAAAGAACTCCTGTTAGGTGAACACCTGATGCTCAAATGCAATCCATCCCTAAATATTATACCATGTACTTCCAGAGTTGTTGTTTATTTCACAGAACTTCAAACTCAAAAGGTAAGCACTTACAAGCTTGAAGCTGTATTTCTATGAGGTTTCAAGGAATCTGAAATTCAAAACTGCAATGTTCAGCCAAAGGGTCTGCATCCCTGTTCATGTCTGAGGCTGTTACTGTTATGGGCACTGTGGAAGAAGTGCTCGCCTTTTTATCCCTTGAAAGGCCCTGAAGGCACCAAACCATTAAGAAGCTCCTCCCACATTTTTCCCGCTCTTTTCTGAGCTTGCTTGGTGAAGATTTTGAAAGTAAAGAGATGGTTTTCTGTAGTGGAGATATTGCAACAATTGCTCGCCTAACATGGAAGCACTTACTAACTAAAGAAAAATAGAAATAACTCCTGTTAGGTGAGCACCTGATGTTCAAATGCAACCCATCCCTAAATATTATACCATGTACTTCCAGAGTTGTTGTTTATTTCACAGAACTTCAAACTCAAAAGGTAAGCACTTACAACCATGAAGCTGTATTTCTATGAGGTTTCAAGATATCTGAAATTCAAAACTGCAATGTTCAGCCAGTTGGCCTGCATCACTGTTCTCATCCGAGGCCGTTCCTGCTATGGACACTGTGGAAGAAGTGCCCACCTTTTTATCCCTTGAAAGGCCCTCAAGGCACCAGACCATTAAGTAGCTCCTCCCACATTTTTCCCGCTCTTTTCTGAGCTTGCTTGGTGAAGATTTTGAAAGTATAGAGAGATGGTTTTCTGTAGTGGGGATATTGCAACAATTGCTCACCTAACATAGAAGCACTTACTAACTAAAGAAAAATAGAAAGAACTCATGTTAGGTGAGCACCTGATGTTCAAATGCAACCCATCCCTAAATATTATACCATGTACTTCCAGAGTTGTTGTTTATTTCACAGAACTTCAAACTCAAAAGGTAAGCACTTACAACCATGAAGCTGTATTTCTATGAGGTTTCAAGATATCTGAAATTCAAAACTGCAATGTTCAGCCAGTTGGCCTGCATCACTGTTCTCATCCGAGGCCGTTCCTGCTATGGGCACTGTGGAAGAAGTGCCCACCTTTTTATCCCTTGAAAGGCCCTCAAGGCACCAAACCATTAAGTAGCTCCTCCCACATTTTTCCCGCTCTTTTCCGAGCTTGCTTGGTGAAGATTTTGAAAGTATAGAGAGATGGTTTTCTGTAGTGGGGATATTGCAACAATTGCTCACCTAACATAGAAGCACTTACTAACTAAAGAAAAATAGAAAGAACTCCTGTTAGGTGAACACCTGATGCTCAAATGCAATCCATCCCTAAATAGTATACCATGTACTTCCAGAGTTGTTGTTTATTTCACAGAACTTCAAACTCAAAAGGTAAGCACTTATAACCATGAAGCTGTATTTCTATGAGGTTTCAAGACATCTGAAATTCAAAACTGCAATGTTCAGCCAGTTGGCCTGCATCACTGTTGTCATCCGAGGCCGTTCCTGCTATGGGCACTGTGGAGAAGTGCCCACCTTTTTATCCCTTGAAAGGCCCTCAAGGCACCAGACCATTAAGTAGCTCCTCCCACATTTTTCCCACTCTTTTCTGAGCTTGCTTGGTGAAGATTTTGAAAGTATAGAGAGATGGTTTTCTGTAGTGGGGATATTGCAACAATTGCTCACCTAACATAGAAGCACTTACTAACTAAAGAAAAATAGAAAGAACTCCTGTTAGGTGAACACCTGATGCTCAAATGCAATCCATCCCTAAATAGTATACCATGTACTTCCAGAGTTGTTGTTTATTTCACAGAACTTCAAACTCAAAAGGTAAGCACTTATAACCATGAAGCTGTATTTCTATGAGGTTTCAAGACATCTGAAATTCAAAACTGCAATGTTCAGCCAGTTGGCCTGCATCGCTGTTGTCATCGGAGGCCGTTACTGTTATGGGCACTGTGGAAGAAGTGCTCGCCTTTTTATCCCTTGAAAGGCCCTGAAGGCACCAAACCATTAAGAAGCTCCTCCCACATTTTTCCCGCTCTTTTCTGAGCTTGCTTGGTGAAGATTTTGAAAGTAAAGAGATGGTTTTCTGTAGTGGAGATATTGCAACAATTGCTCACCTAACATGGAAGCACTTACTAACTAAAGAAAAATAGAAAGAACTCCTGTTAGGTGAGCATCTGATGTTCAAATGCAACCCATCCCTAAATATTATACCATGTACTTCCAGAGTTGTTGTTTATTTCACAGAACTTCAAACTCAAAAGGTAAGCACTTACAACCATGAAGCTGTATTTCTATGAGGTTTCAAGATATCTGAAATTCAAAACTGCAATGTTCAGCCAGTTGGCCTGCATCACTGTTCTCATCCGAGGCCGTTCCTGCTATGGGCACTGTGGAGAAGTGCCCACCTTTTCATCCCTTGAAAGGCCCTCAAGGCAACCAGACCATTAAGTAGCTCCTCCCACATTTTTCCTGCTCTTTTCTGAGCTTGCTTGGTGAAGATTTTGAAAGTATAGAGAGATGGTTTTCTGTAGTGGGGATATTGCAACAATTGCTCACCTAACATGGAAGCACTTACTAACTAAAGAAAAATAGAAAGAACTCCTGTTAGGTGAACACCTGATGCTCAAATGCAATCCATCCCTAAATATTATACCATGTACTTCCAGAGTTGTTGTTTATTTCACAGAACTTCAAACTCAAAAGGTAAGCACTTACAAGCTTGAAGCTGTATTTCTATGAGGTTTCAAGGCATCTGAAATTCAAAACTGCAATGTTCAGCCAAAGGGTCTGCATCCCTGTTCTTGTCAGAGGCTGTTTCAGGTATGGGCACTGTGGAATAAGTGCTCGCCTTTTTAGCCCTTGAAAGGCCCTCAAGGCACCAAACCATTAAGTAGCTCCTCCCACATTTTTCCCGCTCTTTTCCAAGCTTGCTTGGTGAAGATTTTGAAAGTATAGAGAGATGGTTTTCTGTAGTGGGGATAGTGCAACAATTGCTCACCTAACATAGAAGCACTTACTAACTAAAGAAAAATAGAAAGAACTCCTGTTAGGTGAACACCTGATGCTCAAATGCAATCCATCCCTAAATAGTATACCATGTACTTCCAGAGTTGTTGTTTATTTCACAGAACTTCAAACTCAAAAGGTAAGCACTTATAACCATGAAGCTGTATTTCTATGAGGTTTCAAGACATCTGAAATTCAAAACTGCAATGTTCAGCCAGTTGGCCTGCATCACTGTTGTCATCCGAGGCCGTTCCTGCTATGGGCACTGTGGAGAAGTGCCCACCTTTTTATCCCTTGAAAGGCCCTCAAGGCACCAGACCATTAAGTAGCTCCTCCCACATTTTTCCCGCTCTTTTCTGAGCTTGCTTGGTGAAGATTTTGAAAGTATAGAGAGATGGTTTTCTGTAGTGGGGATATTGCAACAATTGCTCACCTAACATGGAAGCACTTACTAACTAAAGAAAAATAGAAAGAACTCCTGTTAGGTGAACACCTGATGCTCAAATGCATCCATCCCTAAACATTATACCATGTACTTCCAGAGTTGTTGTTTATTTCACAGAACTTCAAACTCAAAAGGTAAGCACTTACAAGCTTGAAGCTGTATTTCTATGAGGTTTCAAGGCATCTGAAATTCAAAACTGCAATGTTCAGCCAAAGGGTCTGCATCCCTGTTCTTGTCAGAGGCTGTTTCTGGTATGGGCACTGTGGAATAAGTGCTCGCCTTTTTATCCCTTGAAAGGCCCTGAATGCACCAAACCATTAAGTAGCTCCTCCCACATTTTTCCCGCTCTTTTCTGAGCTTGCTTGGTGAAGATTTTGAAAGTATAGAGAGATGGTTTTCTGTTGTGGGGATATTGCAACAATTGCTCACCTAACATGGAAGCACTTACTAACTAAAGAAAAATAGAAAGAACTCCTGTTAGGTGAACACCTGATGCTCAAATGCAATCCATCCCTAAATATTATACCATGTACTTCCAGAGTTGTTGTTTATTTCACAGAACTTCAAACTCAAAAGGTAAGCACTTACAAGCTTGAAGCTGTATTTCTATGAGGTTTCAAGACATCTGAAATTCAAAACTGCAATGTTCAGCCAAAGGGTCTGCATCCCTGTTCTTGTCTGAGGCTGTTCCTGGTATGGGCACTGTGGAAGAAGTTCTAGCCTTTTTATCCCTTGTAAGTCCGTGAAGGCACCAAACCATTAAGAAGCTCCTCCCACATTTTTCCCGCTCTTTTCTGAGCTTGCTTGGTGAAGATTTTGAAAGTATAGAGAGATGGTTTTCTGTAGTGGAGATATTGCAACAATTGCTCACCTAACATGGAAGCACTTACTAACTAAAGAAAAATAGAAAGAACTCCTGTTAGGTGAGCACCTGATGTTCAAATGCAACCCATCCCTAAATATTATACCATGTACTTCCAGAGTTGTTGTTTATTTCACAGAACTTCAAACTCAAAAGGTAAGCACTTACAACCATGAAGCTGTATTTCTATGAGGTTTCAAGATATCTGAAATTCAAAACTGCAATGTTCAGCCAGTTGGCCTGCATCACTGTTCTCATCCGAGGCCGTTCCTGCTATGGGCACTGTGGAAGAAGTGCCCACATTTTTATCCCTTGAAAGGCCCTCAAGGCACCAAACCATTAAGTAGCTCCTCCCACATTTTTCCCGCTCTTTTCCGAGCTTGCTTGGTGAAGATTTTGAAAGTATAGAGAGATGGTTTTCTGTAGTGGGGATAGTGCAACAATTGCTCACCTAACATAGAAGCACTTACTAACTAAAGAAAAATAGAAAGAACTCCTGTTAGGTGAACACCTGATGCTCAAATGCAAACCATCCCTAAATAGTATACCATGTACTTCCAGAGTTGTTGTTTATTTCACAGAACTTCAAACTCAAAAGGTAAGCACTTATAACCATGAAGCTGTATTTCTATGAGGTTTCAAGACATCTGAAATTCAAAACTGCAATGTTCAGCCAGTTGGCCTGCATCACTGTTGTCATCCGAGGCCGTTCCTGCTATGGGCACTGTGGAGAAGTGCCCACCTTTTTATCCCTTGAAAGGCCCTCAAGGCACCAGACCATTAAGTAGCTCCTCCCACATTTTTCCCGCTCTTTTCTGAGCTTGCTTGGTGAAGATTTTGAAAGTATAGAGAGATGGTTTTCTGTAGTGGGGATATTGCAACAATTGCTCACCTAACATGGAAGCACTTACTAACTAAAGAAAAATAGAAAGAACTCCTGTTAGGTGAACACCTGATGCTCAAATGCAATCCATCCCTAAATATTATACCATGTACTTCCAGAGTTGTTGTTTATTTCACAGAACTTCAAACTCAAAAGGTAAGCACTTACAAGCTTGAAGCTGTATTTCTATGAGGTTTCAAGGCATCTGAAATTCAAAACTGCAATGTTCAGCCAAAGGATCTGCATCCCTGTTCTTGTCAGAGGCTGTTTCTGGTATGGGCACTGTGGAATAAGTGCTCGCCTTTTTATCCCTTGAAAGGCCCTGAAGGCACCAAACCATTAAGTAGCTCCTCCCACATTTTTCCCGCTCTTTTCTGAGCTTGCCTGGTGAAGATTTTGAAAGTATAGAGAGATGGTTTTCTGTAGTGGGGATATTGCAACAATTGCTCACCTAACATGGAAGCACTTACTAACTAAAGAAAAATAGAAAGAACTCCTGTTAGGTGAACACCTGATGCTCAAATGCAATCCATCCCTAAATATTATACCATGTACTTCCAGAGTTGTTGTTTATTTCACAGAACTTCAAACTCAAAAGGTAAGCACTTACAAGCTTGAAGCTGTATTTCTATGAGGTTTCAAGACATCTGAAATTCAAAACTGCAATGTTCAGCCAAAGGGTCTGCATCCCTGTTCTTGTCTGAGGCTGTTCCTGGTATGGGCACTGTGGAAGAAGTTCTAGCCTTTTTATCCCTTGAAAGTCCCTGAAGGCACCAAACCATTAAGAAGCTCCTCCCACATTTTTCCCGCTCTTTTCTGAGCTTGCTTGGTGAAGATTTTGAAAGTATAGAGAGATGGTTTTCTGTAGTGGAGATATTGCAACAATTGCTCACCTAACATGGAAGCACTTACTAACTAAAGAAAAATAGAAAGAACTCCTGTTAGGTGAGCACCTGATGTTCAAATGCAATCCATCCTAAATATTATAACATACACTTCCAAAATTGCTGTTTAGTTCACAGAACTTCAACCTCAAAAGGGAAGCACTTACACATATATAAAACGCAGGTGCCAACCTTGAAGCTGTATTTCTGTGAGGTTCCAAGACATCTGAAATTCAAAACTGCAATGTTCAGCCAGTGGGTCTGCATCCCTGTTCTTGTCTGAGGCTGGTATGGGCACTGTGGAATAAGTGCTCGCCTTTTTATCCCTTGAAAGGCCCTGAAGGCACCAAACCATTAAGTAGCTCCTCCCACATTTTTCCCGCTCTTTTCTGAGCTTGCTTGGTGAAGATTTTGAAAGTATAGAGAGATGGTTTTCTGTAGTGGGGATATTGCAACAATTGCTCACCTAACATGGAAGCACTTACTAACTAAAGAAAAATAGAAAGAACTCCTGTTAGGTGAACACCTGATGCTCAAATGCAATCCATCCCTAAATATTATACCAAGTACTTCCAGAGTTGTTGTTTATTTCACAGAACTTCAAACTCAAAAGGTAAGCACTTACAAGCTTGAAGCTGTATTTCAATGAGGTTTCAAGACATCTGAAATTCAAAACTGCAATGTTCAGCCAAAGGGTCTGCATCCCTGTTCTTGTCTGAGGCTGTTCCTGGTATGGGCACTGTGGAAGAAGTTCTAGCCTTTTTATCCCTTGAAAGTCCCTGAAGGCACCAAACCATTAAGAAGCTCCTCCCACATTTTTAAGCACTTATAACCATGAAGCTTGCTTGTCATCCGAGGCCGTTCCTGCTATGGGCACTGTGGAGAAGTGCCCACCTTTTTATCCCTTGAAAGGCCCTCAAGGAACCAGACCATTAAGTAGCTCCTCCCATATTTTTCCCGCTCTTTTCTGAGCTTGCTTGGTGAAGATTTTGAAAGTATAGAGAGATGGTTTTCTGTAGTGGGGATATTGCAACAATTGCTCACCTAACATGGAAGCACTTACTAACTAAAGAAAAATAGAAAGAACTCCTGTTAGGTGAGCACCTGATGTTCAAATGCAATCCATCCTAAATATTATAACATACACTTCCAAAATTGCTGTTTAGTTCACAGAACTTCAACCTCAAAAGGGAAGCACTTACACATATATAAAACGCAGGTGCCAACCTTGAAGCTGTATTTCTGTGAGGTTCCAAGACATCTGAAATTCAAAACTGCAATGTTCAGCCAGTGGGTCTGCATCCCTGTTCTTGTCTGAGGCTGGTATGGGCACTGTGGAATAAGTGCTCGCCTTTTTATCCCTTGAAAGGCCCCGAAGGCACCAAACCATTAAGTACCTCCTCCCACATTTTTCCCGCTCTTTTCTGAGCTTGCTTGGTGAAGATTTTGAAAGTATAGAGGGATGGTTTTCTGCAGTGGAGATATTGCAACAATTGCTCACCTAACATGGAAGCACTTACTAACTAAAGAAAAATAGAAAGAACTCCTGTTAGGTGAGCACCTGATGCTCAAATGCAATTATTCTCTAAATAGTATACCATGTACTTCCAGAGTTGTTGTTTATTTCACAGAACTTCAAACTCAATAGGTAAGCACTTACAAGCTTGAAGCTGTATTTCTATGAGGTTTCAAGACATCTGAAATTCAAAACTGCAATGTTCAGCCAGTTGGCCTGCATCACTGTTCTCATCCGAGGCCGTTCCTGCTATGGGCACTGTGGAGAAGTGCCCACCTTTTTATCCCTTGAAAGGCCCTCAAGGCACCAGACCATTAAGTAGCTCCTCCCACATTTTTCCCGCTCTTTTCTGAGCTTGCTTGGTGAAGATTTTGAAAGTATAGAGAGATGGTTTTCTGTAGTGGGGATATTGCAACAATTGCTCACCTAACATGGAAGCACTTACTAACTAAAGAAAAATAGAAAGAACTCCTGTTAGGTGAACACCTGATGCTCAAATGCAATCCATCCCTAAATAGTATACCATGTACTTCCAGAGTTGTTGTTTATTTCACAGAACTTCAAACTCAAAAGGTAAGCACTTATACCCATGAAGCTGTATTTCTATGAGGTTTCAAGGAATCTGAAATTCAAAACTGCAATGTTCAGCCAGTTGGCCTGCATCACTGTTGTCATCCGAGGCCGTTCCTGCTATGGGCACTGTGGAGAAGTGCCCACCTTTTTATCCCTTGAAAGGCCCTCAAGGCACCAGACCATTAAGTAGCTCCTCCCACATTTTTCCCGCTCTTTTCTGAGCTTGCTTGGTGAAGATTTTGAAAGTATAGAGAGATGGTTTTCTGTAGTGGGGATATTGCAACAATTGCTCACCTAACATGGAAGCACTTACTAACTAAAGAAAAATAGAAAGAACTCCTGTTAGGTGAACACCTGATGCTCAAATGCAATCCATCCCTAAATATTATACCATGTACTTCCAGAGTTGTTGTTTATTTCACAGAACTTCAAACTCAAAAGGTAAGCACTTACAAGCTTGAAGCTGTATTTCTATGAGGTTTCAAGGCATCTGAAATTCAAAACTGCAATGTTCAGCCAAAGGGTCTGTATCCCTGTTCTTGTCAGAGGCTGTTTCTGGTATGGGCACTGTGGAATAAGTGCTCGCCTTTTTATCCCTTGAAAGGCCCTGAAGGCACCAAACCATTAAGTAGCTCCTCCCACATTTTTCCCGCTCTTTTTTGAGCTTGCCTGGTGAAGATTTTGAAAGTATAGAGAGATGGTTTTCTGTAGTGGGGATATTGCAACAATTGCTCACCTAACATGGAAGCACTTACTAACTAAAGAAAAATAGAAAGAACTCCTGTTAGGTGAACACCTGATGCTCAAATGCAATCCATCCCTAAATATTATACCATGTACTTCCAGAGTTGTTGTTTATTTCACAGAACTTCAAACTCAAAAGGTAAGCACTTACAAGCTTGAAGCTGTATTTCTATGAGGTTTCAAGACATCTGAAATTCAAAACTGCAATGTTCAGCCAAAGGGTCTGCATCCCTGTTCTTGTCTGAGGCTGTTCCTGGTATGGGCACTGTGGAAGAAGTTCTAGCCTTTTTATCCCATGAAAGTCCCTGAAGGCACCAAACCATTAAGAAGCTCCTCCCACATTTTTCCCGCTCTTTTCTGAGCTTGCTTGGTGAAGATTTTGAAAGTATAGAGAGATGGTTTTCTGTAGTGGAGATATTGCAACAATTGCTCACCTAACATGGAAGCACTTACTAACTAAAGAAAAATAGAAAGAACTCCTGTTAGGTGAGCACCTGATGTTCAAATGCAACCCATCCCTAAATATTATACCATGTACTTCCAGAGTTGTTGTTTATTTCACAGAACTTCAAACTCAAAAGGTAAGCACTTACAACCATGAAGCTGTATTTCTATGAGGTTTCAAGATATCTGAAATTCAAAACTGCAATGTTCAGCCAGTTGGCCTGCATCACTGTTCTCATCCGAGGCCGTTCCTGCTATGGGCACTGTGGAGAATTGCCCACCTTTTCATCCCTTGAAAGGCCCTCAAGGCAACCAGACCATTAAGTAGCTCCTCCCACATTTTTCCTGCTCTTTTCCGAGCTTGCTTGGTGAAGATTTTGAAAGTATAGAGAGATGGTTTTCTGTAGTGGGGATATTGCAACAATTGCTCACCTAACATAGAAGCACTTACTAACTAAAGAAAAATAGAAAGAACTCCTGTTAGGTGAACACCTGATGCTCAAATGCAATCCATCCCTAAATAGTATACCATGTACTTCCAGAGTTGTTGTTTATTTCACAGAACTTCAAACTCAAAAGGTAAGCACTTATAACCATGAAGCTGTATTTCTATGAGGTTTCAAGACATCTGAAATTCAAAACTGCAATGTTCAGCCAGTTGGCCTGCATCACTGTTGTCATCCGAGGCCGTTCCTGCTATGGGCACTGTGGAGAAGTGCCCACCTTTTTATCCCTTGAAAGGCCCTCAAGGCACCAGACCATTAAGTAGCTCCTCCCACATTTTTCCCGCTCTTTTCTGAGCTTGCTTGGTGAAGATTTTGAAAGTATAGAGAGATGGTTTTCTGTAGTGGGGATATTGCAACAATTGCTCACCTAACATGGAAGCACTTACTAACTAAAGAAAAATAGAAAGAACTCCTGTTAGGTGAACACCTGATGCTCAAATGCAATCCATCCCTAAATATTATACCATGTACTTCCAGAGTTGTTTATTTCACAGAACTTCAAACTCAAAAGGTAAGCACTTACAAGCTTGAAGCTGTATTTCTATGAGGTTTCAAGGCATCTGAAATTCAAAACTGCAATGTTCAGCCAAAGGGTCTGCATCCCTGTTCTTGTCAGAGGCTGTTTCTGGTATGGGCACTGTGGAATAAGTGCTCGCCTTTTTATCCCTTGAAAGGCCCTGAAGGCACCAAACCATTAAGTAGCTCCTCCCACATTTTTCCCGCTCTTTTTTGAGCTTGCCTGGTGAAGATTTTGAAAGTATAGAGAGATGGTTTTCTGTAGTGGGGATATTGCAACAATTGCTCACCTAACATGGAAGCACTTACTAACTAAAGAAAAATAGAAAGAACTCCTGTTAGGTGAACACCTGATGCTCAAATGCAATCCATCCCTAAATATTATACCATGTACTTCCAGAGTTGTTGTTTATTTCACAGAACTTCAAACTCAAAAGGTAAGCACTTACAAGCTTGAAGCTGTATTTCTATGAGGTTTCAAGACATCTGAAATTCAAAACTGCAATGTTCAGCCAAAGGGTCTGCATCCCTGTTCTTGTCTGAGGCTGTTCCTGGTATGGGCACTGTGGGAGAAGTTCTAGCCTTTTTATCCCTTGAAAGTCCCTGAAGGCACCAAACCATTAAGAAGCTCCTCCCACATTTTTCCCGCTCTTTTCTGAGCTTGCTTGGTGAAGATTTTGAAAGTATAGAGAGATGGTTTTCTGTAGTGGAGATATTGCAACAATTGCTCACCTAACATGGAAGCACTTACTAACTAAAGAAAAATAGAAAGAACTCCTGTTAGGTGAGCACCTGATGCTCAAATGCAATTATTCTCTAAATATTATAACATACACTTCCAGAGCTGTTGTTTAGTTAACAGAACTTCAACCTCAATAGGTAAGCACTTACAAGCTTGAAGCTGTATTTCTATGAGGTTTCAAGACATCTGAAATTCAAAACTGCAATGTTCAGCCAGTTGGCCTGCATCACTGTTCTCATCCGAGGCCGTTCCTGCTATGGGCACTGTGGAAGAAGTGCCCACCTTTTTATCCCTTGAAAGGCCCTCAAGGCACCAAACCATTAAGTAGCTCCTCCCACATTTTTCCCGCTCTTTTCTGAGCTTGCTTGGTGAAGATTTTGAAAGTATAGAGAGATGGTTTTCTGTAGTGGGGATATTGCAACAATTGCTCACCTAACATGGAAGCACTTACTAACTAAAGAAAAATAGAAAGAACTCCTGTTAGGTGAGCACCTGATGTTCAAATGCAATCCATCCTAAATATTATAACATACACTTCCAAAGTTGCTGTTTAGTTCACAGAACTTCAACCTCAAAAGGTAAGCACTTATAACCATGAAGCTGTATTTCTATGAGGTTTCAAGATATCTGAAATTCAAAACTGCAATGTTCAGCCAGTTGGCCTGCATCACTGTTCTCATCCGAGGCCGTTCCTGCTATGGGCACTGTGGAAGAAGTGCTCGCCTTTTTATCCCTTGAAAGGCCCTGAAGGCACCAAACCATTAAGAAGCTCCTCCCACATTTTTCCCGCTCTTTTCTGAGCTTGCTTGGTGAAGATTTTGAAAGTAAAGAGATGGTTTTCTGTAGTGGAGATATTGCAACAATTGCTCACCTAACATGGAAGCACTTACTAACTAAAGAAAAATAGAAAGAACTCCTGTTAGGTGAGCACCTGATGTTCAAATGCAACCCATCCCTAAATATTATACCATGTACTTCCAGAGTTGTAGTTTATTTCACAGAACTTCAAACTCAAAAGGTAAGCACTTACAACCATGAAGCTGTATTTCTATGAGGTTTCAAGATATCTGAAATTCAAAACTGCAATGTTCAGCCAGTTGGCCTGCATCACTGTTCTCATCCGAGGCCGTTCCTGCTATGGGCACTGTGGAAGAAGTGCCCACCTTTTTATCCCTTGAAAGGCCCTCAAGGCACCAAACCATTAAGTAGCTCCTCCCACATTTTTCCCGCTCTTTTCCGAGCTTGCTTGGTGAAGATTTTGAAAGTATAGAGAGATGGTTTTCTGTAGTGGGGATATTGCAACAATTGCTCACCTAACATAGAAGCACTTACTAACTAAAGAAAAATAGAAATAACTCCTGTTAGGTGAACACCTGATGCTCAAATGCAATCCATCCCTAAATAGTATACCATGTACTTCCAGAGTTGTTGTTTATTTCACAGAACTTCAAACTCAAAAGGTAAGCACTTATAACCATGAAGCTGTATTTCTATGAGTTTTCAAGACATCTGAAATTCAAAACTGCAATGTTCAGCCAAAGGGTCTGCATCCCTGTTCTTGTCTGAGGCTGTTCCTGGTATGGGCACTGTGGAAGAAGTTCTAGCCTTTTTATCCCTTGAAAGTCCCTGAAGGCACCAAACCATTAAGAAGCTCCTCCCACATTTTTAAGCACTTATAACCATGAAGCTTGCTTGTCATCCGAGGCCGTTCCTGCTATGGGCACTGTGGAGAAGTGCCCACCTTTTTATCCCTTGAAAGGCCCTCAAGGAACCAGACCATTAAGTAGCTCCTCCCATATTTTTCCCGCTCTTTTCTGAGCTTGCTTGGTGAAGATTTTGAAAGTATAGAGAGATGGTTTTCTGTAGTGGGGATATTGCAACAATTGCTCACCTAACATGGAAGCACTTACTAACTAAAGAAAAATAGAAAGAACTCCTGTTAGGTGAGCACCTGATGTTCAAATGCAATCCATCCTAAATATTATAACATACACTTCCAAAATTGCTGTTTAGTTCACAGAACTTCAACCTCAAAAGGGAAGCACTTACACATATATAAAACGCAGGTGCCAACCTTGAAGCTGTATTTCTGTGAGGTTCCAAGACATCTGAAATTCAAAACTGCAATGTTCAGCCAGTGGGTCTGCATCCCTGTTCTTGTCTGAGGCTGGTATGGGCACTGTGGAATAAGTGCTCGCCTTTTTATCCCTTGAAAGGCCCCGAAGGCACCAAACCATTAAGTACCTCCTCCCACATTTTTCCCGCTCTTTTCTGAGCTTGCTTGGTGAAGATTTTGAAAGTATAGAGGGATGGTTTTCTGCAGTGGAGATATTGCAACAATTGCTCACCTAACATGGAAGCACTTACTAACTAAAGAAAAATAGAAAGAACTCCTGTTAGGTGAGCACCTGATGCTCAAATGCAATTATTCTCTAAATAGTATACCATGTACTTCCAGAGTTGTTGTTTATTTCACAGAACTTCAAACTCAATAGGTAAGCACTTACAAGCTTGAAGCTGTATTTCTATGAGGTTTCAAGACATCTGAAATTCAAAACTGCAATGTTCAGCCAGTTGGCCTGCATCACTGTTCTCATCCGAGGCCGTTCCTGCTATGGGCACTGTGGAGAAGTGCCCACCTTTTTATCCCTTGAAAGGCCCTCAAGGCACCAGACCATTAAGTAGCTCCTCCCACATTTTTCCCGCTCTTTTCTGAGCTTGCTTGGTGAAGATTTTGAAAGTATAGAGAGATGGTTTTCTGTAGTGGGGATATTGCAACAATTGCTCACCTAACATGGAAGCACTTACTAACTAAAGAAAAATAGAAAGAACTCCTGTTAGGTGAACACCTGATGCTCAAATGCAATCCATCCCTAAATAGTATACCATGTACTTCCAGAGTTGTTGTTTATTTCACAGAACTTCAAACTCAAAAGGTAAGCACTTATACCCATGAAGCTGTATTTCTATGAGGTTTCAAGGAATCTGAAATTCAAAACTGCAATGTTCAGCCAGTTGGCCTGCATCACTGTTGTCATCCGAGGCCGTTCCTGCTATGGGCACTGTGGAGAAGTGCCCACCTTTTTATCCCTTGAAAGGCCCTCAAGGCACCAGACCATTAAGTAGCTCCTCCCACATTTTTCCCGCTCTTTTCTGAGCTTGCTTGGTGAAGATTTTGAAAGTATAGAGAGATGGTTTTCTGTAGTGGGGATATTGCAACAATTGCTCACCTAACATGGAAGCACTTACTAACTAAAGAAAAATAGAAAGAACTCCTGTTAGGTGAACACCTGATGCTCAAATGCAATCCATCCCTAAATATTATACCATGTACTTCCAGATTTGTTGTTTATTTCACAGAACTTCAAACTCAAAAGGTAAGCACTTACAAGCTTGAAGCTGTATTTCTATGAGGTTTCAAGGCATCCGAAATTCAAAACTGCAATGTTCAGCCAAAGGGTCTGTATCCCTGTTCTTGTCAGAGGCTGTTTCTGGTATGGGCACTGTGGAATAAGTGCTCGCCTTTTTATCCCTTGAAAGGCCCTGAAGGCACCAAACCATTAAGTAGCTCCTCCCACATTTTTCCCGCTCTTTTTTGAGCTTGCCTGGTGAAGATTTTGAAAGTATAGAGAGATGGTTTTCTGTAGTGGGGATATTGCAACAATTGCTCACCTAACATGGAAGCACTTACTAACTAAAGAAAAATAGAAAGAACTCCTGTTAGGTGAACACCTGATGCTCAAATGCAATCCATCCCTAAATATTATACCATGTACTTCCAGAGTTGTTGTTTATTTCACAGAACTTCAAACTCAAAAGGTAAGCACTTACAAGCTTGAAGCTGTATTTCTATGAGGTTTCAAGACATCTGAAATTCAAAACTGCAATGTTCAGCCAAAGGGTCTGCATCCCTGTTCTTGTCTGAGGCTGTTCCTGGTATGGGCACTGTGGAAGAAGTTCTAGCCTTTTTATCCCATGAAAGTCCCTGAAGGCACCAAACCATTAAGAAGCTCCTCCCACATTTTTCCCGCTCTTTTCTGAGCTTGCTTGGTGAAGATTTTGAAAGTATAGAGAGATGGTTTTCTGTAGTGGAGATATTGCAACAATTGCTCACCTAACATGGAAGCACTTACTAACTAAAGAAAAATAGAAAGAACTCCTGTTAGGTGAGCACCTGATGT
Organism: Ambystoma mexicanum; assembly: GCF_040938575.1. Taxonomy (NCBI): domain Eukaryota; kingdom Metazoa; phylum Chordata; class Amphibia; order Caudata; family Ambystomatidae; genus Ambystoma; species Ambystoma mexicanum. The sequence continues at coordinate 1,147,384,409 of NC_090941.1, read as the reverse complement.
TCAAATGCAACCCATCCCTAAATATTATACCATGTACTTCCAGAGTTGTTGTTTATTTCACAGAACTTCAAACTCAAAAGGTAAGCACTTACAACCATGAAGCTGTATTTCTATGAGGTTTCAAGATATCTGAAATTCAAAACTGCAATGTTCAGCCAGTTGGCCTGCATCACTGTTCTCATCCGAGGCCGTTCCTGCTATGGGCACTGTGGAGAATTGCCCACCTTTTCATCCCTTGAAAGGCCCTCAAGGCAACCAGACCATTAAGTAGCTCCTCCCACATTTTTCCTGCTCTTTTCCGAGCTTGCTTGGTGAAGATTTTGAAAGTATAGAGAGATGGTTTTCTGTAGTGGGGATATTGCAACAATTGCTCACCTAACATAGAAGCACTTACTAACTAAAGAAAAATAGAAAGAACTCCTGTTAGGTGAACACCTGATGCTCAAATGCAATCCATCCCTAAATAGTATACCATGTACTTCCAGAGTTGTTGTTTATTTCACAGAACTTCAAACTCAAAAAGTAAGCACTTATAACCATGAAGCTGTATTTCTATGAGGTTTCAAGACATCTGAAATTCAAAACTGCAATGTTCAGCCAGTTGGCCTGCATCACTGTTGTCATCCGAGGCCGTTCCTGCTATGGGCACTGTGGAGAAGTGCCCACCTTTTTATCCCTTGAAAGGCCCTCAAGGCACCAGACCATTAAGTAGCTCCTCCCACATTTTTCCCGCTCTTTTCTGAGCTTGCTTGGTGAAGATTTTGAAAGTATAGAGAGATGGTTTTCTGTAGTGGGGATATTGCAACAATTGCTCACCTAACATGGAAGCACTTACTAACTAAAGAAAAATAGAAAGAACTCCTGTTAGGTGAACACCTGATGCTCAAATGCAATCCATCCCTAAATATTATACCATGTACTTCCAGAGTTGTTTATTTCACAGAACTTCAAACTCAAAAGGTAAGCACTTACAAGCTTGAAGCTGTATTTCTATGAGGTTTCAAGGCATCTGAAATTCAAAACTGCAATGTTCAGCCAAAGGGTCTGCATCCCTGTTCTTGTCAGAGGCTGTTTCTGGTATGGGCACTGTGGAATAAGTGCTCGCCTTTTTATCCCTTGAAAGGCCCTGAAGGCACCAAACCATTAAGTAGCTCCTCCCACATTTTTCCCGCTCTTTTTTGAGCTTGCCTGGTGAAGATTTTGAAAGTATAGAGAGATGGTTTTCTGTAGTGGGGATATTGCAACAATTGCTCACCTAACATGGAAGCACTTACTAACTAAAGAAAAATAGAAAGAACTCCTGTTAGGTGAACACCTGATGCTCAAATGCAATCCATCCCTAAATATTATACCATGTACTTCCAGAGTTGTTGTTTATTTCACAGAACTTCAAACTCAAAAGGTAAGCACTTACAAGCTTGAAGCTGTATTTCTATGAGGTTTCAAGACATCTGAAATTCAAAACTGCAATGTTCAGCCAAAGGGTCTGCATCCCTGTTCTTGTCTGAGGCTGTTCCTGGTATGGGCACTGTGGGAGAAGTTCTAGCCTTTTTATCCCTTGAAAGTCCCTGAAGGCACCAAACCATTAAGAAGCTCCTCCCACATTTTTCCCGCTCTTTTCTGAGCTTGCTTGGTGAAGATTTTGAAAGTATAGAGAGATGGTTTTCTGTAGTGGAGATATTGCAACAACTGCTCACCTAACATGGAAGCACTTACTAACTAAAGAAAAATAGAAAGAACTCCTGTTAGGTGAGCACCTGATGCTCAAATGCAATTATTCTCTAAATATTATAACATACACTTCCAGAGCTGTTGTTTAGTTAACAGAACTTCAACCTCAATAGGTAAGCACTTACAAGCTTGAAGCTGTATTTCTATGAGGTTTCAAGACATCTGAAATTCAAAACTGCAATGTTCAGCCAGTTGGCCTGCATCACTGTTCTCATCCGAGGCCGTTCCTGCTATGGGCACTGTGGAAGAAGTGCCCACCTTTTTATCCCTTGAAAGGCCCTCAAGGCACCAAACCATTAAGTAGCTCCTCCCACATTTTTCCCGCTCTTTTCTGAGCTTGCTTGGTGAAGATTTTGAAAGTATAGAGAGATGGTTTTCTGTAGTGGGGATATTGCAACAATTGCTCACCTAACATGGAAGCACTTACTAACTAAAGAAAAATAGAAAGAACTCCTGTTAGGTGAGCACCTGATGTTCAAATGCAATCCATCCTAAATATTATAACATACACTTCCAAAGTTGCTGTTTAGTTCACAGAACTTCAACCTCAAAAGGTAAGCACTTATAACCATGAAGCTGTATTTCTATGAGGTTTCAAGATATCTGAAATTCAAAACTGCAATGTTCAGCCAGTTGGCCTGCATCACTGTTCTCATCCGAGGCCGTTCCTGCTATGGGCACTGTGGAAGAAGTGCTCGCCTTTTTATCCCTTGAAAGGCCCTGAAGGCACCAAACCATTAAGAAGCTCCTCCCACATTTTTCCCGCTCTTTTCTGAGCTTGCTTGGTGAAGATTTTGAAAGTAAAGAGATGGTTTTCTGTAGTGGAGATATTGCAACAATTGCTCACCTAACATGGAAGCACTTACTAACTAAAGAAAAATAGAAAGAACTCCTGTTAGGTGAGCACCTGATGTTCAAATGCAACCCATCCCTAAATATTATACCATGTACTTCCAGAGTTGTAGTTTATTTCACAGAACTTCAAACTCAAAAGGTAAGCACTTACAACCATGAAGCTGTATTTCTATGAGGTTTCAAGATATCTGAAATTCAAAACTGCAATGTTCAGCCAGTTGGCCTGCATCACTGTTCTCATCCGAGGCCGTTCCTGCTATGGGCACTGTGGAAGAAGTGCCCACCTTTTTATCCCTTGAAAGGCCCTCAAGGCACCAAACCCTTAAGTAGCTCCTCCCACATTTTTCCCGCTCTTTTCCGAGCTTGCTTGGTGAAGATTTTGAAAGTATAGAGAGATGGTTTTCTGTAGTGGGGATATTGCAACAATTGCTCACCTAACATAGAAGCACTTACTAACTAAAGAAAAATAGAAATAACTCCTGTTAGGTGAACACCTGATGCTCAAATGCAATCCATCCCTAAATAGTATACCATGTACTTCCAGAGTTGTTGTTTATTTCACAGAACTTCAAACTCAAAAGGTAAGCACTTATAACCATGAAGCTGTATTTCTATGAGTTTTCAAGACATCTGAAATTCAAAACTGCAATGTTCAGCCAGTTGGCCTGCATCGCTGTTGTCATCCGAGGCCGTTACTGTTATGGGCACTGTGGAAGAAGTGCTCGCCTTTTTATCCCTTGAAAGGCCCTGAAGGCACCAAACCATTAAGAAGCTCCTCCCACATTTTTCCCGCTCTTTTCCGAGCTTGCTTGGTGAAGATTTTGAAAGTATAGAGAGATGGTTTTCTGTAGTGGGGATAGTGCAACAATTGCTCACCTAACATAGAAGCACTTACTAACTAAAGAAAAATAGAAAGAACTCCTGTTAGGTGAACACCTGATGCTCAAATGCAATCCATCCCTAAATAGTATACCATGTACTTCCAGAGTTGTTGTTTATTTCACAGAACTTCAAACTCAAAAGGTAAGCACTTATAACCATGAAGCTGTATTTCTATGAGGTTTCAAGACATCTGAAATTCAAAACTGCAATGTTCAGCCAGTTGGCCTGCATCACTGTTGTCATCCGAGGCCGTTCCTGCTATGGGCACTGTGGAGAAGTGCCCACCTTTTTATCCCTTGAAAGGCCCTCAAGGCACCAGACCATTAAGTAGCTCCTCCCACATTTTTCCCGCTCTTTTCCGAGCTTGCTTGGTGAAGATTTTGAAAGTATAGAGAGATGGTTTTCTGTAGTGGGGATATTGCAACAATTGCTCACCTAACATAGAAGCACTTACTAACTAAAGAAAAATAGAAAGAACTCCTGTTAGGTGAACACCTGATGCTCAAATGCAATCCATCCCTAAATAGTATACCATGTACTTCCAGAGTTATTGTTTATTTCACAGAACTTCAAACTCAAAAGGTAAGCACTTATAACCATGAAGCTGTATTTCTATGAGGTTTCAAGACATCTGAAATTCAAAACTGCAATGTTCAGCCAGTTGGCCTGCATCGCTGTTGTCATCCGAGGCCGTTACTGTTATGGGCACTGTGGAAGAAGTGCTCGCCTTTTTATCCCTTGAAAGGCCCTGAAGGCACCAAACCATTAAGAAGCTCCTCCCACATTTTTCCCGCTCTTTTCTGAGCTTGCTTGGTGAAGATTTTGAAAGTAAAGAGATGGTTTTCTGTAGTGGAGATATTGCAACAATTGCTCACCTAACATGGAAGCACTTACTAACTAAAGAAAAATAGAAAGAACTCCTGTTAGGTGAGCACCTGATGTTCAAATGCAACCCATCCCTAAATATTATACCATGTACTTCCAGAGTTGTTGTTTATTTCACAGAACTTCAAACTCAAAAGGTAAGCACTTACAACCATGAAGCTGTATTTCTATGAGGTTTCAAGATATCTGAAATTCAAAACTGCAATGTTCAGCCAGTTGGCCTGCATCACTGTTCTCATCCGAGGCCGTTCCTGCTATGGGCACTGTGGAGAAGTGCCCACCTTTTCATCCCTTGAAAGGCCCTCAAGGCAACCAGACCATTAAGTAGCTCCTCCCACATTTTTCCTGCTCTTTTCTGAGCTTGCTTGGTGAAGATTTTGAAAGTATAGAGAGATGGTTTTCTGTAGTGGGGATATTGCAACAATTGCTCACCTAACATGGAAGCACTTACTAACTAAAGAAAAATAGAAAGAACTCCTGTTAGGTGAACACCTGATGCTCAAATGCAATCCATCCCTAAATATTATACCATGTACTTCCAGAGTTGTTGTTTATTTCACAGAACTTCAAACTCAAAAGGTAAGCACTTACAAGCTTGAAGCTGTATTTCTATGAGGTTTCAAGGCATCTGAAATTCAAAACTGCAATGTTCAGCCAAAGGGTCTGCATCCCTGTTCTTGTCAGAGGCTGTTTCAGGTATGGGCACTGTGGAATAAGTGCTCGCCTTTTTATCCCTTGAAAGGCCCTCAAGGCACCAAACCATTAAGTAGCTCCTCCCACATTTTTCCCGCTCTTTTCCAAGCTTGCTTGGTGAAGATTTTGAAAGTATAGAGAGATGGTTTTCTGTAGTGGGGATAGTGCAACAATTGCTCACCTAACATAGAAGCACTTACTAACTAAAGAAAAATAGAAAGAACTCCTGTTAGGTGAGCACCTGATGTTCAAATGCCACCCATCCCTAAATATTATACCATGTACTTCCAGAGTTGTAGTTTATTTCACAGAACTTCAAACTCAAAAGGTAAGCACTTACAACCATGAAGCTGTATTTCTATGAGGTTTCAAGATATCTGAAATTCAAAACTGCAATGTTCAGCCAGTTGGCCTGCATCACTGTTCTCATCCGAGGCCGTTCCTGCTATGGGCACTGTGGAAGAAGTGCCCACCTTTTTATCCCTTGAAAGGCCCTCAAGGCACCAAACCATTAAGTAGCTCCTCCCACATTTTTCCCGCTCTTTTCCGAGCTTGCTTGGTGAAGATTTTGAAAGTATAGAGAGATGGTTTTCTGTAGTGGGGATATTGCAACAATTGCTCACCTAACATAGAAGCACTTACTAACTAAAGAAAAATAGAAATAACTCCTGTTAGGTGAACACCTGATGCTCAAATGCAATCCATCCCTAAATAGTATACCATGTACTTCCAGAGTTGTTGTTTATTTCACAGAACTTCAAACTCAAAAGGTAAGCACTTATAACCATGAAGCTGTATTTCTATGAGTTTTCAAGACATCTGAAATTCAAAACTGCAATGTTCAGCCAGTTGGCCTGCATCGCTGTTGTCATCCGAGGCCGTTACTGTTATGGGCACTGTGGAAGAAGTGCTCGCCTTTTTATCCCTTGAAAGGCCCTGAAGGCACCAAACCATTAAGAAGCTCCTCCCACATTTTTCCCGCTCTTTTCCGAGCTTGCTTGGTGAAGATTTTGAAAGTATAGAGAGATGGTTTTCTGTAGTGGGGATAGTGCAACAATTGCTCACCTAACATAGAAGCACTTACTAACTAAAGAAAAATAGAAAGAACTCCTGTTAGGTGAACACCTGATGCTCAAATGCAATCCATCCCTAAATAGTATACCATGTACTTCCAGAGTTGTTGTTTATTTCACAGAACTTCAAACTCAAAAGGTAAGCACTTATAACCATGAAGCTGTATTTCTATGAGGTTTCAAGACATCTGAAATTCAAAACTGCAATGTTCAGCCAGTTGGCCTGCATCACTGTTGTCATCCGAGGCCGTTCCTGCTATGGGCACTGTGGAGAAGTGCCCACCTTTTTATCCCTTGAAAGGCCCTCAAGGCACCAGACCATTAAGTAGCTCCTCCCACATTTTTCCCGCTCTTTTCTGAGCTTGCTTGGTGAAGATTTTGAAAGTATAGAGAGATGGTTTTCTGTAGTGGGGATATTGCAACAATTGCTCACCTAACATAGAAGCACTTACTAACTAAAGAAAAATAGAAAGAACTCCTGTTAGGTGAACACCTGATGCTCAAATGCAATCCATCCCTAAATAGTATACCATGTACTTCCAGAGTTATTGTTTATTTCACAGAACTTCAAACTCAAAAGGTAAGCACTTATAACCATGAAGCTGTATTTCTATGAGGTTTCAAGACATCTGAAATTCAAAACTGCAATGTTCAGCCAGTTGGCCTGCATCACTGTTGTCATCCGAGGCCGTTCCTGCTATGGGCACTGTGGAGAAGTGCCCACCTTTTTATCCCTTGAAAGGCCCTCAAGGCACCAGACCATTAAGTAGCTCCTCCCACATTTTTCCCGCTCTTTTCTGAGCTTGCTTGGTGAAGATTTTGAAAGTAAAGAGATGGTTTTCTGTAGTGGAGATATTGCAACAATTGCTCACCTAACATGGAAGCACTTACTAACTAAAGAAAAATAGAAAGAACTCCTGTTAGGTGAGCACCTGATGTTCAAATGCAACCCATCCCTAAATATTATACCATGTACTTCCAGAGTTGTTGTTTATTTCACAGAACTTCAAACTCAAAAGGTAAGCACTTACAACCATGAAGCTGTATTTCTATGAGGTTTCAAGATATCTGAAATTCAAAACTGCAATGTTCAGCCAGTTGGCCTGCATCACTGTTCTCATCCGAGGCCGTTCCTGCTATGGGCACTGTGGAGAAGTGCCCACCTTTTCATCCCTTGAAAGGCCCTCAAGGCAACCAGACCATTAAGTAGCTCCTCCCACATTTTTCCTGCTCTTTTCTGAGCTTGCTTGGTGAAGATTTTGAAAGTATAGAGAGATGGTTTTCTGTAGTGGGGATATTGCAACAATTGCTCACCTAACATGGAAGCACTTACTAACTAAAGAAAAATAGAAAGAACTCCTGTTAGGTGAACACCTGATGCTCAAATGCAATCCATCCCTAAATATTATACCATGTACTTCCAGAGTTGTTGTTTATTTCACAGAACTTCAAACTCAAAAGGTAAGCACTTACAAGCTTGAAGCTGTATTTCTATGAGGTTTCAAGGCATCTGAAATTCAAAACTGCAATGTTCAGCCAAAGGGTCTGCATCCCTGTTCTTGTCAGAGGCTGTTTCAGGTATGGGCACTGTGGAATAAGTGCTCGCCTTTTTATCCCTTGAAAGGCCCTCAAGGCACCAAACCATTAAGTAGCTCCTCCCACATTTTTCCCGCTCTTTTCCAAGCTTGCTTGGTGAAGATTTTGAAAGTATAGAGAGATGGTTTTCTGTAGTGGGGATAGTGCAACAATTGCTCACCTAACATAGAAGCACTTACTAACTAAAGAAAAATAGAAAGAACTCCTGTTAGGTGAACACCTGATGCTCAAATGCAATCCATCCCTAAATAGTATACCATGTACTTCCAGAGTTGTTGTTTATTTCACAGAACTTCAAACTCAAAAGGTAAGCACTTATAACCATGAAGCTGTATTTCTATGAGGTTTCAAGACATCTGAAATTCAAAACTGCAATGTTCAGCCAGTTGGCCTGCATCACTGTTGTCATCCGAGGCCGTTCCTGCTATGGGCACTGTGGAGAAGTGCCCACCTTTTTATCCCTTGAAAGGCCCTCAAGGCACCAGACCATTAAGTAGCTCCTCCCACATGTTTCCCGCTCTTTTCCGAGCTTGCTTGGTGAAGATTTTGAAAGTATAGAGAGATGGTTTTCTGTAGTGGGGATAGTGCAACAATTGCTCACCTAACATAGAAGCACTTACTAACTAAAGAAAAATAGAAAGAACTCCTGTTAGGTGAGCACCTGATGTTCAAATGCAACCCATCCCTAAATATTATACCATGTACTTCCAGAGTTGTTGTTTATTTCACAGAACTTCAAACTCAAAAGGTAAGCACTTACAACCATGAAGCTGTATTTCTATGAGGTTTCAAGATATCTGAAATTCAAAACTGCAATGTTCAGCCAGTTGGCCTGCATCACTGTTCTCATCCGAGGCCGTTCCTGCTATGGGCACTGTGGAAGAAGTGCCCACCTTTTTATCCCTTGAAAGGCCCTCAAGGCACCAAACCATTAAGTAGCTCCTCCCACATTTTTCCCGCTCTTTTCCGAGCTTGCTTGGTGAAGATTTTGAAAGTATAGAGAGATGGTTTTCTGTAGTGGGGATAGTGCAACAATTGCTCACCTAACATAGAAGCACTTACTAACTAAAGAAAAATAGAAAGAACTCCTGTTAGGTGAGCACCTGATGTTCAAATGCAACCCATCCCTAAATATTATACCATGTACTTCCAGAGTTGTTGTTTATTTCACAGAACTTCAAACTCAAAAGGTAAGCACTTACAACCATGAAGCTGTATTTCTATGAGGTTTCAAGATATCTGAAATTCAAAACTGCAATGTTCAGCCAGTTGGCCTGCATCACTGTTCTCATCCGAGGCCGTTCCTGCTATGGGCACTGTGGAAGAAGTACCCACCTTTTTATCCCTTGAAAGGCCCTCAAGGCACCAAACCATTAAGTAGCTCCTCCCACATTTTTCCCGCTCTTTTCCGAGCTTGCTTGGTGAAGATTTTGAAAGTATAGAGAGATGGTTTTCTGTAGTGGGGATATTGCAACAATTGCTCACCTAACATAGAAGCACTTACTAACTAAAGAAAAATAGAAAGAACTCCTGTTAGGTGAACACCTGATGCTCAAATGCAATCCATCCCTAAATAGTATACCATGTACTTCCAGAGTTGTTGTTTATTTCACAGAACTTCAAACTCAAAAGGTAAGCACTTATAACCATGAAGCTGTATTTCTATGAGGTTTCAAGACATCTGAAATTCAAAACTGCAATGTTCAGCCAGTTGGCCTGCATCACTGTTGTCATCCGAGGCCGTTCCTGCTATGGGCACTGTGGAGAAGTGCCCACCTTTTTATCCCTTGAAAGGCCCTCAAGGCACCAGACCATTAAGTAGCTCCTCCCACATTTTTCACGCTCTTTTCTGAGCTTGCTTGGTGAAGATTTTGAAAGTATAGAGAGATGGTTTTCTGTAGTGGGGATATTGCAACAATTGCTCACCTAACATGGAAGCACTTACTAACTAAAGAAAAATAGAAAGAACTCCTGTTAGGTGAACACCTGATGCTCAAATGCAATCCATCCCTAAATAGTATACCATGTACTTCCAGAGTTGTTGTTTATTTCACAGAACTTCAAGCTCAAAAGGTAAGCACTTATAACCATGAAGCTGTATTTCTATGAGGTTTCAAGACATCTGAAATTCAAAACTGCAATGTTCAGCCAGTTGGCCTGCATCGCTGTTGTCATCCGAGGCCGTTACTGTTATGGGCACTGTGGAAGAAGTGCTCGCCTTTTTATCCCTTGAAAGGCCCTGAAGGCACCAAACCATTAAGAAGCTCCTCCCACATTTTTCCCGCTCTTTTCTGAGCTTGCTTGGTGAAGATTTTGAAAGTAAAGAGATGGTTTTCTGTAGTGGAGATATTGCAACAATTGCTCACCTAACATGGAAGCACTTATTAACTAAAGAAAAATAGAAAGAACTCCTGTTAGGTGAGCACCTGATGTTCAAATGCAACCCATCCCTAAATATTATACCATGTACTTCCAGAGTTGTTGTTTATTTCACAGAACTTCAAACTCAAAAGGTAAGCACTTACAACCATGAAGCTGTATTTCTATGAGGTTTCAAGATATCTGAAATTCAAAACTGCAATGTTCAGCCAGTTGGCCTGCATCACTGTTCTCATCCGAGGCCGTTCCTGCTATGGGCACTGTGGAGAAGTGCCCACCTTTTCATCCCTTGAAAGGCCCTCAAGGCAACCAGACCATTAAGTAGCTCCTCCCACATTTTTCCTGCTCTTTTCTGAGCTTGCTTGGTGAAGATTTTGAAAGTATAGAGAGATGGTTTTCTGTAGTGGGGATATTGCAACAATTGCTCACCTAACATGGAAGCACTTACTAACTAAAGAAAAATAGAAAGAACTCCTGTTAGGTGAACACCTGATGCTCAAATGCAATCCATCCCTAAATATTATACCATGTACTTCCAGAGTTGTTGTTTATTTCACAGAACTTCAAACTCAAAAGGTAAGCACTTACAAGCTTGAAGCTGTATTTCTATGAGGTTTCAAGGCATCTGAAATTCAAAACTGCAATGTTCAGCCAAAGGGTCTGCATCCCTGTTCTTGTCAGAGGCTGTTTCAGGTATGGGCACTGTGGAATAAGTGCTCGCCTTTTTAGCCCTTGAAAGGCCCTCAAGGCACCAAACCATTAAGTAGCTCCTCCCACATTTTTCCCGCTCTTTTCCAAGCTTGCTTGGTGAAGATTTTGAAAGTATAGAGAGATGGTTTTCTGTAGTGGGGATAGTGCAACAATTGCTCACCTAACATAGAAGCACTTACTAACTAAAGAAAAATAGAAAGAACTCCTGTTAGGTGAACACCTGATGCTCAAATGCAATCCATCCCTAAATAGTATACCACGTACTTCCAGAGTTGTTGTTTATTTCACAGAACTTCAAACTCAAAAGGTAAGCACTTATAACCATGAAGCTGTATTTCTATGAGGTTTCAAGACATCTGAAATTCAAAACTGCAATGTTCAGCCAGTTGGCCTGCATCACTGTTGTCATCCGAGGCCGTTCCTGCTATGGGCACTGTGGAGAAGTGCCCACCTTTTTATCCCTTGAAAGGCCCTCAAGGCACCAGACCATTAAGTAGCTCCTCCCACATTTTTCACGCTCTTTTCTGAGCTTGCTTGGTGAAGATTTTGAAAGTATAGAGAGATGGTTTTCTGTAGTGGGGATATTGCAACAATTGCTCACCTAACATGGAAGCACTTACTAACTAAAGAAAAATAGAAAGAACTCCTGTTAGGTGAACACCTGATGCTCAAATGCAATCCATCCCTAAATATTATACCATGTACTTCCAGAGTTGTTGTTTATTTCACAGAACTTCAAACTCAAAAGGTAAGCACTTACAAGCTTGAAGCTGTATTTCTATGAGGTTTCAAGGCATCTGAAATTCAAAACTGCAATGTTCAGCCAAAGGGTCTGCATCCCTGTTCTTGTCAGAGGCTGTTTCTGGTATGGGCACTGTGGAATAAGTGCTCGCCTTTTTATCCCTTGAAAGGCCCTGAATGCACCAAACCATTAAGTAGCTCCTCCCACATTTTTCCCGCTCTTTTCTGAGCTTGCTTGGTGAAGATTTTGAAAGTATAGAGAGATGGTTTTCTGTTGTGGGGATATTGCAACAATTGCTCACCTAACATGGAAGCACTTACTAACTAAAGAAAAATAGAAAGAACTCCTGTTAGGTGAACACCTGATGCTCAAATGCAATCCATCCCTAAATATTATACCATGTACTTCCAGAGTTGTTGTTTATTTCACAGAACTTCAAACTCAAAAGGTAAGCACTTACAAGCTTGAAGCTGTATTTCTATGAGGTTTCAAGACATCTGAAATTCAAAACTGCAATGTTCAGCCAAAGGGTCTGCATCCCTGTTCTTGTCTGAGGCTGTTCCTGGTATGGGCACTGTGGAAGAAGTTCTAGCCTTTTTATCCCTTGAAAGTCCGTGAAGGCACCAAACCATTAAGAAGCTCCTCCCACATTTTTCCCGCTCTTTTCTGAGCTTGCTTGGTGAAGATTTTGAAAGTATAGAGAGATGGTTTTCTGTAGTGGAGATATTGCAACAATTGCTCACCTAACATGGAAGCACTTACTAACTAAAGAAAAATAGAAAGAACTCCTGTTAGGTGAGCACCTGATGTTCAAATGCAACCCATCCCTAAATATTATACCATGTACTTCCAGAGTTGTTGTTTATTTCACAGAACTTCAAACTCAAAAGGTAAGCACTTACAACCATGAAGCTGTATTTCTATGAAGTTTCAAGATATCTGAAATTCAAAACTGCAATGTTCAGCCAGTTGGCCTGCATCACTGTTCTCATCCGAGGCCGTTCCTGCTATGGGCACTGTGGAAGAAGTGCCCACATTTTTATCCCTTGAAAGGCCCTCAAGGCACCAAACCATTAAGTAGCTCCTCCCACATTTTTCCCGCTCTTTTCCGAGCTTGCTTGGTGAAGATTTTGAAAGTATAGAGAGATGGTTTTCTGTAGTGGGGATAGTGCAACAATTGCTCACCTAACATAGAAGCACTTACTAACTAAAGAAAAATAGAAAGAACTCCTGTTAGGTGAACACCTGATGCTCAAATGCAATCCATCCCTAAATAGTATACCATGTACTTCCAGAGTTGTTGTTTATTTCACAGAACTTCAAACTCAAAAGGTAAGCACTTATAACCATGTAGCTGTATTTCTATGAGGTTTCAAGACATCTGAAATTCAAAACTGCAATGTTCAGCCAGTTGGCCTGCATCACTGTTGTCATCCGAGGCCGTTCCTGCTATGGGCACTGTGGAGAAGTGCCCACCTTTTTATCCCTTGAAAGGCCCTCAAGGCACCAGACCATTAAGTAGCTCCTCCCACATTTTTCCCGCTCTTTTCTGAGCTTGCTTGGTGAAGATTTTGAAAGTATAGAGAGATGGTTTTCTGTAGTGGGGATATTGCAACAATTGCTCACCTAACATGGAAGCACTTACTAACTAAAGAAAAATAGAAAGAACTCCTGTTAGGTGAACACCTGATGCTCAAATGCAATCCATCCCTAAATATTATACCATGTACTTCCAGAGTTGTTGTTTATTTCACAGAACTTCAAACTCAAAAGGTAAGCACTTACAAGCTTGAAGCTGTATTTCTATGAGGTTTCAAGACATCTGAAATTCAAAACTGCAATGTTCAGCCAAAGGGTCTGCATCCCTGTTCTTGTCTGAGGCTGTTCCTGGTATGGGCACTGTGGAAGAAGTTCTAGCCTTTTTATCCCTTGAAAGTCCCTGAAGGCACCAAACCATTAAGAAGCTCCTCCCACATTTTTAAGCACTTATAACCATGAAGCTTGCTTGTCATCCGAGGCCGTTCCTGCTATGGGCACTGTGGAGAAGTGCCCACCTTTTTATCCCTTGAAAGGCCCTCAAGGCACCAGACCATTAAGTAGCTCCTCCCACATTTTTCCCGCTCTTTTCTGAGCTTGCTTGGTGAAGATTTTGAAAGTATAGAGAGATGGTTTTCTGTAGTGGGGATATTGCAACAATTGCTCACCTAACATGGAAGCACTTACTAACTAAAGAAAAATAGAAAGAACTCCTGTTAGGTGAGCACCTGATGTTCAAATGCAATCCATCCTAAATATTATAACATACACTTCCAAAATTGCTGTTCAGTTCACAGAACTTCAACCTCAAAAGGGAAGCACTTACACATATATAAAACGCAGGTGCCAACCTTGAAGCTGTATTTCTATGAGGTTTCAAGATATCTGAAATTCAAAACTGCAATGTTCAGCCAGTTGGCCTGCATCACTGTTCTCATCCGAGGCCGTTCCTGCTATGGGCACTGTGGAAGAAGTGCCCACCTTTTTATCCCTTGAAAGGCCCTCAAGGCACCAAACCATTAAGTAGCTCCTCCCACATGTTTCCCGCTCTTTTCCGAGCTTGCTTGGTGAAGATTTTGAAAGTATAGAGAGATGGTTTTCTGTAGTGGGGATAGTGCAACAATTGCTCACCTAACATAGAAGCACTTACTAACTAAAGAAAAATAGAAAGAACTCCTGTTAGGTGAACACCTGATGCTCAAATGCAATCCATCCCTAAATAGTATACCATGTACTTCCAGAGTTGTTGTTTATTTCACAGAACTTCAAACTCAAAAGGTAAGCACTTATAACCATGAAGCTGTATTTCTATGAGGTTTCAAGACATCTGAAATTCAAAACTGCAATGTTCAGCCAGTTGGCCTGCATCACTGTTGTCATCCGAGGCCGTTCCTGCTATGGGCACTGTGGAGAAGTGCCCACCTTTTTATCCCTTGAAAGGCCCTCAAGGCACCAAACCATTAAGTAGCTCCTCCCACATTTTTCCCGCTCTTTTCTGAGCTTGCTTGGTGAAGATTTTGAAAGTATAGAGAGATGGTTTTCTGTAGTGGGGATATTGCAACAATTGCTCACCTAACATGGAAGCACTTACTAACTAAAGAAAAATAGAAAGAACTCCTGTTAGGTGAACACCTGATGCTCAAATGCAATCCATCCCTAAATATTATACCATGTACTTCCAGAGTTGTTGTTTATTTCACAGAACTTCAAACTCAAAAGGTAAGCACTTACAAGCTTGAAGCTGTATTTCTATGAGGTTTCAAGGCATCTGAAATTCAAAACTGCAATGTTCAGCCAAAGGATCTGCATCCCTGTTCTTGTCAGAGGCTGTTTCTGGTATGGGCACTGTGGAATAAGTGCTCGCCTTTTTATCCCTTGAAAGGCCCTGAAGGCACCAAACCATTAAGTAGCTCCTCCCACATTTTTCCCGCTCTTTTCTGAGCTTGCCTGGTGAAGATTTTGAAAGTATAGAGAGATGGTTTTCTGTAGTGGGGATATTGCAACAATTGCTCACCTAACATGGAAGCACTTACTAACTAAAGAAAAATAGAAAGAACTCCTGTTAGGTGAACACCTGATGCTCAAATGCAATCCATCCCTAAATATTATACCATGTACTTCCAGAGTTGTTGTTTATTTCACAGAACTTCAAACTCAAAAGGTAAGCACTTACAAGCTTGAAGCTGTATTTCTATGAGGTTTCAAGACATCTGAAATTCAAAACTGCAATGTTCAGCCAAAGGGTCTGCATCCCTGTTCTTGTCTGAGGCTGTTCCTGGTATGGGCACTGTGGAAGAAGTTCTAGCCTTTTTATCCCTTGAAAGTCCCTGAAGGCACCAAACCATTAAGAAGCTCCTCCCACATTTTTCCCGCTCTTTTCTGAGCTTGCTTGGTGAAGATTTTGAAAGTATAGAGAGATGGTTTTCTGTAGTGGAGATATTGCAACAATTGCTCACCTAACATGGAAGCACTTACTAACTAAAGAAAAATAGAAAGAACTCCTGTTAGGTGAGCACCTGATGTTCAAATGCAATCCATCCTAAATATTATAACATACACTTCCAAAATTGCTGTTTAGTTCACAGAACTTCAACCTCAAAAGGGAAGCACTTACACATATATAAAACACAGGTGCCAACCTTGAAGCTGTATTTCTGTGAGGTTCCAAGACATCTGAAATTCAAAACTGCAATGTTCAGCCAGTGGGTCTGCATCCCTGTTCTTGTCTGAGGCTGGTATGGGCACTGTGGAATAAGTGCTTGCCTTTTTATCCCTTGAAAGGCCCTGAAGGCACCAAACCATTAAGTAGCTCCTCCCATATTTTTCCCGCTCTTTTCTGAGCTTGCTTGGTGAAGATTTTGAAAGTATAGAGAGATGGTTTTCTGTAGTGGGGATATTGCAACAATTGCTCACCTAACATGGAACACTTACTAACTAAAGAAAAATAGAAAGAACTCCTGTTAGGTGAACACCTGATGCTCAAATGCAATCCATCCCTAAATATTATACCAAGTACTTCCAGAGTTGTTGTTTATTTCACAGAACTTCAAACTCAAAAGGTAAGCACTTACAAGCTTGAAGCTGTATTTCTATGAGGTTTCAAGACATCTGAAATTCAAAACTGCAATGTTCAGCCAAAGGGTCTGCATCCCTGTTCTTGTCTGAGGCTGTTCCTGGTATGGGCACTGTGGGAGAAGTTCTAGCCTTTTTATCCCTTGAAAGTCCCTGAAGGCACCAAACCATTAAGAAGCTCCTCCCACATTTTTCCCGCTCTTTTCTGAGCTTGCTTGGTGAAGATTTTGAAAGTATAGAGAGATGGTTTTCTGTAGTGGAGATATTGCAACAACTGCTCACCTAACATGGAAGCACTTACTAACTAAAGAAAAATAGAAAGAACTCCTGTTAGGTGAGCACCTGATGCTCAAATGCAATTATTCTCTAAATATTATAACATACACTTCCAGAGCTGTTGTTTAGTTAACAGAACTTCAACCTCAATAGGTAAGCACTTACAAGCTTGAAGCTGTATTTCTATGAGGTTTCAAGACATCTGAAATTCAAAACTGCAATGTTCAGCCAGTTGGCCTGCATCACTGTTCTCATCCGAGGCCGTTCCTGCTATGGGCACTGTGGAAGAAGTGCCCACCTTTTTATCCCTTGAAAGGCCCTCAAGGCACCAAACCATTAAGTAGCTCCTCCCACATTTTTCCCGCTCTTTTCTGAGCTTGCTTGGTGAAGATTTTGAAAGTATAGAGAGATGGTTTTCTGTAGTGGGGATATTGCAACAATTGCTCACCTAACATGGAAGCACTTACTAACTAAAGAAAAATAGAAAGAACTCCTGTTAGGTGAGCACCTGATGTTCAAATGCAATCCATCCTAAATATTATAACATACACTTCCAAAGTTGCTGTTTAGTTCACAGAACTTCAACCTCAAAAGGTAAGCACTTATAACCATGAAGCTGTATTTCTATGAGGTTTCAAGATATCTGAAATTCAAAACTGCAATGTTCAGCCAGTTGGCCTGCATCACTGTTCTCATCCGAGGCCGTTCCTGCTATGGGCACTGTGGAAGAAGTGCTCGCCTTTTTATCCCTTGAAAGGCCCTGAAGGCACCAAACCATTAAGAAGCTCCTCCCACATTTTTCCCGCTCTTTTCTGAGCTTGCTTGGTGAAGATTTTGAAAGTAAAGAGATGGTTTTCTGTAGTGGAGATATTGCAACAATTGCTCACCTAACATGGAAGCACTTACTAACTAAAGAAAAATAGAAAGAACTCCTGTTAGGTGAGCACCTGATGTTCAAATGCAACCCATCCCTAAATATTATACCATGTACTTCCAGAGTTGTAGTTTATTTCACAGAACTTCAAACTCAAAAGGTAAGCACTTACAACCATGAAGCTGTATTTCTATGAGGTTTCAAGATATCTGAAATTCAAAACTGCAATGTTCAGCCAGTTGGCCTGCATCACTGTTCTCATCCGAGGCCGTTCCTGCTATGGGCACTGTGGAAGAAGTGCCCACCTTTTTATCCCTTGAAAGGCCCTCAAGGCACCAAACCCTTAAGTAGCTCCTCCCACATTTTTCCCGCTCTTTTCCGAGCTTGCTTGGTGAAGATTTTGAAAGTATAGAGAGATGGTTTTCTGTAGTGGGGATATTGCAACAATTGCTCACCTAACATAGAAGCACTTACTAACTAAAGAAAAATAGAAATAACTCCTGTTAGGTGAACACCTGATGCTCAAATGCAATCCATCCCTAAATAGTATACCATGTACTTCCAGAGTTGTTGTTTATTTCACAGAACTTCAAACTCAAAAGGTAAGCACTTATAACCATGAAGCTGTATTTCTATGAGGTTTCAAGACATCTGAAATTCAAAACTGCAATGTTCAGCCAGTTGGCCTGCATCACTGTTGTCATCCGAGGCCGTTCCTGCTATGGGCACTGTGGAGAAGTGCCCACCTTTTTATCCCTTGAAAGGCCCTCAAGGCACCAGACCATTAAGTAGCTCCTCCCACATTTTTCCCGCTCTTTTCTGAGCTTGCTTGGTGAAGATTTTGAAAGTATAGAGAGATGGTTTTCTGTAGTGGGGATATTGCAACAATTGCTCACCTAACATAGAAGCACTTACTAACTAAAGAAAAATAGAAAGAACTCCTGTTAGGTGAACACCTGATGCTCAAATGCAATCCATCCCTAAATAGTATACCATGTACTTCCAGAGTTATTGTTTATTTCACAGAACTTCAAACTCAAAAGGTAAGCACTTATAACCATGAAGCTGTATTTCTATGAGGTTTCAAGACATCTGAAATTCAAAACTGCAATGTTCAGCCAGTTGGCCTGCATCGCTGTTGTCATCCGAGGCCGTTACTGTTATGGGCACTGTGGAAGAAGTGCTCGCCTTTTTATCCCTTGAAAGGCCCTGAAGGCACCAAACCATTAAGAAGCTCCTCCCACATTTTTCCCGCTCTTTTCTGAGCTTGCTTGGTGAAGATTTTGAAAGTAAAGAGATGGTTTTCTGTAGTGGAGATATTGCAACAATTGCTCACCTAACATGGAAGCACTTACTAACTAAAGAAAAATAGAAAGAACTCCTGTTAGGTGAGCACCTGATGTTCAAATGCAACCCATCCCTAAATATTATACCATGTACTTCCAGAGTTGTTGTTTATTTCACAGAACTTCAAACTCAAAAGGTAAGCACTTACAACCATGAAGCTGTATTTCTATGAGGTTTCAAGATATCTGAAATTCAAAACTGCAATGTTCAGCCAGTTGGCCTGCATCACTGTTCTCATCCGAGGCCGTTCCTGCTATGGGCACTGTGGAGAAGTGCCCACCTTTTCATCCCTTGAAAGGCCCTCAAGGCAACCAGACCATTAAGTAGCTCCTCCCACATTTTTCCTGCTCTTTTCTGAGCTTGCTTGGTGAAGATTTTGAAAGTATAGAGAGATGGTTTTCTGTAGTGGGGATATTGCAACAATTGCTCACCTAACATGGAAGCACTTACTAACTAAAGAAAAATAGAAAGAACTCCTGTTAGGTGAACACCTGATGCTCAAATGCAATCCATCCCTAAATATTATACCATGTACTTCCAGAGTTGTTGTTTATTTCACAGAACTTCAAACTCAAAAGGTAAGCACTTACAAGCTTGAAGCTGTATTTCTATGAGGTTTCAAGGCATCTGAAATTCAAAACTGCAATGTTCAGCCAAAGGGTCTGCATCCCTGTTCTTGTCAGAGGCTGTTTCAGGTATGGGCACTGTGGAATAAGTGCTCGCCTTTTTATCCCTTGAAAGGCCTTCAAGGCACCAAACCATTAAGTAGCTCCTCCCACATTTTTCCCGCTCTTTTCCAAGCTTGCTTGGTGAAGATTTTGAAAGTATAGAGAGATGGTTTTCTGTAGTGGGGATAGTGCAACAATTGCTCACCTAACATAGAAGCACTTACTAACTAAAGAAAAATAGAAAGAACTCCTGTTAGGTGAGCACCTGATGTTCAAATGCAACCCATCCCTAAATATTATACCATGTACTTCCAGAGTTGTAGTTTATTTCACAGAACTTCAAACTCAAAAGGTAAGCACTTACAACCATGAAGCTGTATTTCTATGAGGTTTCAAGATATCTGAAATTCAAAACTGCAATGTTCAGCCAGTTGGCCTGCATCACTGTTCTCATCCGAGGCCGTTCCTGCTATGGGCACTGTGGAAGAAGTGCCCACCTTTTTATCCCTTGAAAGGCCCTCAAGGCACCAAACCATTAAGTAGCTCCTCCCACATTTTTCCCGCTCTTTTCCGAGCTTGCTTGGTGAAGATTTTGAAAGTATAGAGAGATGGTTTTCTGTAGTGGGGATATTGCAACAATTGCTCACCTAACATAGAAGCACTTACTAACTAAAGAAAAATAGAAATAACTCCTGTTAGGTGAACACCTGATGCTCAAATGCAATCCATCCCTAAATAGTATACCATGTACTTCCAGAGTTGTTGTTTATTTCACAGAACTTCAAACTCAAAAGGTAAGCACTTATAACCATGAAGCTGTATTTCTATGAGTTTTCAAGACATCTGAAATTCAAAACTGCAATGTTCAGCCAGTTGGCCTGCATCGCTGTTGTCATCCGAGGCCGTTACTGTTATGGGCACTGTGGAAGAAGTGCTCGCCTTTTTATCCCTTGAAAGGCCCTGAAGGCACCAAACCATTAAGAAGCTCCTCCCACATTTTTCCCGCTCTTTTCCGAGCTTGCTTGGTGAAGATTTTGAAAGTATAGAGAGATGGTTTTCTGTAGTGGGGATAGTGCAACAATTGCTCACCTAACATAGAAGCACTTACTAACTAAAGAAAAATAGAAAGAACTCCTGTTAGGTGAACACCTGATGCTCAAATGCAATCCATCCCTAAATAGTATACCATGTACTTCCAGAGTTGTTGTTTATTTCACAGAACTTCAAACTCAAAAGGTAAGCACTTATAACCATGAAGCTGTATTTCTATGAGGTTTCAAGACATCTGAAATTCAAAACTGCAATGTTCAGCCAGTTGGCCTGCATCACTGTTGTCATCCGAGGCCGTTCCTGCTATGGGCACTGTGGAGAAGTGCCCACCTTTTTATCCCTTGAAAGGCCCTCAAGGCACCAGACCATTAAGTAGCTCCTCCCACATTTTTCCCGCTCTTTTCTGAGCTTGCTTGGTGAAGATTTTGAAAGTATAGAGAGATGGTTTTCTGTAGTGGGGATATTGCAACAATTGCTCACCTAACATAGAAGCACTTACTAACTAAAGAAAAATAGAAAGAACTCCTGTTAGGTGAACACCTGATGCTCAAATGCAATCCATCCCTAAATAGTATACCATGTACTTTCAGAGTTATTGTTTATTTCACAGAACTTCAAACTCAAAAGGTAAGCACTTATAACCATGAAGCTGTATTTCTATGAGGTTTCAAGACATCTGAAATTCAAAACTGCAATGTTCAGCCAGTTGGCCTGCATCACTGTTGTCATCCGAGGCCGTTCCTGCTATGGGCACTGTGGAGAAGTGCCCACCTTTTTATCCCTTGAAAGGCCCTCAAGGCACCAGACCATTAAGTAGCTCCTCCCACATTTTTCCCGCTCTTTTCTGAGCTTGCTTGGTGAAGATTTTGAAAGTAAAGAGATGGTTTTCTGTAGTGGAGATATTGCAACAATTGCTCACCTAACATGGAAGCACTTACTAACTAAAGAAAAATAGAAAGAACTCCTGTTAGGTGAGCACCTGATGTTCAAATGCAACCCATCCCTAAATATTATACCATGTACTTCCAGAGTTGTTGTTTATTTCACAGAACTTCAAACTCAAAAGGTAAGCACTTACAACCATGAAGCTGTATTTCTATGAGGTTTCAAGATATCTGAAATTCAAAACTGCAATGTTCAGCCAGTTGGCCTGCATCACTGTTCTCATCCGAGGCCGTTCCTGCTATGGGCACTGTGGAGAAGTGCCCACCTTTTCATCCCTTGAAAGGCCCTCAAGGCAACCAGACCATTAAGTAGCTCCTCCCACATTTTTCCTGCTCTTTTCTGAGCTTGCTTGGTGAAGATTTTGAAAGTATAGAGAGATGGTTTTCTGTAGTGGGGATATTGCAACAATTGCTCACCTAACATGGAAGCACTTACTAACTAAAGAAAAATAGAAAGAACTCCTGTTAGGTGAACACCTGATGCTCAAATGCAATCCATCCCTAAATATTATACCATGTACTTCCAGAGTTGTTGTTTATTTCACAGAACTTCAAACTCAAAAGGTAAGCACTTACAAGCTTGAAGCTGTATTTCTATGAGGTTTCAAGGCATCTGAAATTCAAAACTGCAATGTTCAGCCAAAGGGTCTGCATCCCTGTTCTTGTCAGAGGCTGTTTCAGGTATGGGCACTGTGGAATAAGTGCTCGCCTTTTTATCCCTTGAAAGGCCCTCAAGGCACCAAACCATTAAGTAGCTCCTCCCACATTTTTCCCGCTCTTTTCCAAGCTTGCTTGGTGAAGATTTTGAAAGTATAGAGAGATGGTTTTCTGTAGTGGGGATAGTGCAACAATTGCTCACCTAACATAGAAGCACTTACTAACTAAAGAAAAATAGAAAGAACTCCTGTTAGGTGAACACCTGATGCTCAAATGCAATCCATCCCTAAATAGTATACCATGTACTTCCAGAGTTGTTGTTTATTTCACAGAACTTCAAACTCAAAAGGTAAGCACTTATAACCATGAAGCTGTATTTCTATGAGGTTTCAAGACATCTGAAATTCAAAACTGCAATGTTCAGCCAGTTGGCCTGCATCACTGTTGTCATCCGAGGCCGTTCCTGCTATGGGCACTGTGGAGAAGTGCCCACCTTTTTATCCCTTGAAAGGCCCTCAAGGCACCAGACCATTAAGTAGCTCCTCCCACATGTTTCCCGCTCTTTTCCGAGCTTGCTTGGTGAAGATTTTGAAAGTATAGAGAGATGGTTTTCTGTAGTGGGGATAGTGCAACAATTGCTCACCTAACATAGAAGCACTTACTAACTAAAGAAAAATAGAAAGAACTCCTGTTAGGTGAGCACCTGATGTTCAAATGCAACCCATCCCTAAATATTATACCATGTACTTCCAGAGTTGTTGTTTATTTCACAGAACTTCAAACTCAAAAGGTAAGCACTTACAACCATGAAGCTGTATTTCTATGAGGTTTCAAGATATCTGAAATTCAAAACTGCAATGTTCAGCCAGTTGGCCTGCATCACTGTTCTCATCCGAGGCCGTTCCTGCTATGGGCACTGTGGAAGAAGTGCCCACCTTTTTATCCCTTGAAAGGCCCTCAAGGCACCAAACCATTAAGTAGCTCCTCCCACATTTTTCCCGCTCTTTTCCGAGCTTGCTTGGTGAAGATTTTGAAAGTATAGAGAGATGGTTTTCTGTAGTGGGGATAGTGCAACAATTGCTCACCTAACATAGAAGCACTTACTAACTAAAGAAAAATAGAAAGAACTCCTGTTAGGTGAGCACCTGATGTTCAAATGCAACCCATCCCTAAATATTATACCATGTACTTCCAGAGTTGTTGTTTATTTCACAGAACTTCAAACTCAAAAGGTAAGCACTTACAACCATGAAGCTGTATTTCTATGAGGTTTCAAGATATCTGAAATTCAAAACTGCAATGTTCAGCCAGTTGGCCTGCATCACTGTTCTCATCCGAGGCCGTTCCTGCTATGGGCACTGTGGAAGAAGTACCCACCTTTTTATCCCTTGAAAGGCCCTCAAGGCACCAAACCATTAAGTAGCTCCTCCCACATTTTTCCCGCTCTTTTCCGAGCTTGCTTGGTGAAGATTTTGAAAGTATAGAGAGATGGTTTTCTGTAGTGGGGATATTGCAACAATTGCTCACCTAACATAGAAGCACTTACTAACTAAAGAAAAATAGAAAGAACTCCTGTTAGGTGAACACCTGATGCTCAAATGCAATCCATCCCTAAATAGTATACCATGTACTTCCAGAGTTGTTGTTTATTTCACAGAACTTCAAACTCAAAAGGTAAGCACTTATAACCATGAAGCTGTATTTCTATGAGGTTTCAAGACATCTGAAATTCAAAACTGCAATGTTCAGCCAGTTGGCCTGCATCACTGTTGTCATCCGAGGCCGTTCCTGCTATGGGCACTGTGGAGAAGTGCCCACCTTTTTATCCCTTGAAAGGCCCTCAAGGCACCAGACCATTAAGTAGCTCCTCCCACATTTTTCACGCTCTTTTCTGAGCTTGCTTGGTGAAGATTTTGAAAGTATAGAGAGATGGTTTTCTGTAGTGGGGATATTGCAACAATTGCTCACCTAACATGGAAGCACTTACTAACTAAAGAAAAATAGAAAGAACTCCTGTTAGGTGAACACCTGATGCTCAAATGCAATCCATCCCTAAATAGTATACCATGTACTTCCAGAGTTGTTGTTTATTTCACAGAACTTCAAGCTCAAAAGGTAAGCACTTATAACCATGAAGCTGTATTTCTATGAGGTTTCAAGACATCTGAAATTCAAAACTGCAATGTTCAGCCAGTTGGCCTGCATCGCTGTTGTCATCCGAGGCCGTTACTGTTATGGGCACTGTGGAAGAAGTGCTCGCCTTTTTATCCCTTGAAAGGCACTGAAGGCACCAAACCATTAAGAAGCTCCTCCCACATTTTTCCCGCTCTTTTCTGAGCTTGCTTGGTGAAGATTTTGAAAGTAAAGAGATGGTTTTCTGTAGTGGAGATATTGCAACAATTGCTCACCTAACATGGAAGCACTTATTAACTAAAGAAAAATAGAAAGAACTCCTGTTAGGTGAGCACCTGATGTTCAAATGCAACCCATCCCTAAATATTATACCATGTACTTCCAGAGTTGTTGTTTATTTCACAGAACTTCAAACTCAAAAGGTAAGCACTTACAACCATGAAGCTGTATTTCTATGAGGTTTCAAGATATCTGAAATTCAAAACTGCAATGTTCAGCCAGTTGGCCTGCATCACTGTTGTCATCCGAGGCCGTTCCTGCTATGGGCACTGTGGAGAAGTGCCCACCTTTTCATCCCTTGAAAGGCCCTCAAGGCAACCAGACCATTAAGTAGCTCCTCCCACATTTTTCCTGCTCTTTTCTGAGCTTGCTTGGTGAAGATTTTGAAAGTATAGAGAGATGGTTTTCTGTAGTGGGGATATTGCAACAATTGCTCACCTAACATGGAAGCACTTACTAACTAAAGAAAAATAGAAAGAACTCCTGTTAGGTGAACACCTGATGCTCAAATGCAATCCATCCCTAAATATTATACCATGTACTTCCAGAGTTGTTGTTTATTTCACAGAACTTCAAACTCAAAAGGTAAGCACTTACAAGCTTGAAGCTGTATTTCTATGAGGTTTCAAGGCATCTGAAATTCAAAACTGCAATGTTCAGCCAAAGGGTCTGCATCCCTGTTCTTGTCAGAGGCTGTTTCAGGTATGGGCACTGTGGAATAAGTGCTCGCCTTTTTAGCCCTTGAAAGGCCCTCAAGGCACCAAACCATTAAGTAGCTCCTCCCACATTTTTCCCGCTCTTTTCCAAGCTTGCTTGGTGAAGATTTTGAAAGTATAGAGAGATGGTTTTCTGTAGTGGGGATAGTGCAACAATTGCTCACCTAACATAGAAGCACTTACTAACTAAAGAAAAATAGAAAGAACTCCTGTTAGGTGAACACCTGATGCTCAAATGCAATCCATCCCTAAATAGTATACCACGTACTTCCAGAGTTGTTGTTTATTTCACAGAACTTCAAACTCAAAAGGTAAGCACTTATAACCATGAAGCTGTATTTCTATGAGGTTTCAAGACATCTGAAATTCAAAACTGCAATGTTCAGCCAGTTGGCCTGCATCACTGTTGTCATCCGAGGCCGTTCCTGCTATGGGCACTGTGGAGAAGTGCCCACCTTTTTATCCCTTGAAAGGCCCTCAAGGCACCAGACCATTAAGTAGCTCCTCCCACATTTTTCACGCTCTTTTCTGAGCTTGCTTGGTGAAGATTTTGAAAGTATAGAGAGATGGTTTTCTGTAGTGGGGATATTGCAACAATTGCTCACCTAACATGGAAGCACTTACTAACTAAAGAAAAATAGAAAGAACTCCTGTTAGGTGAACACCTGATGCTCAAATGCAATCCATCCCTAAATATTATACCATGTACTTCCAGAGTTGCTGTTTATTTCACAGAACTTCAAACTCAAAAGGTAAGCACTTACAAGCTTGAAGCTGTATTTCTATGAGGTTTCAAGGCATCTGAAATTCAAAACTGCAATGTTCAGCCAAAGGGTCTGCATCCCTGTTCTTGTCAGAGGCTGTTTCTGGTATGGGCACTGTGGAATAAGTGCTCGCCTTTTTATCCCTTGAAAGGCCCTGAATGCACCAAACCATTAAGTAGCTCCTCCCACATTTTTCCCGCTCTTTTCTGAGCTTGCTTGGTGAAGATTTTGAAAGTATAGAGAGATGGTTTTCTGTTGTGGGGATATTGCAACAATTGCTCACCTAACATGGAAGCACTTACTAACTAAAGAAAAATAGAAAGAACTCCTGTTAGGTGAACACCTGATGCTCAAATGCAATCCATCCCTAAATATTATACCATGTACTTCCAGAGTTGTTGTTTATTTCACAGAACTTCAAACTCAAAAGGTAAGCACTTACAAGCTTGAAGCTGTATTTCTATGAGGTTTCAAGACATCTGAAATTCAAAACTGCAATGTTCAGCCAAAGGGTCTGCATCCCTGTTCTTGTCTGAGGCTGTTCCTGGTATGGGCACTGTGGAAGAAGTTCTAGCCTTTTTATCCCTTGAAAGTCCGTGAAGGCACCAAACCATTAAGAAGCTCCTCCCACATTTTTCCCGCTCTTTTCTGAGCTTGCTTGGTGAAGATTTTGAAAGTATAGAGAGATGGTTTTCTGTAGTGGAGATATTGCAACAATTGCTCACCTAACATGGAAGCACTTACTAACTAAAGAAAAATAGAAAGAACTCCTGTTAGGTGAGCACCTGATGTTCAAATGCAACCCATCCCTAAATATTATACCATGTACTTCCAGAGTTGTTGTTTATTTCACAGAACTTCAAACTCAAAAGGTAAGCACTTACAACCATGAAGCTGTATTTCTATGAAGTTTCAAGATATCTGAAATTCAAAACTGCAATGTTCAGCCAGTTGGCCTGCATCACTGTTCTCATCCGAGGCCGTTCCTGCTATGGGCACTGTGGAAGAAGTGCCCACATTTTTATCCCTTGAAAGGCCCTCAAGGCACCAAACCATTAAGTAGCTCCTCCCACATTTTTCCCGCTCTTTTCCGAGCTTGCTTGGTGAAGATTTTGAAAGTATAGAGAGATGGTTTTCTGTAGTGGGGATAGTGCAACAATTGCTCACCTAACATAGAAGCACTTACTAACTAAAGAAAAATAGAAAGAACTCCTGTTAGGTGAACACCTGATGCTCAAATGCAATCCATCCCTAAATAGTATACCATGTACTTCCAGAGTTGTTGTTTATTTCACAGAACTTCAAACTCAAAAGGTAAGCACTTATAACCATGAAGCTGTATTTCTATGAGGTTTCAAGACATCTGAAATTCAAAACTGCAATGTTCAGCCAGTTGGCCTGCATCACTGTTGTCATCCGAGGCCGTTCCTGCTATGGGCACTGTGGAGAAGTGCCCACCTTTTTATCCCTTGAAAGGCCCTCAAGGCACCAGACCATTAAGTAGCTCCTCCCACATTTTTCCCGCTCTTTTCTGAGCTTGCTTGGTGAAGATTTTGAAAGTATAGAGAGATGGTTTTCTGTAGTGGGGATATTGCAACAATTGCTCACCTAACATGGAAGCACTTACTAACTAAAGAAAAATAGAAAGAACTCCTGTTAGGTGAACACCTGATGCTCAAATGCAATCCATCCCTAAATATTATACCATGTACTTCCAGAGTTGTTGTTTATTTCACAGAACTTCAAACTCAAAAGGTAAGCACTTACAAGCTTGAAGCTGTATTTCTATGAGGTTTCAAGACATCTGAAATTCAAAACTGCAATGTTCAGCCAAAGGGTCTGCATCCCTGTTCTTGTCTGAGGCTGTTCCTGGTATGGGCACTGTGGAAGAAGTTCTAGCCTTTTTATCCCTTGAAAGTCCCTGAAGGCACCAAACCATTAAGAAGCTCCTCCCACATTTTTAAGCACTTATAACCATGAAGCTTGCTTGTCATCCGAGGCCGTTCCTGCTATGGGCACTGTGGAGAAGTGCCCACCTTTTTATCCCTTGAAAGGCCCTCAAGGCACCAGACCATTAAGTAGCTCCTCCCACATTTTTCCCGCTCTTTTCTGAGCTTGCTTGGTGAAGATTTTGAAAGTATAGAGAGATGGTTTTCTGTAGTGGGGATATTGCAACAATTGCTCACCTAACATGGAAGCACTTACTAACTAAAGAAAAATAGAAAGAACTCCTGTTAGGTGAGCACCTGATGTTCAAATGCAATCCATCCTAAATATTATAACATACACTTCCAAAATTGCTGTTCAGTTCACAGAACTTCAACCTCAAAAGGGAAGCACTTACACATATATAAAACGCAGGTGCCAACCTTGAAGCTGTATTTCTATGAGGTTTCAAGATATCTGAAATTCAAAACTGCAATGTTCAGCCAGTTGGCCTGCATCACTGTTCTCATCCGAGGCCGTTCCTGCTATGGGCACTGTGGAAGAAGTGCCCACCTTTTTATCCCTTGAAAGGCCCTCAAGGCACCAAACCATTAAGTAGCTCCTCCCACATGTTTCCCGCTCTTTTCCGAGCTTGCTTGGTGAAGATTTTGAAAGTATAGAGAGATGGTTTTCTGTAGTGGGGATAGTGCAACAATTGCTCACCTAACATAGAAGCACTTACTAACTAAAGAAAAATAGAAAGAACTCCTGTTAGGTGAACACCTGATGCTCAAATGCAATCCATCCCTAAATAGTATACCATGTACTTCCAGAGTTGTTGTTTATTTCACAGAACTTCAAACTCAAAAGGTAAGCACTTATAACCATGAAGCTGTATTTCTATGAGGTTTCAAGACATCTGAAATTCAAAACTGCAATGTTCAGCCAGTTGGCCTGCATCACTGTTGTCATCCGAGGCCGTTCCTGCTATGGGCACTGTGGAGAAGTGCCCACCTTTTTATCCCTTGAAAGGCCCTCAAGGCACCAAACCATTAAGTAGCTCCTCCCACATTTTTCCCGCTCTTTTCTGAGCTTGCTTGGTGAAGATTTTGAAAGTATAGAGAGATGGTTTTCTGTAGTGGGGATATTGCAACAATTGCTCACCTAACATGGAAGCACTTACTAACTAAAGAAAAATAGAAAGAACTCCTGTTAGGTGAACACCTGATGCTCAAATGCAATCCATCCCTAAATATTATACCATGTACTTCCAGAGTTGTTGTTTATTTCACAGAACTTCAAACTCAAAAGGTAAGCACTTACAAGCTTGAAGCTGTATTTCTATGAGGTTTCAAGGCATCTGAAATTCAAAACTGCAATGTTCAGCCAAAGGATCTGCATCCCTGTTCTTGTCAGAGGCTGTTTCTGGTATGGGCACTGTGGAATAAGTGCTCGCCTTTTTATCCCTTGAAAGGCCCTGAAGGCACCAAACCATTAAGTAGCTCCTCCCACATTTTTCCCGCTCTTTTCTGAGCTTGCCTGGTGAAGATTTTGAAAGTATAGAGAGATGGTTTTCTGTAGTGGGGATATTGCAACAATTGCTCACCTAACATGGAAGCACTTACTAACTAAAGAAAAATAGAAAGAACTCCTGTTAGGTGAACACCTGATGCTCAAATGCAATCCATCCCTAAATATTATACCATGTACTTCCAGAGTTGTTGTTTATTTCACAGAACTTCAAACTCAAAAGGTAAGCACTTACAAGCTTGAAGCTGTATTTCTATGAGGTTTCAAGACATCTGAAATTCAAAACTGCAATGTTCAGCCAAAGGGTCTGCATCCCTGTTCTTGTCTGAGGCTGTTCCTGGTATGGGCACTGTGGAAGAAGTTCTAGCCTTTTTATCCCTTGAAAGTCCCTGAAGGCACCAAACCATTAAGAAGCTCCTCCCACATTTTTCCCGCTCTTTTCTGAGCTTGCTTGGTGAAGATTTTGAAAATAGAGAGATGGTTTTCTGTAGTGGAGATATTGCAACAATTGCTCACCTAACATGGAAGCACTTACTAACTAAAGAAAAATAGAAAGAACTCCTGTTAGGTGAGCACCTGATGTTCAAATGCAATCCATCCTAAATATTATAACATACACTTCCAAAATTGCTGTTTAGTTCACAGAACTTCAACCTCAAAAGGGAAGCACTTACACATATATAAAACGCAGGTGCCAACCTTGAAGCTGTATTTCTGTGAGGTTCCAAGACATCTGAAATTCAAAACTGCAATGTTCAGCCAGTGGGTCTGCATCCCTGTTCTTGTCTGAGGCTGGTATGGGCACTGTGGAATAAGTGCTTGCCTTTTTATCCCTTGAAAGGCCCTGAAGGCACCAAACCATTAAGTAGCTCCTCCCATATTTTTCCCGCTCTTTTCTGAGCTTGCTTGGTGAAGATTTTGAAAGTATAGAGAGATGGTTTTCTGTAGTGGGGATATTGCAACAATTGCTCACCTAACATGGAACACTTACTAACTAAAGAAAAATAGAAAGAACTCCTGTTAGGTGAACACCTGATGCTCAAATGCAATCCATCCCTAAATATTATACCAAGTACTTCCAGAGTTGTTGTTTATTTCACAGAACTTCAAACTCAAAAGGTAAGCACTTACAAGCTTGAAGCTGTATTTCAATGAGGTTTCAAGACATCTGAAATTCAAAACTGCAATGTTCAGCCAAAGGGTCTGCATCCCTGTTCTTGTCTGAGGCTGTTCCTGGTATGGGCACTGTGGAAGAAGTTCTAGCCTTTTTATCCCTTGAAAGTCCCTGAAGGCACCAAACCATTAAGAAGCTCCTCCCACATTTTTAAGCACTTATAACCATGAAGCTTGCTTGTCATCCGAGGCCGTTCCTGCTATGGGCACTGTGGAGAAGTGCCCACCTTTTTATCCCTTGAAAGGCCCTCAAGGAACCAGACCATTAAGTAGCTCCTCCCACATTTTTCCCGCTCTTTTCTGAGCTTGCTTGGTGAAGATTTTGAAAGTATAGAGAGATGGTTTTCTGTAGTGGGGATATTGCAACAATTGCTCACCTAACATGGAAGCACTTACTAACTAAAGAAAAATAGAAAGAACTCCTGTTAGGTGAGCACCTGATGTTCAAATGCAATCCATCCTAAATATTATAACATACACTTCCAAAATTGCTTTTTAGTTCACAGAACTTCAACCTCAAAAGGGAAGCACTTACACATATATAAAACGCAGGTGCCAACCTTGAAGCTGTATTTCTGTGAGGTTCCAAGACATCTGAAATTCAAAACTGCAATGTTCAGCCAGTGGGTCTGCATCCCTGTTCTTGTCTGAGGCTGGTATGGGCACTGTGGAATAAGTGCTCGCCTTTTTATCCCTTGAAAGGCCCCGAAGGCACCAAACCATTAAGTACCTCCTCCCACATTTTTCCCGCTCTTTTCTGAGCTTGCTTGGTGAAGATTTTGAAAGTATAGAGGGATGGTTTTCTGCAGTGGAGATATTGCAACAATTGCTCACCTAACATGGAAGCACTTACTAACTAAAGAAAAATAGAAAGAACTCCTGTTAGGTGAGCACCTGATGCTCAAATGCAATTATTCTCTAAATAGTATACCATGTACTTCCAGAGTTGTTGTTTATTTCACAGAACTTCAAACTCAATAGGTAAGCACTTACAAGCTTGAAGCTGTATTTCTATGAGGTTTCAAGACATCTGAAATTCAAAACTGCAATGTTCAGCCAGTTGGCCTGCATCATTGTTGTCATCCGAGGCCGTTCCTGCTATGGGCACTGTGGATAAGTGCCCACCTTTTTATCCCTTGAAAGGCCCTCAAGGCACCAGACCATTAAGTAGCTCCTCCCACATTTTTCCCGCTCTTCTCTGAGCTTGCTTGGTGAAGATTTTGAAAGTATAGAGAGATGGTTTTCTGTAGTGGGGATATTGCAACAATTGCTCACCTAACATGGAAGCACTTACTAACTAAAGAAAAATAGAAAGAACTCCTGTTAGGTGAACACCTGATGCTCAAATGCAATCCATCCCTAAATATTATACCATGTACTTCCAGAGTTGTTGTTTATTTCACAGAACTTCAAACTCAAAAGGTAAGCACTTACAAGCTTGAAGCTGTATTTCTATGAGGTTTCAAGGAATCTGAAATTCAAAACTGCAATGTTCAGCCAAAGGGTCTGCATCCCTGTTCATGTCTGAGGCTGTTACTGTTATGGGCACTGTGGAAGAAGTGCTCGCCTTTTTATCCCTTGAAAGGCCCTGAAGGCACCAAACCATTAAGAAGCTCCTCCCACATTTTTCCCGCTCTTTTCTGAGCTTGCTTGGTGAAGATTTTGAAAGTAAAGAGATGGTTTTCTGTAGTGGAGATATTGCAACAATTGCTCGCCTAACATGGAAGCACTTACTAACTAAAGAAAAATAGAAATAACTCCTGTTAGGTGAGCACCTGATGTTCAAATGCAACCCATCCCTAAATATTATACCATGTACTTCCAGAGTTGTTGTTTATTTCACAGAACTTCAAACTCAAAAGGTAAGCACTTACAACCATGAAGCTGTATTTCTATGAGGTTTCAAGATATCTGAAATTCAAAACTGCAATGTTCAGCCAGTTGGCCTGCATCACTGTTCTCATCCGAGGCCGTTCCTGCTATGGACACTGTGGAGAAGTGCCCACCTTTTTATCCCTTGAAAGGCCCTCAAGGCACCAGACCATTAAGTAGCTCCTCCCACATGTTTCCCGCTCTTTTCCGAGCTTGCTTGGTGAAGATTTTGAAAGTATAGAGAGATGGTTTTCTGTAGTGGGGATAGTGCAACAATTGCTCACCTAACATAGAAGCACTTACTAACTAAAGAAAAATAGAAAGAACTCCTGTTAGGTGAGCACCTGATGTTCAAATGCAACCCATCCCTAAATATTATACCATGTACTTCCAGAGTTGTTGTTTATTTCACAGAACTTCAAACTCAAAAGGTAAGCACTTACAACCATGAAGCTGTATTTCTATGAGGTTTCAAGATATCTGAAATTCAAAACTGCAATGTTCAGCCAGTTGGCCTGCATCACTGTTCTCATCCGAGGCCGTTCCTGCTATGGGCACTGTGGAAGAAGTGCCCACCTTTTTATCCCTTGAAAGGCCCTCAAGGCACCAAACCATTAAGTAGCTCCTCCCACATTTTTCCCGCTCTTTTCCGAGCTTGCTTGGTGAAGATTTTGAAAGTATAGAGAGATGGTTTTCTGTAGTGGGGATAGTGCAACAATTGCTCACCTAACATAGAAGCACTTACTAACTAAAGAAAAATAGAAAGAACTCCTCTTATGTGAACACCTGATGCTCAAATGCAATCCATCCCTAAATATTATACCATGTACTTCCAGAGTTGTTGTTTTTTTCACAGAACTTCAAACTCAAAAGGTAAGCACTTACAACCATGAAGCTGTATTTCTATGAGGTTTCAAGATATCTGAAATTCAAAACTGCAATGTTCAGCCAGTTGGCCTGCATCACTGTTCTCATCCAAGGCCGTTCCTGCTATGGGCACTGTGGAAGAAGTGCCCACCTTTTTATCCCTTGAAAGGCCCTCAAGGCACCAAACCATTAAGTAGCTCCTCCCACATTTTTCCCGCTCTTTTCCGAGCTTGCTTGGTGAAGATTTTGAAAGTATAGAGAGATGGTTTTCTGTAGTGGGGATATTGCAACAATTGCTCACCTAACATGGAAGCACTTACTAACTAAAGAAAAATAGAAAGAACTCCTGTTAGGTGAACACCTGATGCTCAAATGCAATCCATCCCTAAATATTATACCATGTACTTCCAGAGTTGTTGTTTATTTCACAGAACTTCAAACTCAAAAGGTAAGCACTTACAAGCTTGAAGCTGTATTTCTATGAGGTTTCAAGGCATCTGAAATTCAAAACTGCAATGTTCAGCCAAAGGGTCTGCATCCCTGTTCTTGTCAGAGGCTGTTTCAGGTATGGGCACTGTGGAATAAGTGCTCGCCTTTTTAGCCCTTGAAAGGCCCTCAAGGCACCAAACCATTAAGTAGCTCCTCCCACATTTTTCCCGCTCTTTTCCAAGCTTGCTTGGTGAAGATTTTGAAAGTATAGAGAGATGGTTTTCTGTAGTGGGGATAGTGCAACAATTGCTCACCTAACATAGAAGCACTTACTAACTAAAGAAAAATAGAAAGAACTCCTGTTAGGTGAACACCTGATGCTCAAATGCAATCCATCCCTAAATAGTATACCATGTACTTCCAGAGTTGTTGTTTATTTCACAGAACTTCAAACTCAAAAGGTAAGCACTTATAACCATGAAGCTGTATTTCTATGAGGTTTCAAGACATCTGAAATTCAAAACTGCAATGTTCAGCCAGTTGGCCTGCATCACTGTTCTCATCCGAGGCCGTTCCTGCTATGGGCACTGTGGAGAAGTGCCCACCTTTTCATCCCTTGAAAGGCCCTCAAGGCAACCAGACCATTAAGTAGCTCCTCCCACATTTTTCCTGCTCTTTTCTGAGCTTGCTTGGTGAAGATTTTGAAAGTATAGAGAGATGGTTTTCTGTAGTGGGGATATTGCAACAATTGCTCACCTAACATGGAAGCACTTACTAACTAAAGAAAAATAGAAAGAACTCCTGTTAGGTGAACACCTGATGCTCAAATGCAATCCATCCCTAAATATTATACCATGTACTTCCAGAGTTGTTGTTTATTTCACAGAACTTCAAACTCAAAAGGTAAGCACTTACAAGCTTGAAGCTGTATTTCTATGAGGTTTCAAGGCATCTGAAATTCAAAACTGCAATGTTCAGCCAAAGGGTCTGCATCCCTGTTCTTGTCAGAGGCTGTTTCTGGTATGGGCACTGTGGAATAAGTGCTCGCCTTTTTATCCCTTGAAAGGCCCTGAATGCACCAAACCATTAAGTAGCTCCTCCCACATTTTTCCCGCTCTTTTCTGAGCTTGCTTGGTGAAGATTTTGAAAGTATAGAGAGATGGTTTTCTGTTGTGGGGATATTGCAACAATTGCTCACCTAACATGGAAGCACTTACTAACTAAAGAAAAATAGAAAGAACTCCTGTTAGGTGAACACCTGATGCTCAAATGCAATCCATCCCTAAATATTATACCATGTACTTCCAGAGTTGTTGTTTATTTCACAGAACTTCAAACTCAAAAGGTAAGCA
Organism: Ambystoma mexicanum; assembly: GCF_040938575.1. Classification (NCBI taxonomy): domain Eukaryota; kingdom Metazoa; phylum Chordata; class Amphibia; order Caudata; family Ambystomatidae; genus Ambystoma; species Ambystoma mexicanum. Next base: position 1,147,349,397 of record NC_090941.1, on the reverse strand, counting down.
CTTACAAGCTTGAAGCTGTATTTCTATGAGGTTTCAAGACATCTGAAATTCAAAACTGCAATGTTCAGCCAAAGGGTCTGCATCCCTGTTCTTGTCTGAGGCTGTTCCTGGTATGGGCACTGTGGAAGAAGTTCTAGCCTTTTTATCCCTTGAAAGTCCGTGAAGGCACCAAACCATTAAGAAGCTCCTCCCACATTTTTCCCGCTCTTTTCTGAGCTTGCTTGGTGAAGATTTTGAAAGTATAGAGAGATGGTTTTCTGTAGTGGAGATATTGCAACAATTGCTCACCTAACATGGAAGCACTTACTAACTAAAGAAAAATAGAAAGAACTCCTGTTAGGTGAGCACCTGATGTTCAAATGCAACCCATCCCTAAATATTATACCATGTACTTCCAGAGTTGTTGTTTATTTCACAGAACTTCAAACTCAAAAGGTAAGCACTTACAACCATGAAGCTGTATTTCTATGAGGTTTCAAGATATCTGAAATTCAAAACTGCAATGTTCAGCCAGTTGGCCTGCATCACTGTTCTCATCCGAGGCCGTTCCTGCTATGGGCACTGTGGAAGAAGTGCCCACATTTTTATCCCTTGAAAGGCCCTCAAGGCACCAAACCATTAAGTAGCTCCTCCCACATTTTTCCCGCTCTTTTCCGAGCTTGCTTGGTGAAGATTTTGAAAGTATAGAGAGATGGTTTTCTGTAGTGGGGATAGTGCAACAATTGCTCACCTAACATAGAAGCACTTACTAACTAAAGAAAAATAGAAAGAACTCCTGTTAGGTGAACACCTGATGCTCAAATGCAATCCATCCCTAAATAGTATACCATGTACTTCCAGAGTTGTTGTTTATTTCACAGAACTTCAAACTCAAAAGGTAAGCACTTATAACCATGAAGCTGTATTTCTATGAGGTTTCAAGACATCTGAAATTCAAAACTGCAATGTTCAGCCAGTTGGCCTGCATCACTGTTGTCATCCGAGGCCGTTCCTGCTATGGGCACTGTGGAGAAGTGCCCACCTTTTTATCCCTTGAAAGGCCCTCAAGGCACCAGACCATTAAGTAGCTCCTCCCACATTTTTCCCGCTCTTTTCTGAGCTTGCTTGGTGAAGATTTTGAAAGTATAGAGAGATGGTTTTCTGTAGTGGGGATATTGCAACAATTGCTCACCTAACATGGAAGCACTTACTAACTAAAGAAAAATAGAAAGAACTCCTGTTAGGTGAACACCTGATGCTCAAATGCAATCCATCCCTAAATATTATACCATGTACTTCCAGAGTTGTTGTTTATTTCACAGAACTTCAAACTCAAAAGGTAAGCACTTACAAGCTTGAAGCTGTATTTCTATGAGGTTTCAAGACATCTGAAATTCAAAACTGCAATGTTCAGCCAAAGGGTCTGCATCCCTGTTCTTGTCTGAGGCTGCTCCTGGTATGGGCACTGTGGAAGAAGTTCTAGCCTTTTTATCCCTTGAAAGTCCCTGAAGGCACCAAACCATTAAGAAGCTCCTCCCACATTTTTAAGCACTTATAACCATGAAGCTTGCTTGTCATCCGAGGCCGTTCCTGCTATGGGCACTGTGGAGAAGTGCCCACCTTTTTATCCCTTGAAAGGCCCTCAAGGCACCAGACCATTAAGTAGCTCCTCCCACATTTTTCCCGCTCTTTTCTGAGCTTGCTTGGTGAAGATTTTGAAAGTATAGAGAGATGGTTTTCTGTAGTGGGGATATTGCAACAATTGCTCACCTAACATGGAAGCACTTACTAACTAAAGAAAAATAGAAAGAACTCCTGTTAGGTGAGCACCTGATGTTCAAATGCAATCCATCCTAAATATTATAACATACACTTCCAAAATTGCTGTTCAGTTCACAGAACTTCAACCTCAAAAGGGAAGCACTTACACATATATAAAACGCAGGTGCCAACCTTGAAGCTGTATTTCTATGAGGTTTCAAGATATCTGAAATTCAAAACTGCAATGTTCAGCCAGTTGGCCTGCATCACTGTTCTCATCCGAGGCCGTTCCTGCTATGGGCACTGTGGAAGAAGTGCCCACCTTTTTATCCCTTGAAAGGCCCTCAAGGCACCAAACCATTAAGTAGCTCCTCCCACATGTTTCCCGCTCTTTTCCGAGCTTGCTTGGTGAAGATTTTGAAAGTATAGAGAGATGGTTTTCTGTAGTGGGGATAGTGCAACAATTGCTCACCTAACATAGAAGCACTTACTAACTAAAGAAAAATAGAAAGAACTCCTGTTAGGTGAACACCTGATGCTCAAATGCAATCCATCCCTAAATAGTATACCATGTACTTCCAGAGTTGTTGTTTATTTCACAGAACTTCAAACTCAAAAGGTAAGCACTTATAACCATGAAGCTGTATTTCTATGAGGTTTCAAGACATCTGAAATTCAAAACTGCAATGTTCAGCCAGTTGGCCTGCATCACTGTTGTCATCCGAGGCCGTTCCTGCTATGGGCACTGTGGAGAAGTGCCCACCTTTTTATCCCTTGAAAGGCCCTCAAGGCACCAAACCATTAAGTAGCTCCTCCCACATTTTTCCCGCTCTTTTCTGAGCTTGCTTGGTGAAGATTTTGAAAGTATAGAGAGATGGTTTTCTGTAGTGGGGATATTGCAACACTTGCTCACCTAACATGGAAGCACTTACTAACTAAAGAAAAATAGAAAGAACTCCTGTTAGGTGAACACCTGATGCTCAAATGCAATCCATCCCTAAATATTATACCATGTACTTCCAGAGTTGTTGTTTATTTCACAGAACTTCAAACTCAAAAGGTAAGCACTTACAAGCTTGAAGCTGTATTTCTATGAGGTTTCAAGGCATCTGAAATTCAAAACTGCAATGTTCAGCCAAAGGATCTGCATCCCTGTTCTTGTCAGAGGCTGTTTCTGGTATGGGCACTGTGGAATAAGTGCTCGCCTTTTTATCCCTTGAAAGGCCCTGAAGGCACCAAACCATTAAGTAGCTCCTCCCACATTTTTCCCGCTCTTTTCTGAGCTTGCCTGGTGAAGATTTTGAAAGTATAGAGAGATGGTTTTCTGTAGTGGGGATATTGCAACAATTGCTCACCTAACATGGAAGCACTTACTAACTAAAGAAAAATAGAAAGAACTCCTGTTAGGTGAACACCTGATGCTCAAATGCAATCCATCCCTAAATATTATACCATGTACTTCCAGAGTTGTTGTTTATTTCACAGAACTTCAAACTCAAAAGGTAAGCACTTACAAGCTTGAAGCTGTATTTCTATGAGGTTTCAAGACATCTGAAATTCAAAACTGCAATGTTCAGCCAAAGGGTCTGCATCCCTGTTCTTGTCTGAGGCTGTTCCTGGTATGGGCACTGTGGAAGAAGTTCTAGCCTTTTTATCCCTTGAAAGTCCCTGAAGGCACCAAACCATTAAGAAGCTCCTCCCACATTTTTCCCGCTCTTTTCTGAGCTTGCTTGGTGAAGATTTTGAAAGTATAGAGAGATGGTTTTCTGTAGTGGAGATATTGCAACAATTGCTCACCTAACATGGAAGCACTTACTAACTAAAGAAAAATAGAAAGAACTCCTGTTAGGTGAGCACCTGATGTTCAAATGCAATCCATCCTAAATATTATAACATACACTTCCAAAATTGCTGTTTAGTTCACAGAACTTCAAACTCAAAAGGTAAGCACTTACAACCATGAAGCTGTATTTCTATGAGGTTTCAAGATATCTGAAATTCAAAACTGCAATGTTCAGCCAGTTGGCCTGCATCACTGTTCTCATCCGAGGCCGTTCCTGCTATGGGCACTGTGGAAGAAGTGCCCACATTTTTATCCCTTGAAAGGCCCTCAAGGCACCAAACCATTAAGTAGCTCCTCCCACATTTTTCCCGCTCTTTTCCGAGCTTGCTTGGTGAAGATTTTGAAAGTATAGAGAGATGGTTTTCTGTAGTGGGGATAGTGCAACAATTGCTCACCTAACTTAGAAGCACTTACTAACTAAAGAAAAATAGAAAGAACTCCTGTTAGGTGAACACCTGATGCTCAAATGCAATCCATCCCTAAATAGTATACCATGTACTTCCAGAGTTGTTGTTTATTTCACAGAACTTCAAACTCAAAAGGTAAGCACTTATAACCATGAAGCTGTATTTCTATGAGGTTTCAAGACATCTGAAATTCAAAACTGCAATGTTCAGCCAGTTGGCCTGCATCACTGTTGTCATCCGAGGCCGTTCCTGCTATGGGCACTGTGGAGAAGTGCCCACCTTTTTATCCCTTGAAAGGCCCTCAAGGCACCAGACCATTAAGTAGCTCCTCCCACATTTTTCCCGCTCTTTTCTGAGCTTGCTTGGTGAAGATTTTGAAAGTATAGAGAGATGGTTTTCTGTAGTGGGGATATTGCAACAATTGCTCACCTAACATGGAAGCACTTACTAACTAAAGAAAAATAGAAAGAACTCCTGTTAGGTGAACACCTGATGCTCAAATGCAATCCATCCCTAAATATTATACCATGTACTTCCAGAGTTGTTGTTTATTTCACAGAACTTCAAACTCAAAAGGTAAGCACTTACAAGCTTGAAGCTGTATTTCTATGAGGTTTCAAGACATCTGAAATTCAAAACTGCAATGTTCAGCCAAAGGGTCTGCATCCCTGTTCTTGTCTGAGGCTGTTCCTGGTATGGGCACTGTGGAAGAAGTTCTAGCCTTTTTATCCCTTGAAAGTCCCTGAAGGCACCAAACCATTAAGAAGCTCCTCCCACATTTTTAAGCACTTATAACCATGAAGCTTGCTTGTCATCCGAGGCCGTTCCTGCTATGGGCACTGTGGAGAAGTGCCCACCTTTTTATCCCTTGAAAGGCCCTCAAGGCACCAGACCATTAAGTAGCTCCTCCCACATTTTTCCCGCTCTTTTCTGAGCTTGCTTGGTGAAGATTTTGAAAGTATAGAGAGATGGTTTTCTGTAGTGGGGATATTGCAACAATTGCTCACCTAACATGGAAGCACTTACTAACTAAAGAAAAATAGAAAGAACTCCTGTTAGGTGAGCACCTGATGTTCAAATGCAATCCATCCTAAATATTATAACATACACTTCCAAAATTGCTGTTCAGTTCACAGAACTTCAACCTCAAAAGGGAAGCACTTACACATATATAAAACGCAGGTGCCAACCTTGAAGCTGTATTTCTATGAGGTTTCAAGATATCTGAAATTCAAAACTGCAATGTTCAGCCAGTTGGCCTGCATCACTGTTCTCATCCGAGGCCGTTCCTGCTATGGGCACTGTGGAAGAAGTGCCCACCTTTTTATCCCTTGAAAGGCCCTCAAGGCACCAAACCATTAAGTAGCTCCTCCCACATGTTTCCCGCTCTTTTCCGAGCTTGCTTGGTGAAGATTTTGAAAGTATAGAGAGATGGTTTTCTGTAGTGGGGATAGTGCAACAATTGCTCACCTAACATAGAAGCACTTACTAACTAAAGAAAAATAGAAAGAACTCCTGTTAGGTGAACACCTGATGCTCAAATGCAATCCATCCCTAAATAGTATACCATGTACTTCCAGAGTTGTTGTTTATTTCACAGAACTTCAAACTCAAAAGGTAAGCACTTATAACCATGAAGCTGTATTTCTATGAGGTTTCAAGACATCTGAAATTCAAAACTGCAATGTTCAGCCAGTTGGCCTGCATCACTGTTGTCATCCGAGGCCGTTCCTGCTATGGGCACTGTGGAGAAGTGCCCACCTTTTTATCCCTTGAAAGGCCCTCAAGGCACCAAACCATTAAGTAGCTCCTCCCACATTTTTCCCGCTCTTTTCTGAGCTTGCTTGGTGAAGATTTTGAAAGTATAGAGAGATGGTTTTCTGTAGTGGGGATATTGCAACACTTGCTCACCTAACATGGAAGCACTTACTAACTAAAGAAAAATAGAAAGAACTCCTGTTAGGTGAACACCTGATGCTCAAATGCAATCCATCCCTAAATATTATACCATGTACTTCCAGAGTTGTTGTTTATTTCACAGAACTTCAAACTCAAAAGGTAAGCACTTACAAGCTTGAAGCTGTATTTCTATGAGGTTTCAAGGCATCTGAAATTCAAAACTGCAATGTTCAGCCAAAGGATCTGCATCCCTGTTCTTGTCAGAGGCTGTTTCTGGTATGGGCACTGTGGAATAAGTGCTCGCCTTTTTATCCCTTGAAAGGCCCTGAAGGCACCAAACCATTAAGTAGCTCCTCCCACATTTTTCCCGCTCTTTTCTGAGCTTGCCTGGTGAAGATTTTGAAAGTATAGAGAGATGGTTTTCTGTAGTGGGGATATTGCAACAATTGCTCACCTAACATGGAAGCACTTACTAACTAAAGAAAAATAGAAAGAACTCCTGTTAGGTGAACACCTGATGCTCAAATGCAATCCATCCCTAAATATTATACCATGTACTTCCAGAGTTGTTGTTTATTTCACAGAACTTCAAACTCAAAAGGTAAGCACTTACAAGCTTGAAGCTGTATTTCTATGAGGTTTCAAGACATCTGAAATTCAAAACTGCAATGTTCAGCCAAAGGGTCTGCATCCCTGTTCTTGTCTGAGGCTGTTCCTGGTATGGGCACTGTGGAAGAAGTTCTAGCCTTTTTATCCCTTGAAAGTCCCTGAAGGCACCAAACCATTAAGAAGCTCCTCCCACATTTTTCCCGCTCTTTTCTGAGCTTGCTTGGTGAAGATTTTGAAAGTATAGAGAGATGGTTTTCTGTAGTGGAGATATTGCAACAATTGCTCACCTAACATGGAAGCACTTACTAACTAAAGAAAAATAGAAAGAACTCCTGTTAGGTGAGCACCTGATGTTCAAATGCAATCCATCCTAAATATTATAACATACACTTCCAAAATTGCTGTTTAGTTCACAGAACTTCAACCTCAAAAGGGAAGCACTTACACATATATAAAACGCAGGTGCCAACCTTGAAGCTGTATTTCTGTGAGGTTCCAAGACATCTGAAATTCAAAACTGCAATGTTCAGCCAGTGGGTCTGCATCCCTGTTCTTGTCTGAGGCTGGTATGGGCACTGTGGAATAAGTGCTCGCCTTTTTATCCCTTGAAAGGCCCTGAAGGCACCAAACCATTAAGTAGCTCCTCCCACATTTTTCCCGCTCTTTTCTGAGCTTGCTTGGTGAAGATTTTGAAAGTATAGAGAGATGGTTTTCTGTAGTGGGGATATTGCAACAATTGCTCACCTAACATGGAACACTTACTAACTAAAGAAAAATAGAAAGAACTCCTGTTAGGTGAACACCTGATGCTCAAATGCAATCCATCCCTAAATATTATACCAAGTACTTCCAGAGTTGTTGTTTATTTCACAGAACTTCAAACTCAAAAGGTAAGCACTTACAAGCTTGAAGCTGTATTTCAATGAGGTTTCAAGACATCTGAAATTCAAAACTGCAATGTTCAGCCAAAGGGTCTGCATCCCTGTTCTTGTCTGAGGCTGTTCCTGGTATGGGCACTGTGGAAGAAGTTCTAGCCTTTTTATCCCTTGAAAGTCCCTGAAGGCACCAAACCATTAAGAAGCTCCTCCCACATTTTTAAGCACTTATAACCATGAAGCTTGCTTGTCATCCGAGGCCGTTCCTGCTATGGGCACTGTGGAGAAGTGCCCACCTTTTTATCCCTTGAAAGGCCCTCAAGGAACCAGACCATTAAGTAGCTCCTCCCACATTTTTCCCGCTCTTTTCTGAGCTTGCTTGGTGAAGATTTTGAAAGTATAGAGAGATGGTTTTCTGTAGTGGGGATATTGCAACAATTGCTCACCTAACATGGAAGCACTTACTAACTAAAGAAAAATAGAAAGAACTCCTGTTAGGTGAGCACCTGATGTTCAAATGCAATCCATCCTAAATATTATAACATACACTTCCAAAATTGCTGTTTAGTTCACAGAACTTCAACCTCAAAAGGGAAGCACTTACACATATATAAAACGCAGGTGCCAACCTTGAAGCTGTATTTCTGTGAGGTTCCAAGACATCTGAAATTCAAAACTGCAATGTTCAGCCAGTGGGTCTGCATCCCTGTTCTTGTCTGAGGCTGGTATGGGCACTGTGGAATAAGTGCTCGCCTTTTTATCCCTTGAAAGGCCCCGAAGGCACCAAACCATTAAGTACCTCCTCCCACATTTTTCCCGCTCTTTTCTGAGCTTGCTTGGTGAAGATTTTGAAAGTATAGAGGGATGGTTTTCTGCAGTGGAGATATTGCAACAATTGCTCACCTAACATGGAAGCACTTACTAACTAAAGAAAAATAGAAAGAACTCCTGTTAGGTGAGCACCTGATGCTCAAATGCAATTATTCTCTAAATAGTATACCATGTACTTCCAGAGTTGTTGTTTATTTCACAGAACTTCAAACTCAATAGGTAAGCACTTACAAGCTTGAAGCTGTATTTCTATGAGGTTTCAAGACATCTGAAATTCAAAACTGCAATGTTCAGCCAGTTGGCCTGCATCATTGTTGTCATCCGAGGCCGTTCCTGCTATGGGCACTGTGGATAAGTGCCCACCTTTTTATCCCTTGAAAGGCCCTCAAGGCACCAGACCATTAAGTAGCTCCTCCCACATTTTTCCCGCTCTTTTCTGAGCTTGCTTGGTGAAGATTTTGAAAGTATAGAGAGATGGTTTTCTGTAGTGGGGATATTGCAACAATTGCTCACCTAACATGGAAGCACTTACTAACTAAAGAAAAATAGAAAGAACTCCTGTTAGGTGAACACCTGATGCTCAAATGCAATCCATCCCTAAATATTATACCATGTACTTCCAGAGTTGTTGTTTATTTCACAGAACTTCAAACTCAAAAGGTAAGCACTTACAAGCTTGAAGCTGTATTTCTATGAGGTTTCAAGGAATCTGAAATTCAAAACTGCAATGTTCAGCCAAAGGGTCTGCATCCCTGTTCATGTCTGAGGCTGTTACTGTTATGGGCACTGTGGAAGAAGTGCTCGCCTTTTTATCCCTTGAAAGGCCCTGAAGGCACCAAACCATTAAGAAGCTCCTCCCACATTTTTCCCGCTCTTTTCTGAGCTTGCTTGGTGAAGATTTTGAAAGTAAAGAGATGGTTTTCTGTAGTGGAGATATTGCAACAATTGCTCGCCTAACATGGAAGCACTTACTAACTAAAGAAAAATAGAAATAACTCCTGTTAGGTGAGCACCTGATGTTCAAATGCAACCCATCCCTAAATATTATACCATGTACTTCCAGAGTTGTTGTTTATTTCACAGAACTTCAAACTCAAAAGGTAAGCACTTACAACCATGAAGCTGTATTTCTATGAGGTTTCAAGATATCTGAAATTCAAAACTGCAATGTTCAGCCAGTTGGCCTGCATCACTGTTCTCATCCGAGGCCGTTCCTGCTATGGACACTGTGGAAGAAGTGCCCACCTTTTTATCCCTTGAAAGGCCCTCAAGGCACCAGACCATTAAGTAGCTCCTCCCACATTTTTCCCGCTCTTTTCTGAGCTTGCTTGGTGAAGATTTTGAAAGTATAGAGAGATGGTTTTCTGTAGTGGGGATATTGCAACAATTGCTCACCTAACATAGAAGCACTTACTAACTAAAGAAAAATAGAAAGAACTCCTGTTAGGTGAACACCTGATGCTCAAATGCAATCCATCCCTAAATATTATACCATGTACTTCCAGAGTTGTTGTTTATTTCACAGAACTTCAAACTCAAAAGGTAAGCACTTACAAGCTTGAAGCTGTATTTCTATGAGGTTTCAAGGCATCTGAAATTCAAAACTGCAATGTTCAGCCAAAGGGTCTGCATCCCTGTTCTTGTCAGAGGCTGTTTCAGGTATGGGCACTGTGGAATAAGTGCTCGCCTTTTTAGCCCTTGAAAGGCCCTCAAGGCACCAAACCATTAAGTAGCTCCTCCCACATTTTTCCCGCTCTTTTCCAAGCTTGCCTGGTGAAGATTTTGAAAGTATAGAGAGATGGTTTTCTGTAGTGGGGATAGTGCAACAATTGCTCACCTAACATAGAAGCACTTACTAACTAAAGAAAAATAGAAAGAACTCCTGTTAGGTGAACACCTGATGCTCAAATGCAATCCATCCCTAAATAGTATACCATGTACTTCCAGAGTTGTTGTTTATTTCACAGAACTTCAAACTCAAAAGGTAAGCACTTATAACCATGAAGCTGTATTTCTATGAGGTTTCAAGACATCTGAAATTCAAAACTGCAATGTTCAGCCAGTTGGCCTGCATCACTGTTGTCATCCGAGGCCGTTCCTGCTATGGGCACTGTGGAGAAGTGCCCACCTTTTTATCCCTTGAAAGGCCCTTAAGGCACCAGACCATTAAGTAGCTCCTCCTACATTTTTCACGCTCTTTTCTGAGCTTGCTTGGTGAAGATTTTGAAAGTATAGAGAGATGGTTTTCTGTAGTGGGGATATTGCAACAATTGCTCACCTAACATGGAAGCACTTACTAACTAAAGAAAAATAGAAAGAACTCCTGTTAGGTGAACACCTGATGCTCAAATGCAATCCATCCCTAAATATTATACCATGTACTTCCAGAGTTGTTGTTTATTTCACAGAACTTCAAACTCAAAAGGTAAGCACTTACAAGCTTGAAGCTGTATTTCTATGAGGTTTCAAGGCATCTGAAATTCAAAACTGCAATGTTCAGCCAAAGGGTCTGCATCCCTGTTCTTGTCAGAGGCTGTTTCTGGTATGGGCACTGTGGAATAAGTGCTCGCCTTTTTATCCCTTGAAAGGCCCTGAATGCACCAAACCATTAAGTAGCTCCTCCCACATTTTTCCCGCTCTTTTCTGAGCTTGCTTGGTGAAGATTTTGAAAGTATAGAGAGATGGTTTTCTGTTGTGGGGATATTGCAACAATTGCTCACCTAACATGGAAGCACTTACTAACTAAAGAAAAATAGAAAGAACTCCTGTTAGGTGAACACCTGATGCTCAAATGCAATCCATCCCTAAATATTATACCATGTACTTCCAGAGTTGTTGTTTATTTCACAGAACTTCAAACTCAAAAGGTAAGCACTTACAAGCTTGAAGCTGTATTTCTATGAGGTTTCAAGACATCTGAAATTCAAAACTGCAATGTTCAGCCAAAGGGTCTGCATCCCTGTTCTTGTCTGAGGCTGTTCCTGGTATGGGCACTGTGGAAGAAGTTCTAGCCTTTTTATCCCTTGAAAGTCCGTGAAGGCACCAAACCATTAAGAAGCTCCTCCCACATTTTTCCCGCTCTTTTCTGAGCTTGCTTGGTGAAGATTTTGAAAGTATAGAGAGATGGTTTTCTGTAGTGGAGATATTGCAACAATTGCTCACCTAACATGGAAGCACTTACTAACTAAAGAAAAATAGAAAGAACTCCTGTTAGGTGAGCACCTGATGTTCAAATGCAACCCATCCCTAAATATTATACCATGTACTTCCAGAGTTGTTGTTTATTTCACAGAACTTCAAACTCAAAAGGTAAGCACTTACAACCATGAAGCTGTATTTCTATGAGGTTTCAAGATATCTGAAATTCAAAACTGCAATGTTCAGCCAGTTGGCCTGCATCACTGTTCTCATCCGAGGCCGTTCCTGCTATGGGCACTGTGGAAGAAGTGCCCACATTTTTATCCCTTGAAAGGCCCTCAAGGCACCAAACCATTAAGTAGCTCCTCCCACATTTTTCCCGCTCTTTTCCGAGCTTGCTTGGTGAAGATTTTGAAAGTATAGAGAGATGGTTTTCTGTAGTGGGGATAGTGCAACAATTGCTCACCTAACATAGAAGCACTTACTAACTAAAGAAAAATAGAAAGAACTCCTGTTAGGTGAACACCTGATGCTCAAATGCAATCCATCCCTAAATAGTATACCATGTACTTCCAGAGTTGTTGTTTATTTCACAGAACTTCAAACTCAAAAGGTAAGCACTTATAACCATGAAGCTGTATTTCTATGAGGTTTCAAGACATCTGAAATTCAAAACTGCAATGTTCAGCCAGTTGGCCTGCATCACTGTTGTCATCCGAGGCCGTTCCTGCTATGGGCACTGTGGAGAAGTGCCCACCTTTTTATCCCTTGAAAGGCCCTCAAGGCACCAGACCATTAAGTAGCTCCTCCCACATTTTTCCCGCTCTTTTCTGAGCTTGCTTGGTGAAGATTTTGAAAGTATAGAGAGATGGTTTTCTGTAGTGGGGATATTGCAACAATTGCTCACCTAACATGGAAGCACTTACTAACTAAAGAAAAATAGAAAGAACTCCTGTTAGGTGAACACCTGATGCTCAAATGCAATCCATCCCTAAATATTATACCATGTACTTCCAGAGTTGTTGTTTATTTCACAGAACTTCAAACTCAAAAGGTAAGCACTTACAAGCTTGAAGCTGTATTTCTATGAGGTTTCAAGACATCTGAAATTCAAAACTGCAATGTTCAGCCAAAGGGTCTGCATCCCTGTTCTTGTCTGAGGCTGTTCCTGGTATGGGCACTGTGGAAGAAGTTCTAGCCTTTTTATCCCTTGAAAGTCCCTGAAGGCACCAAACCATTAAGAAGCTCCTCCCACATTTTTAAGCACTTATAACCATGAAGCTTGCTTGTCATCCGAGGCCGTTCCTGCTATGGGCACTGTGGAGAAGTGCCCACCTTTTTATCCCTTGAAAGGCCCTCAAGGCACCAGACCATTAAGTAGCTCCTCCCACATTTTTCCCGCTCTTTTCTGAGCTTGCTTGGTGAAGATTTTGAAAGTATAGAGAGATGGTTTTCTGTAGTGGGGATATTGCAACAATTGCTCACCTAACATGGAAGCACTTACTAACTAAAGAAAAATAGAAAGAACTCCTGTTAGGTGAGCACCTGATGTTCAAATGCAACCCATCCCTAAATATTATACCATGTACTTCCAGAGTTGTTGTTTATTTCACAGAACTTCAAACTCAAAAGGTAAGCACTTACAACCATGAAGCTGTATTTCTATGAGGTTTCAAGATATCTGAAATTCAAAACTGCAATGTTCAGCCAGTTGGCCTGCATCACTGTTCTCATCCGAGGCCGTTCCTGCTATGGGCACTGTGGAAGAAGTGCCCACATTTTTATCCCTTGAAAGGCCCTCAAGGCACCAAACCATTAAGTAGCTCCTCCCACATTTTTCCCGCTCTTTTCCGAGCTTGCTTGGTGAAGATTTTGAAAGTATAGAGAGATGGTTTTCTGTAGTGGGGATAGTGCAACAATTGCTCACCTAACATAGAAGCACTTACTAACTAAAGAAAAATAGAAAGAACTCCTGTTAGGTGAACACCTGATGCTCAAATGCAATCCATCCCTAAATAGTATACCATGTACTTCCAGAGTTGTTGTTTATTTCACAGAACTTCAAACTCAAAAGGTAAGCACTTATAACCATGAAGCTGTATTTCTATGAGGTTTCAAGACATCTGAAATTCAAAACTGCAATGTTCAGCCAGTTGGCCTGCATCACTGTTGTCATCCGAGGCCGTTCCTGCTATGGGCACTGTGGAGAAGTGCCCACCTTTTTATCCCTTGAAAGGCCCTCAAGGCACCAGACCATTAAGTAGCTCCTCCCACATTTTTCCCGCTCTTTTCTGAGCTTGCTTGGTGAAGATTTTGAAAGTATAGAGAGATGGTTTTCTGTAGTGGGGATATTGCAACAATTGCTCACCTAACATGGAAGCACTTACTAACTAAAGAAAAATAGAAAGAACTCCTGTTAGGTGAACACCTGATGCTCAAATGCAATCCATCCCTAAATATTATACCATGTACTTCCAGAGTTGTTGTTTATTTCACAGAACTTCAAACTCAAAAGGTAAGCACTTACAAGCTTGAAGCTGTATTTCTATGAGGTTTCAAGACATCTGAAATTCAAAACTGCAATGTTCAGCCAAAGGGTCTGCATCCCTGTTCTTGTCTGAGGCTGTTCCTGGTATGGGCACTGTGGAAGAAGTTCTAGCCTTTTTATCCCTTGAAAGTCCCTGAAGGCACCAAACCATTAAGAAGCTCCTCCCACATTTTTAAGCACTTATAACCATGAAGCTTGCTTGTCATCCGAGGCCGTTCCTGCTATGGGCACTGTGGAGAAGTGCCCACCTTTTTATCCCTTGAAAGGCCCTCAAGGCACCAGACCATTAAGTAGCTCCTCCCACATTTTTCCCGCTCTTTTCTGAGCTTGCTTGGTGAAGATTTTGAAAGTATAGAGAGATGGTTTTCTGTAGTGGGGATATTGCAACAATTGCTCACCTAACATGGAAGCACTTACTAACTAAAGAAAAATAGAAAGAACTCCTGTTAGGTGAGCACCTGATGTTCAAATGCAATCCATCCTAAATATTATAACATACACTTCCAAAATTGCTGTTCAGTTCACAGAACTTCAACCTCAAAAGGGAAGCACTTACACATATATAAAACACAGGTGCCAACCTTGAAGCTGTATTTCTATGAGGTTTCAAGATATCTGAAATTCAAAACTGCAATGTTCAGCCAGTTGGCCTGCATCACTGTTCTCATCCGAGGCCGTTCCTGCTATGGGCACTGTGGAAGAAGTGCCCACCTTTTTATCCCTTGAAAGGCCCTCAAGGCACCAAACCATTAAGTAGCTCCTCCCACATGTTTCCCGCTCTTTTCCGAGCTTGCTTGGTGAAGATTTTGAAAGTATAGAGAGATGGTTTTCTGTAGTGGGGATAGTGCAACAATTGCTCACCTAACATAGAAGCACTTACTAACTAAAGAAAAATAGAAAGAACTCCTGTTAGGTGAACACCTGATGCTCAAATGCAATCCATCCCTAAATAGTATACCATGTACTTCCAGAGTTGTTGTTTATTTCACAGAACTTCAAACTCAAAAGGTAAGCACTTATAACCATGAAGCTGTATTTCTATGAGGTTTCAAGACATCTGAAATTCAAAACTGCAATGTTCAGCCAGTTGGCCTGCATCACTGTTGTCATCCGAGGCCGTTCCTGCTATGGGCACTGTGGAGAAGTGCCCACCTTTTTATCCCTTGAAAGGCCCTCAAGGCACCAAACCATTAAGTAGCTCCTCCCACATTTTTCCCGCTCTTTTCTGAGCTTGCTTGGTGAAGATTTTGAAAGTATAGAGAGATGGTTTTCTGTAGTGGGGATATTGCAACAATTGCTCACCTAACATGGAAGCACTTACTAACTAAAGAAAAATAGAAAGAACTCCTGTTAGGTGAACACCTGATGCTCAAATGCAATCCATCCCTAAATATTATACCATGTACTTCCAGAGTTGTTGTTTATTTCACAGAACTTCAAACTCAAAAGGTAAGCACTTACAAGCTTGAAGCTGTATTTCTATGAGGTTTCAAGGCATCTGAAATTCAAAACTGCAATGTTCAGCCAAAGGATCTGCATCCCTGTTCTTGTCAGAGGCTGTTTCTGGTATGGGCACTGTGGAATAAGTGCTCGCCTTTTTATCCCTTGAAAGGCCCTGAAGGCACCAAACCATTAAGTAGCTCCTCCCACATTTTTCCCGCTCTTTTCTGAGCTTGCCTGGTGAAGATTTTGAAAGTATAGAGAGATGGTTTTCTGTAGTGGGGATATTGCAACAATTGCTCACCTAACATGGAAGCACTTACTAACTAAAGAAAAATAGAAAGAACTCCTGTTAGGTGAACACCTGATGCTCAAATGCAATCCATCCCTAAATATTATACCATGTACTTCCAGAGTTGTTGTTTATTTCACAGAACTTCAAACTCAAAAGGTAAGCACTTACAAGCTTGAAGCTGTATTTCTATGAGGTTTCAAGACATCTGAAATTCAAAACTGCAATGTTCAGCCAAAGGGTCTGCATCCCTGTTCTTGTCTGAGGCTGTTCCTGGTATGGGCACTGTGGAAGAAGTTCTAGCCTTTTTATCCCTTGAAAGTCCCTGAAGGCACCAAACCATTAAGAAGCTCCTCCCACATTTTTCCCGCTCTTTTCTGAGCTTGCTTGGTGAAGATTTTGAAAGTATAGAGAGATGGTTTTCTGTAGTGGAGATATTGCAACAATTGCTCACCTAACATGGAAGCACTTACTAACTAAAGAAAAATAGAAAGAACTCCTGTTAGGTGAGCACCTGATGTTCAAATGCAATCCATCCTAAATATTATAACATACACTTCCAAAATTGCTGTTTAGTTCACAGAACTTCAACCTCAAAAGGGAAGCACTTACACATATATAAAACGCAGGTGCCAACCTTGAAGCTGTATTTCTGTGAGGTTCCAAGACATCTGAAATTCAAAACTGCAATGTTCAGCCAGTGGGTCTGCATCCCTGTTCTTGTCTGAGGCTGGTATGGGCACTGTGGAATAAGTGCTCGCCTTTTTATCCCTTGAAAGGCCCTGAAGGCACCAAACCATTAAGTAGCTCCTCCCACATTTTTCCCGCTCTTTTCTGAGCTTGCTTGGTGAAGATTTTGAAAGTATAGAGAGATGGTTTTCTGTAGTGGGGATATTGCAACAATTGCTCACCTAACATGGAACACTTACTAACTAAAGAAAAATAGAAAGAACTCCTGTTAGGTGAACACCTGATGCTCAAATGCAATCCATCCCTAAATATTATACCAAGTACTTCCAGAGTTGTTGTTTATTTCACAGAACTTCAAACTCAAAAGGTAAGCACTTACAAGCTTGAAGCTGTATTTCAATGAGGTTTCAAGACATCTGAAATTCAAAACTGCAATGTTCAGCCAAAGGGTCTGCATCCCTGTTCTTGTCTGAGGCTGTTCCTGGTATGGGCACTGTGGAAGAAGTTCTAGCCTTTTTATCCCTTGAAAGTCCCTGAAGGCACCAAACCATTAAGAAGCTCCTCCCACATTTTTAAGCACTTATAACCATGAAGCTTGCTTGTCATCCGAGGCCGTTCCTGCTATGGGCACTGTGGAGAAGTGCCCACCTTTTTATCCCTTGAAAGGCCCTCAAGGAACCAGACCATTAAGTAGCTCCTCCCACATTTTTCCCGCTCTTTTCTGAGCTTGCTTGGTGAAGATTTTGAAAGTATAGAGAGATGGTTTTCTGTAGTGGGGATATTGCAACAATTGCTCACCTAACATGGAAGCACTTACTAACTAAAGAAAAATAGAAAGAACTCCTGTTAGGTGAGCACCTGATGTTCAAATGCAATCCATCCTAAATATTATAACATACACTTCCAAAATTGCTGTTTAGTTCACAGAACTTCAACCTCAAAAGGGAAGCACTTACACATATATAAAACGCAGGTGCCAACCTTGAAGCTGTATTTCTGTGAGGTTCCAAGACATCTGAAATTCAAAACTGCAATGTTCAGCCAGTGGGTCTGCATCCCTGTTCTTGTCTGAGGCTGGTATGGGCACTGTGGAATAAGTGCTCGCCTTTTTATCCCTTGAAAGGCCCCGAAGGCACCAAACCATTAAGTACCTCCTCCCACATTTTTCCCGCTCTTTTCTGAGCTTGCTTGGTGAAGATTTTGAAAGTATAGAGGGATGGTTTTCTGCAGTGGAGATATTGCAACAATTGCTCACCTAACATGGAAGCACTTACTAACTAAAGAAAAATAGAAAGAACTCCTGTTAGGTGAGCACCTGATGCTCAAATGCAATTATTCTCTAAATAGTATACCATGTACTTCCAGAGTTGTTGTTTATTTCACAGAACTTCAAACTCAAAAGGTAAGCACTTACAACCATGAAGCTGTATTTCTATGAGGTTTCAAGATATCTGAAATTCAAAACTGCAATGTTCAGCCAGTTGGCCTGCATCACTGTTCTCATCCGAGGCCGTTCCTGCTATGGGCACTGTGGATAAGTGCCCACATTTTTATCCCTTGAAAGGCCCTCAAGGCACCAAACCATTAAGTAGCTCCTCCCACATTTTTCCCGCTCTTTTCCGAGCTTGCTTGGTGAAGATTTTGAAAGTATAGAGAGATGGTTTTCTGTAGTGGGGATAGTGCAACAATTGCTCACCTAACATAGAAGCACTTACTAACTAAAGAAAAATAGAAAGAACTCCTGTTAGGTGAACACCTGATGCTCAAATGCAATCCATCCCTAAATAGTATACCATGTACTTCCAGAGTTGTTGTTTATTTCACAGAACTTCAAACTCAAAAGGTAAGCACTTATAACCATGAAGCTGTATTTCTATGAGGTTTCAAGACATCTGAAATTCAAAACTGCAATGTTCAGCCAGTTGGCCTGCATCACTGTTGTCATCCGAGGCCGTTCCTGCTATGGGCACTGTGGAGAAGTGCCCACCTTTTTATCCCTTGAAAGGCCCTCAAGGCACCAGACCATTAAGTAGCTCCTCCCACATTTTTCCCGCTCTTTTCTGAGCTTGCTTGGTGAAGATTTTGAAAGTATAGAGAGATGGTTTTCTGTAGTGGGGATATTGCAACAATTGCTCACCTAACATGGAAGCACTTACTAACTAAAGAAAAATAGAAAGAACTCCTGTTAGGTGAACACCTGATGCTCAAATGCAATCCATCCCTAAATATTATACCATGTACTTCCAGAGTTGTTGTTTATTTCACAGAACTTCAAACTCAAAAGGTAAGCACTTACAAGCTTGAAGCTGTATTTCTATGAGGTTTCAAGACATCTGAAATTCAAAACTGCAATGTTCAGCCAAAGGGTCTGCATCCCTGTTCTTGTCTGAGGCTGTTCCTGGTATGGGCACTGTGGAAGAAGTTCTAGCCTTTTTATCCCTTGAAAGTCCCTGAAGGCACCAAACCATTAAGAAGCTCCTCCCACATTTTTAAGCACTTATAACCATGAAGCTTGCTTGTCATCCGAGGCCGTTCCTGCTATGGGCACTGTGGAGAAGTGCCCACCTTTTTATCCCTTGAAAGGCCCTCAAGGCACCAGACCATTAAGTAGCTCCTCCCACATTTTTCCCGCTCTTTTCTGAGCTTGCTTGGTGAAGATTTTGAAAGTATAGAGGGATGGTTTTCTGTAGTGGGGATATTGCAACAATTGCTCACCTAACATGGAAGCACTTACTAACTAAAGAAAAATAGAAAGAACTCCTGTTAGGTGAGCACCTGATGTTCAAATGCAATCCATCCTAAATATTATAACATACACTTCCAAAATTGCTGTTCAGTTCACAGAACTTCAACCTCAAAAGGGAAGCACTTACACATATATAAAACGCAGGTGCCAACCTTGAAGCTGTATTTCTATGAGGTTTCAAGATATCTGAAATTCAAAACTGCAATGTTCAGCCAGTTGGCCTGCATCACTGTTCTCATCCGAGGCCGTTCCTGCTATGGGCACTGTGGAAGAAGTGCCCACCTTTTTATCCCTTGAAAGGCCCTCAAGGCACCAAACCATTAAGTAGCTCCTCCCACATGTTTCCCGCTCTTTTCCGAGCTTGCTTGGTGAAGATTTTGAAAGTATAGAGAGATGGTTTTCTGTAGTGGGGATAGTGCAACAATTGCTCACCTAACATAGAAGCACTTACTAACTAAAGAAAAATAGAAAGAACTCCTGTTAGGTGAACACCTGATGCTCAAATGCAATCCATCCCTAAATAGTATACCATGTACTTCCAGAGTTGTTGTTTATTTCACAGAACTTCAAACTCAAAAGGTAAGCACTTATAACCATGAAGCTGTATTTCTATGAGGTTTCAAGACATCTGAAATTCAAAACTGCAATGTTCAGCCAGTTGGCCTGCATCACTGTTGTCATCCGAGGCCGTTCCTGCTATGGGCACTGTGGAGAAGTGCCCACCTTTTTATCCCTTGAAAGGCCCTCAAGGCACCAAACCATTAAGTAGCTCCTCCCACATTTTTCCCGCTCTTTTCTGAGCTTGCTTGGTGAAGATTTTGAAAGTATAGAGAGATGGTTTTCTGTAGTGGGGATATTGCAACAATTGCTCACCTAACATGGAAGCACTTACTAACTAAAGAAAAATAGAAAGAACTCCTGTTAGGTGAACACCTGATGCTCAAATGCAATCCATCCCTAAATATTATACCATGTACTTCCAGAGTTGTTGTTTATTTCACAGAACTTCAAACTCAAAAGGTAAGCACTTACAAGCTTGAAGCTGTATTTCTATGAGGTTTCAAGGCATCTGAAATTCAAAACTGCAATGTTCAGCCAAAGGATCTGCATCCCTGTTCTTGTCAGAGGCTGTTTCTGGTATGGGCACTGTGGAATAAGTGCTCGCCTTTTTATCCCTTGAAAGGCCCTGAAGGCACCAAACCCTTAAGTAGCTCCTCCCACATTTTTCCCGCTCTTTTCTGAGCTTGCCTGGTGAAGATTTTGAAAGTATAGAGAGATGGTTTTCTGTAGTGGGGATATTGCAACAATTGCTCACCTAACATGGAAGCACTTACTAACTAAAGAAAAATAGAAAGAACTCCTGTTAGGTGAACACCTGATGCTCAAATGCAATCCATCCCTAAATATTATACCATGTACTTCCAGAGTTGTTGTTTATTTCACAGAACTTCAAACTCAAAAGGTAAGCACTTACAAGCTTGAAGCTGTATTTCTATGAGGTTTCAAGACATCTGAAATTCAAAACTGCAATGTTCAGCCAAAGGGTCTGCATCCCTGTTCTTGTCTGAGGCTGTTCCTGGTATGGGCACTGTGGAAGAAGTTCTAGCCTTTTTATCCCTTGAAAGTCCCTGAAGGCACCAAACCATTAAGAAGCTCCTCCCACATTTTTCCCGCTCTTTTCTGAGCTTGCTTGGTGAAGATTTTGAAAGTATAGAGAGATGGTTTTCTGTAGTGGAGATATTGCAACAATTGCTCACCTAACATGGAAGCACTTACTAACTAAAGAAAAATAGAAAGAACTCCTGTTAGGTGAGCACCTGATGTTCAAATGCAATCCATCCTAAATATTATAACATACACTTCCAAAATTGCTGTTTAGTTCACAGAACTTCAACCTCAAAAGGGAAGCACTTACACATATATAAAACGCAGGTGCCAACCTTGAAGCTGTATTTCTGTGAGGTTCCAAGACATCTGAAATTCAAAACTGCAATGTTCAGCCAGTGGGTCTGCATCCCTGTTCTTGTCTGAGGCTGGTATGGGCACTGTGGAATAAGTGCTCGCCTTTTTATCCCTTGAAAGGCCCTGAAGGCACCAAACCATTAAGTAGCTCCTCCCACATTTTTCCCGCTCTTTTCTGAGCTTGCTTGGTGAAGATTTTGAAAGTATAGAGAGATGGTTTTCTGTAGTGGGGATATTGCAACAATTGCTCACCTAACATGGAACACTTACTAACTAAAGAAAAATAGAAAGAACTCCTGTTAGGTGAACACCTGATGCTCAAATGCAATCCATCCCTAAATATTATACCAAGTACTTCCAGAGTTGTTGTTTATTTCACAGAACTTCAAACTCAAAAGGTAAGCACTTACAAGCTTGAAGCTGTATTTCAATGAGGTTTCAAGACATCTGAAATTCAAAACTGCAATGTTCAGCCAAAGGGTCTGCATCCCTGTTCTTGTCTGAGGCTGTTCCTGGTATGGGCACTGTGGAAGAAGTTCTAGCCTTTTTATCCCTTGAAAGTCCCTGAAGGCACCAAACCATTAAGAAGCTCCTCCCACATTTTTAAGCACTTATAACCATGAAGCTTGCTTGTCATCCGAGGCCGTTCCTGCTATGGGCACTGTGGAGAAGTGCCCACCTTTTTATCCCTTGAAAGGCCCTCAAGGAACCAGACCATTAAGTAGCTCCTCCCACATTTTTCCCGCTCTTTTCTGAGCTTGCTTGGTGAAGATTTTGAAAGTATAGAGAGATGGTTTTCTGTAGTGGGGATATTGCAACAATTGCTCACCTAACATGGAAGCACTTACTAACTAAAGAAAAATAGAAAGAACTCCTGTTAGGTGAGCACCTGATGTTCAAATGCAATCCATCCTAAATATTATAACATACACTTCCAAAATTGCTGTTTAGTTCACAGAACTTCAACCTCAAAAGGGAAGCACTTACACATATATAAAACGCAGGTGCCAACCTTGAAGCTGTATTTCTGTGAGGTTCCAAGACATCTGAAATTCAAAACTGCAATGTTCAGCCAGTGGGTCTGCATCCCTGTTCTTGTCTGAGGCTGGTATGGGCACTGTGGAATAAGTGCTCGCCTTTTTATCCCTTGAAAGGCCCCGAAGGCACCAAACCATTAAGTACCTCCTCCCACATTTTTCCCGCTCTTTTCTGAGCTTGCTTGGTGAAGATTTTGAAAGTATAGAGGGATGGTTTTCTGCAGTGGAGATATTGCAACAATTGCTCACCTAACATGGAAGCACTTACTAACTAAAGAAAAATAGAAAGAACTCCTGTTAGGTGAGCACCTGATGCTCAAATGCAATTATTCTCTAAATAGTATACCATGTACTTCCAGAGTTGTTGTTTATTTCACAGAACTTCAAACTCAATAGGTAAGCACTTACAAGCTTGAAGCTGTATTTCTATGAGGTTTCAAGACATCTGAAATTCAAAACTGCAATGTTCAGCCAGTTGGCCTGCATCATTGTTGTCATCCGAGGCCGTTCCTGCTATGGACACTGTGGATAAGTGCCCACCTTTTTATCCCTTGAAAGGCCCTCAAGGCACCAGACCATTAAGTAGCTCCTCCCACATTTTTCCCGCTCTTTTCTGAGCTTGCTTGGTGAAGATTTTGAAAGTATAGAGAGATGGTTTTCTGTAGTGGGGATATTGCAACAATTGCTCACCTAACATGGAAGCACTTACTAACTAAAGAAAAATAGAAAGAACTCCTGTTAGGTGAACACCTGATGCTCAAATGCAATCCATCCCTAAATATTATACCATGTACTTCCAGAGTTGTTGTTTATTTCACAGAACTTCAAACTCAAAAGGTAAGCACTTACAAGCTTGAAGCTGTATTTCTATGAGGTTTCAAGGAATCTGAAATTCAAAACTGCAATGTTCAGCCAAAGGGTCTGCATCCCTGTTCATGTCTGAGGCTGTTACTGTTATGGGCACTGTGGAAGAAGTGCTCGCCTTTTTATCCCTTGAAAGGCCCTGAAGGCACCAAACCATTAAGAAGCTCCTCCCACATTTTTCCCGCTCTTTTCTGAGCTTGCTTGGTGAAGATTTTGAAAGTAAAGAGATGGTTTTCTGTAGTGGAGATATTGCAACAATTGCTCGCCTAACATGGAAGCACTTACTAACTAAAGAAAAATAGAAATAACTCCTGTTAGGTGAGCACCTGATGTTCAAATGCAACCCATCCCTAAATATTATACCATGTACTTCCAGAGTTGTTGTTTATTTCACAGAACTTCAAACTCAAAAGGTAAGCACTTACAACCATGAAGCTGTATTTCTATGAGGTTTCAAGATATCTGAAATTCAAAACTGCAATGTTCAGCCAGTTGGCCTGCATCACTGTTCTCATCCGAGGCCGTTCCTGCTATGGACACTGTGGAAGAAGTGCCCACCTTTTTATCCCTTGAAAGGCCCTCAAGGCACCAGACCATTAAGTAGCTCCTCCCACATTTTTCCCGCTCTTTTCTGAGCTTGCTTGGTGAAGATTTTGAAAGTATAGAGAGATGGTTTTCTGTAGTGGGGATATTGCAACAATTGCTCACCTAACATAGAAGCACTTACTAACTAAAGAAAAATAGAAAGAACTCCTGTTAGGTGAACACCTGATGCTCAAATGCAATCCATCCCTAAATATTATACCATGTACTTCCAGAGTTGTTGTTTATTTCACAGAACTTCAAACTCAAAAGGTAAGCACTTACAAGCTTGAAGCTGTATTTCTATGAGGTTTCAAGGCATCTGAAATTCAAAACTGCAATGTTCAGCCAAAGGGTCTGCATCCCTGTTCTTGTCAGAGGCTGTTTCAGGTATGGGCACTGTGGAATAAGTGCTCGCCTTTTTAGCCCTTGAAAGGCCCTCAAGGCACCAAACCATTAAGTAGCTCCTCCCACATTTTTCCCGCTCTTTTCCAAGCTTGCCTGGTGAAGATTTTGAAAGTATAGAGAGATGGTTTTCTGTAGTGGGGATAGTGCAACAATTGCTCACCTAACATAGAAGCACTTACTAACTAAAGAAAAATAGAAAGAACTCCTGTTAGGTGAACACCTGATGCTCAAATGCAATCCATCCCTAAATAGTATACCATGTACTTCCAGAGTTGTTGTTTATTTCACAGAACTTCAAACTCAAAAGGTAAGCACTTATAACCATGAAGCTGTATTTCTATGAGGTTTCAAGACATCTGAAATTCAAAACTGCAATGTTCAGCCAGTTGGCCTGCATCACTGTTGTCATCCGAGGCCGTTCCTGCTATGGGCACTGTGGAGAAGTGCCCACCTTTTTATCCCTTGAAAGGCCCTCAAGGCACCAGACCATTAAGTAGCTCCTCCCACATTTTTCACGCTCTTTTCTGAGCTTGCTTGGTGAAGATTTTGAAAGTATAGAGAGATGGTTTTCTGTAGTGGGGATATTGCAACAATTGCTCACCTAACATGGAAGCACTTACTAACTAAAGAAAAATAGAAAGAACTCCTGTTAGGTGAACACCTGATGCTCAAATGCAATCCATCCCTAAATATTATACCATGTACTTCCAGAGTTGTTGTTTATTTCACAGAACTTCAAACTCAAAAGGTAAGCACTTACAAGCTTGAAGCTGTATTTCTATGAGGTTTCAAGGCATCTGAAATTCAAAACTGCAATGTTCAGCCAAAGGGTCTGCATCCCTGTTCTTGTCAGAGGCTGTTTCTGGTATGGGCACTGTGGAATAAGTGCTCGCCTTTTTATCCCTTGAAAGGCCCTGAATGCACCAAACCATTAAGTAGCTCCTCCCACATTTTTCCCGCTCTTTTCTGAGCTTGCTTGGTGAAGATTTTGAAAGTATAGAGAGATGGTTTTCTGTTGTGGGGATATTGCAACAATTGCTCACCTAACATGGAAGCACTTACTAACTAAAGAAAAATAGAAAGAACTCCTGTTAGGTGAACACCTGATGCTCAAATGCAATCCATCCCTAAATATTATACCATGTACTTCCAGAGTTGTTGTTTATTTCACAGAACTTCAAACTCAAAAGGTAAGCACTTACAAGCTTGAAGCTGTATTTCTATGAGGTTTCAAGACATCTGAAATTCAAAACTGCAATGTTCAGCCAAAGGGTCTGCATCCCTGTTCTTGTCTGAGGCTGTTCCTGGTATGGGCACTGTGGAAGAAGTTCTAGCCTTTTTATCCCTTGAAAGTCCGTGAAGGCACCAAACCATTAAGAAGCTCCTCCCACATTTTTCCCGCTCTTTTCTGAGCTTGCTTGGTGAAGATTTTGAAAGTATAGAGAGATGGTTTTCTGTAGTGGAGATATTGCAACAATTGCTCACCTAACATGGAAGCACTTACTAACTAAAGAAAAATAGAAAGAACTCCTGTTAGGTGAGCACCTGATGTTCAAATGCAACCCATCCCTAAATATTATACCATGTACTTCCAGAGTTGTTGTTTATTTCACAGAACTTCAAACTCAAAAGGTAAGCACTTACAACCATGAAGCTGTATTTCTATGAGGTTTCAAGATATCTGAAATTCAAAACTGCAATGTTCAGCCAGTTGGCCTGCATCACTGTTCTCATCCGAGGCCGTTCCTGCTATGGGCACTGTGGAAGAAGTGCCCACATTTTTATCCCTTGAAAGGCCCTCAAGGCACCAAACCATTAAGTAGCTCCTCCCACATTTTTCCCGCTCTTTTCCGAGCTTGCTTGGTGAAGATTTTGAAAGTATAGAGAGATGGTTTTCTGTAGTGGGGATAGTGCAACAATTGCTCACCTAACATAGAAGCACTTACTAACTAAAGAAAAATAGAAAGAACTCCTGTTAGGTGAACACCTGATGCTCAAATGCAATCCATCCCTAAATAGTATACCATGTACTTCCAGAGTTGTTGTTTATTTCACAGAACTTCAAACTCAAAAGGTAAGCACTTATAACCATGAAGCTGTATTTCTATGAGGTTTCAAGACATCTGAAATTCAAAACTGCAATGTTCAGCCAGTTGGCCTGCATCACTGTTGTCATCCGAGGCCGTTCCTGCTATGGGCACTGTGGAGAAGTGCCCACCTTTTTATCCCTTGAAAGGCCCTCAAGGCACCAGACCATTAAGTAGCTCCTCCCACATTTTTCCCGCTCTTTTCTGAGCTTGCTTGGTGAAGATTTTGAAAGTATAGAGAGATGGTTTTCTGTAGTGGGGATAGTGCAACAATTGCTCACCTAACATAGAAGCACTTACTAACTAAAGAAAAATAGAAAGAACTCCTGTTAGGTGAACACCTGATGCTCAAATGCAATCCATCCCTAAATATTATACCATGTACTTCCAGAGTTGTTGTTTATTTCACAGAACTTCAAACTCAAAAGGTAAGCACTTACAAGCTTGAAGTTGTATTTCTATGAGGTTTCAAGGCATCTGAAATTCAAAACTGCAATGTTCAGCCAAAGGATCTGCATCCCTGTTCTTGTCAGAGGCTGTTTCTGGTATGGGCACTGTGGAATAAGTGCTCGCCTTTTTATCCCTTGAAAGGCCCTGAAGGCACCAAACCATTAAGTAGCTCCTCCCACATTTTTCCCGCTCTTTTCTGAGCTTGCCTGGTGAAGATTTTGAAAGTATAGAGAGATGGTTTTCTGTAGTGGGGATATTGCAACAATTGCTCACCTAACATGGAAGCACTTACTAACTAAAGAAAAATAGAAAGAACTCCTGTTAGGTGAACACCTGATGCTCAAATGCAATCCATCCCTAAATATTATACCATGTACTTCCAGAGTTGTTGTTTATTTCACAGAACTTCAAACTCAAAAGGTAAGCACTTACAAGCTTGAAGCTGTATTTCTATGAGGTTTCAAGACATCTGAAATTCAAAACTGCAATGTTCAGCCAAAGGGTCTGCATCCCTGTTCTTGTCTGAGGCTGTTCCTGGTATGGGCACTGTGGAAGAAGTTCTAGCCTTTTTATCCCTTGAAAGTCCCTGAAGGCACCAAACCATTAAGAAGCTCCTCCCACATTTTTAAGCACTTATAACCATGAAGCTTGCTTGTCATCCGAGGCCGTTCCTGCTATGGGCACTGTGGAGAAGTGCCCACCTTTTTATCCCTTGAAAGGCCCTCAAGGCACCAGACCATTAAGTAGCTCCTCCCACATTTTTCCCGCTCTTTTCTGAGCTTGCTTGGTGAAGATTTTGAAAGTATAGAGAGATGGTTTTCTGTAGTGGGGATATTGCAACAATTGCTCACCTAACATGGAAGCACTTACTAACTAAAGAAAAATAGAAAGAACTCCTGTTAGGTGAGCACCTGATGTTCAAATGCAATCCATCCTAAATATTATAACATACACTTCCAAAATTGCTGTTCAGTTCACAGAACTTCAACCTCAAAAGGGAAGCACTTACACATATATAAAACGCAGGTGCCAACCTTGAAGCTGTATTTCTATGAGGTTTCAAGATATCTGAAATTCAAAACTGCAATGTTCAGCCAGTTGGCCTGCATCACTGTTCTCATCCGAGGCCGTTCCTGCTATGGGCACTGTGGAAGAAGTGCCCACCTTTTTATCCCTTGAAAGGCCCTCAAGGCACCAAACCATTAAGTAGCTCCTCCCACATGTTTCCCGCTCTTTTCCGAGCTTGCTTGGTGAAGATTTTGAAAGTATAGAGAGATGGTTTTCTGTAGTGGGGATAGTGCAACAATTGCTCACCTAACATAGAAGCACTTACTAACTAAAGAAAAATAGAAAGAACTCCTGTTAGGTGAACACCTGATGCTCAAATGCAATCCATCCCTAAATAGTATACCATGTACTTCCAGAGTTGTTGTTTATTTCACAGAACTTCAAACTCAAAAGGTAAGCACTTATAACCATGAAGCTGTATTTCTATGAGGTTTCAAGACATCTGAAATTCAAAACTGCAATGTTCAGCCAGTTGGCCTGCATCACTGTTGTCATCCGAGGCCGTTCCTGCTATGGGCACTGTGGAGAAGTGCCCACCTTTTTATCCCTTGAAAGGCCCTCAAGGCACCAAACCATTAAGTAGCTCCTCCCACATTTTTCCCGCTCTTTTCTGAGCTTGCTTGGTGAAGATTTTGAAAGTATAGAGAGATGGTTTTCTGTAGTGGGGATATTGCAACAATTGCTCACCTAACATGGAAGCACTTACTAACTAAAGAAAAATAGAAAGAACTCCTGTTAGGTGAACACCTGATGCTCAAATGCAATCCATCCCTAAATATTATACCATGTACTTCCAGAGTTGTTGTTTATTTCACAGAACTTCAAACTCAAAAGGTAAGCACTTACAAGCTTGAAGTTGTATTTCTATGAGGTTTCAAGGCATCTGAAATTCAAAACTGCAATGTTCAGCCAAAGGATCTGCATCCCTGTTCTTGTCAGAGGCTGTTTCTGGTATGGGCACTGTGGAATAAGTGCTCGCCTTTTTATCCCTTGAAAGGCCCTGAAGGCACCAAACCATTAAGTAGCTCCTCCCACATTTTTCCCGCTCTTTTCTGAGCTTGCCTGGTGAAGATTTTGAAAGTATAGAGAGATGGTTTTCTGTAGTGGGGATATTGCAACAATTGCTCACCTAACATGGAAGCACTTACTAACTAAAGAAAAATAGAAAGAACTCCTGTTAGGTGAACACCTGATGCTCAAATGCAATCCATCCCTAAATATTATACCATGTACTTCCAGAGTTGTTGTTTATTTCACAGAACTTCAAACTCAAAAGGTAAGCACTTACAAGCTTGAAGCTGTATTTCTATGAGGTTTCAAGACATCTGAAATTCAAAACTGCAATGTTCAGCCAAAGGGTCTGCATCCCTGTTCTTGTCTGAGGCTGTTCCTGGTATGGGCACTGTGGAAGAAGTTCTAGCCTTTTTATCCCTTGAAAGTCCCTGAAGGCACCAAACCATTAAGAAGCTCCTCCCACATTTTTCCCGCTCTTTTCTGAGCTTGCTTGGTGAAGATTTTGAAAGTATAGAGAGATGGTTTTCTGTAGTGGAGATATTGCAACAATTGCTCACCTAACATGGAAGCACTTACTAACTAAAGAAAAATAGAAAGAACTCCTGTTAGGTGAGCACCTGATGTTCAAATGCAATCCATCCTAAATATTATAACATACACTTCCAAAATTGCTGTTTAGTTCACAGAACTTCAACCTCAAAAGGGAAGCACTTACACATATATAAAACGCAGGTGCCAACCTTGAAGCTGTATTTCTGTGAGGTTCCAAGACATCTGAAATTCAAAACTGCAATGTTCAGCCAGTGGGTCTGCATCCCTGTTCTTGTCTGAGGCTGGTATGGGCACTGTGGAATAAGTGCTCGCCTTTTTATCCCTTGAAAGGCCCTGAAGGCACCAAACCATTAAGTAGCTCCTCCCACATTTTTCCCGCTCTTTTCTGAGCTTGCTTGGTGAAGATTTTGAAAGTATAGAGAGATGGTTTTCTGTAGTGGGGATATTGCAACAATTGCTCACCTAACATGGAACACTTACTAACTAAAGAAAAATAGAAAGAACTCCTGTTAGGTGAACACCTGATGCTCAAATGCAATCCATCCCTAAATATTATACCAAGTACTTCCAGAGTTGTTGTTTATTTCACAGAACTTCAAACTCAAAAGGTAAGCACTTACAAGCTTGAAGCTGTATTTCAATGAGGTTTCAAGACATCTGAAATTCAAAACTGCAATGTTCAGCCAAAGGGTCTGCATCCCTGTTCTTGTCTGAGGCTGTTCCTGGTATGGGCACTGTGGAAGAAGTTCTAGCCTTTTTATCCCTTGAAAGTCCCTGAAGGCACCAAACCATTAAGAAGCTCCTCCCACATTTTTAAGCACTTATAACCATGAAGCTTGCTTGTCATCCGAGGCCGTTCCTGCTATGGGCACTGTGGAGAAGTGCCCACCTTTTTATCCCTTGAAAGGCCCTCAAGGAACCAGACCATTAAGTAGCTCCTCCCACATTTTTCCCGCTCTTTTCTGAGCTTGCTTGGTGAAGATTTTGAAAGTATAGAGAGATGGTTTTCTGTAGTGGGGATATTGCAACAATTGCTCACCTAACATGGAAGCACTTACTAACTAAAGAAAAATAGAAAGAACTCCTGTTAGGTGAGCACCTGATGTTCAAATGCAATCCATCCTAAATATTATAACATACACTTCCAAAATTGCTGTTTAGTTCACAGAACTTCAACCTCAAAAGGGAAGCACTTACACATATATAAAACGCAGGTGCCAACCTTGAAGCTGTATTTCTGTGAGGTTCCAAGACATCTGAAATTCAAAACTGCAATGTTCAGCCAGTGGGTCTGCATCCCTGTTCTTGTCTGAGGCTGGTATGGGCACTGTGGAATAAGTGCTCGCCTTTTTATCCCTTGAAAGGCCCCGAAGGCACCAAACCATTAAGTACCTCCTCCCACATTTTTCCCGCTCTTTTCTGAGCTTGCTTGGTGAAGATTTTGAAAGTATAGAGGGATGGTTTTCTGCAGTGGAGATATTGCAACAATTGCTCACCTAACATGGAAGCACTTACTAACTAAAGAAAAATAGAAAGAACTCCTGTTAGGTGAGCACCTGATGCTCAAATGCAATTATTCTCTAAATAGTATACCATGTACTTCCAGAGTTGTTGTTTATTTCACAGAACTTCAAACTCAATAGGTAAGCACTTACAAGCTTGAAGCTGTATTTCTATGAGGTTTCAAGACATCTGAAATTCAAAACTGCAATGTTCAGCCAGTTGGCCTGCATCATTGTTGTCATCCGAGGCCGTTCCTGCTATGGGCACTGTGGATAAGTGCCCACCTTTTTATCCCTTGAAAGGCCCTCAAGGCACCAGACCATTAAGTAGCTCCTCCCACATTTTTCCCGCTCTTTTCTGAGCTTGCTTGGTGAAGATTTTGAAAGTATAGAGAGATGGTTTTCTGTAGTGGGGATATTGCAACAATTGCTCACCTAACATGGAAGCACTTACTAACTAAAGAAAAATAGAAAGAACTCCTGTTAGGTGAACACCTGATGCTCAAATGCAATCCATCCCTAAATATTATACCATGTACTTCCAGAGTTGTTGTTTATTTCACAGAACTTCAAACTCAAAAGGTAAGCACTTACAAGCTTGAAGCTGTATTTCTATGAGGTTTCAAGGAATCTGAAATTCAAAACTGCAATGTTCAGCCAAAGGGTCTGCATCCCTGTTCATGTCTGAGGCTGTTACTGTTATGGGCACTGTGGAAGAAGAGCTCGCCTTTTTATCCCTTGAAAGGCCCTGAAGGCACCAAACCATTAAGAAGCTCCTCCCACATTTTTCCCGCTCTTTTCTGAGCTTGCTTGGTGAAGATTTTGAAAGTAAAGAGATGGTTTTCTGTAGTGGAGATATTGCAACAATTGCTCGCCTAACATGGAAGCACTTACTAACTAAAGAAAAATAGAAATAACTCCTGTTAGGTGAGCACCTGATGTTCAAATGCAACCCATCCCTAAATATTATACCATGTACTTCCAGAGTTGTTGTTTATTTCACAGAACTTCAAACTCAAAAGGTAAGCACTTACAACCATGAAGCTGTATTTCTATGAGGTTTCAAGATATCTGAAATTCAAAACTGCAATGTTCAGCCAGTTGGCCTGCATCACTGTTCTCATCCGAGGCCGTTCCTGCTATGGACACTGTGGAAGAAGTGCCCACCTTTTTATCCCTTGAAAGGCCCTCAAGGCACCAGACCATTAAGTAGCTCCTCCCACATTTTTCCCGCTCTTTTCTGAGCTTGCTTGGTGAAGATTTTGAAAGTATAGAGAGATGGTTTTCTGTAGTGGGGATATTGCAACAATTGCTCACCTAACATAGAAGCACTTACTAACTAAAGAAAAATAGAAAGAACTCCTGTTAGGTGAGCACCTGATGTTCAAATGCAACCCATCCCTAAATATTATACCATGTACTTCCAGAGTTGTTGTTTATTTCACAGAACTTCAAACTCAAAAGGTAAGCACTTACAACCATGAAGCTGTATTTCTATGAGGTTTCAAGATATCTGAAATTCAAAACTGCAATGTTCAGCCAGTTGGCCTGCATCACTGTTCTCATCCGAGGCCGTTCCTGCTATGGGCACTGTGGAAGAAGTGCCCACCTTTTTATCCCTTGAAAGGCCCTCAAGGCACCAAACCATTAAGTAGCTCCTCCCACATTTTTCCCGCTCTTTTCCGAGCTTGCTTGGTGAAGATTTTGAAAGTATAGAGAGATGGTTTTCTGTAGTGGGGATAGTGCAACAATTGCTCACCTAACATAGAAGCACTTACTAACTAAAGAAAAATAGAAAGAACTCCTGTTAGGTGAGCACCTGATGTTCAAATGCAACCCATCCCTAAATATTATACCATGTACTTCCAGAGTTGTTGTTTATTTCACAGAACTTCAAACTCAAAAGGTAAGCACTTACAACCATGAAGCTGTATTTCTATGAGGTTTCAAGATATCTGAAATTCAAAACTGCAATGTTCAGCCAGTTGGCCTGCATCACTGTTCTCATCCGAGGCCGTTCCTGCTATGGGCACTGTGGAAGAAGTGCCCACCTTTTTATCCCTTGAAAGGCCCTCAAGGCACCAAACCATTAAGTAGCTCCTCCCACATTTTTCCCGCTCTTTTCCGAGCTTGCTTGGTGAAGATTTTGAAAGTATAGAGAGATGGTTTTCTGTAGTGGGGATATTGCAACAATTGCTCACCTAACATAGAAGCACTTACTAACTAAAGAAAAATAGAAAGAACTCCTGTTAGGTGAACACCTGATGCTCAAATGCAATCCATCCCTAAATAGTATACCATGTACTTCCAGAGTTGTTGTTTATTTCACAGAACTTCAAACTCAAAAGGTAAGCACTTATAACCATGAAGCTGTATTTCTATGAGGTTTCAAGACATCTGAAATTCAAAACTGCAATGTTCAGCCAGTTGGCCTGCATCACTGTTGTCATCCGAGGCCGTTCCTGCTATGGGCACTGTGGAGAAGTGCCCACCTTTTTATCCCTTGAAAGGCCCTCAAGGCACCAGACCATTAAGTAGCTCCTCCCACATTTTTCCCACTCTTTTCTGAGCTTGCTTGGTGAAGATTTTGAAAGTATAGAGAGATGGTTTTCTGTAGTGGGGATATTGCAACAATTGCTCACCTAACATAGAAGCACTTACTAACTAAAGAAAAATAGAAAGAACTCCTGTTAGGTGAACACCTGATGCTCAAATGCAATCCATCCCTAAATAGTATACCATGTACTTCCAGAGTTGTTGTTTATTTCACAGAACTTCAAACTCAAAAGGTAAGCACTTATAACCATGAAGCTGTATTTCTATGAGGTTTCAAGACATCTGAAATTCAAAACTGCAATGTTCAGCCAGTTGGCCTGCATCGCTGTTGTCATCGGAGGCCGTTACTGTTATGGGCACTGTGGAAGAAGTGCTCGCCTTTTTATCCCTTGAAAGGCCCTGAAGGCACCAAACCATTAAGAAGCTCCTCCCACATTTTTCCCGCTCTTTTCTGAGCTTGCTTGGTGAAGATTTTGAAAGTAAAGAGATGGTTTTCTGTAGTGGAGATATTGCAACAATTGCTCACCTAACATGGAAGCACTTACTAACTAAAGAAAAATAGAAAGAACTCCTGTTAGGTGAGCATCTGATGTTCAAATGCAACCCATCCCTAAATATTATACCATGTACTTCCAGAGTTGTTGTTTATTTCACAGAACTTCAAACTCAAAAGGTAAGCACTTACAACCATGAAGCTGTATTTCTATGAGGTTTCAAGATATCTGAAATTCAAAACTGCAATGTTCAGCCAGTTGGCCTGCATCACTGTTCTCATCCGAGGCCGTTCCTGCTATGGGCACTGTGGAAGAAGTGCCCACATTTTTATCCCTTGAAAGGCCCTCAAGGCACCAAACCATTAAGTAGCTCCTCCCACATTTTTCCCGCTCTTTTCTGAGCTTGCTTGGTGAAGATTTTGAAAGTATAGAGAGATGGTTTTCTGTAGTGGGGATATTGCAACAATTGCTCACCTAACATGGAAGCACTTACTAACTAAAGAAAAATAGAAAGAACTCCTGTTAGGTGAACACCTGATGCTCAAATGCAATCCATCCCTAAATATTATACCATGTACTTCCAGAGTTGTTGTTTATTTCACAGAACTTCAAACTCAAAAGGTAAGCACTTACAAGCTTGAAGCTGTATTTCTATGAGGTTTCAAGGAATCTGAAATTCAAAACTGCAATGTTCAGCCAAAGGGTCTGCATCCCTGTTCATGTCTGAGGCTGTTACTGTTATGGGCACTGTGGAAGAAGTGCTCGCCTTTTTATCCCTTGAAAGGCCCTGAAGGCACCAAACCATTAAGAAGCTCCTCCCACATTTTTCCCGCTCTTTTCTGAGCTTGCTTGGTGAAGATTTTGAAAGTAAAGAGATGGTTTTCTGTAGTGGAGATATTGCAACAATTGCTCGCCTAACATGGAAGCACTTACTAACTAAAGAAAAATAGAAAGAACTCCTGTTAGGTGAGCACCTGATGTTCAAATGCAACCCATCCCTAAATATTATACCATGTACTTCCAGAGTTGTTGTTTATTTCACAGAACTTCAAACTCAAAAGGTAAGCACTTACAACCATGAAGCTGTATTTCTATGAGGTTTCAAGATATCTGAAATTCAAAACTGCAATGTTCAGCCAGTTGGCCTGCATCACTGTTCTCATCCGAGGCCGTTCCTGCTATGGGCACTGTGGAAGAAGTGCCCACCTTTTTATCCCTTGAAAGGCCCTCAAGGCACCAAACCATTAAGTAGCTCCTCCCACATTTTTCCCGCTCTTTTCCGAGCTTGCTTGGTGAAGATTTTGAAAGTATAGAGAGATGGTTTTCTGTAGTGGGGATAGTGCAACAATTGCTCACCTAACATAGAAGCACTTACTAACTAAAGAAAAATAGAAAGAACTCCTGTTAGGTGAACACCTGATGCTCAAATGCAATCCATCCCTAAATAGTATACCATGTACTTCCAGAGTTGTTGTTTATTTCACAGAACTTCAAACTCAAAAGGTAAGCACTTACAACCATGAAGCTGTATTTCTATGAGGTTTCAAGATATCTGAAATTCAAAACTGCAATGTTCAGCCAGTTGGCCTGCATCACTGTTCTCATCCGAGGCCGTTCCTGCTATGGGCACTGTGGAAGAAGTGCCCACCTTTTTATCCCTTGAAAGGCCCTCAAGGCACCAAACCATTAAGTAGCTCCTCCCACATTTTTCCCGCTCTTTTCCGAGCTTGCTTGGTGAAGATTTTGAAAGTATAGAGAGATGGTTTTCTGTAGTGGGGATATTGCAACAATTGCTCACCTAACATAGAAGCACTTACTAACTAAAGAAAAATAGAAAGAACTCCTGTTAGGTGAACACCTGATGCTCAAATGCAATCCATCCCTAAATAGTATACCATGTACTTCCAGAGTTGTTGTTTATTTCACAGAACTTCAAACTCAAAAGGTAAGCACTTATAACCATGAAGCTGTATTTCTATGAGGTTTCAAGACATCTGAAATTCAAAACTGCAATGTTCAGCCAGTTGGCCTGCATCACTGTTGTCATCCGAGGCCGTTCCTGCTATGGGCACTGTGGAGAAGTGCCCACCTTTTTATCCCTTGAAAGGCCCTCAAGGCACCAGACCATTAAGTAGCTCCTCCCACATTTTTCCCACTCTTTTCTGAGCTTGCTTGGTGAAGATTTTGAAAGTATAGAGAGATGGTTTTCTGTAGTGGGGATATTGCAACAATTGCTCACCTAACATAGAAGCACTTACTAACTAAAGAAAAATAGAAAGAACTCCTGTTAGGTGAACACCTGATGCTCAAATGCAATCCATCCCTAAATAGTATACCATGTACTTCCAGAGTTGTTGTTTATTTCACAGAACTTCAAACTCAAAAGGTAAGCACTTATAACCATGAAGCTGTATTTCTATGAGGTTTCAAGACATCTGAAATTCAAAACTGCAATGTTCAGCCAGTTGGCCTGCATCGCTGTTGTCATCGGAGGCCGTTACTGTTATGGGCACTGTGGAAGAAGTGCTCGCCTTTTTATCCCTTGAAAGGCCCTGAAGGCACCAAACCATTAAGAAGCTCCTCCCACATTTTTCCCGCTCTTTTCTGAGCTTGCTTGGTGAAGATTTTGAAAGTAAAGAGATGGTTTTCTGTAGTGGAGATATTGCAACAATTGCTCACCTAACATGGAAGCACTTACTAACTAAAGAAAAATAGAAAGAACTCCTGTTAGGTGAGCATCTGATGTTCAAATGCAACCCATCCCTAAATATTATACCATGTACTTCCAGAGTTGTTGTTTATTTCACAGAACTTCAAACTCAAAAGGTAAGCACTTACAACCATGAAGCTGTATTTCTATGAGGTTTCAAGATATCTGAAATTCAAAACTGCAATGTTCAGCCAGTTGGCCTGCATCACTGTTCTCATCCGAGGCCGTTCCTGCTATGGGCACTGTGGAAGAAGTGCCCACATTTTTATCCCTTGAAAGGCCCTCAAGGCACCAAACCATTAAGTAGCTCCTCCCACATTTTTCCCGCTCTTTTCTGAGCTTGCTTGGTGAAGATTTTGAAAGTATAGAGAGATGGTTTTCTGTAGTGGGGATATTGCAACAATTGCTCACCTAACATGGAAGCACTTACTAACTAAAGAAAAATAGAAAGAACTCCTGTTAGGTGAACACCTGATGCTCAAATGCAATCCATCCCTAAATATTATACCATGTACTTCCAGAGTTGTTGTTTATTTCACAGAACTTCAAACTCAAAAGGTAAGCACTTACAAGCTTGAAGCTGTATTTCTATGAGGTTTCAAGGAATCTGAAATTCAAAACTGCAATGTTCAGCCAAAGGGTCTGCATCCCTGTTCATGTCTGAGGCTGTTACTGTTATGGGCACTGTGGAAGAAGTGCTCGCCTTTTTATCCCTTGAAAGGCCCTGAAGGCACCAAACCATTAAGAAGCTCCTCCCACATTTTTCCCGCTCTTTTCTGAGCTTGCTTGGTGAAGATTTTGAAAGTAAAGAGATGGTTTTCTGTAGTGGAGATATTGCAACAATTGCTCGCCTAACATGGAAGCACTTACTAACTAAAGAAAAATAGAAAGAACTCCTGTTAGGTGAGCACCTGATGTTCAAATGCAACCCATCCCTAAATATTATACCATGTACTTCCAGAGTTGTTGTTTATTTCACAGAACTTCAAACTCAAAAGGTAAGCACTTACAACCATGAAGCTGTATTTCTATGAGGTTTCAAGATATCTGAAATTCAAAACTGCAATGTTCAGCCAGTTGGCCTGCATCACTGTTCTCATCCGAGGCCGTTCCTGCTATGGGCACTGTGGAAGAAGTGCCCACCTTTTTATCCCTTGAAAGGCCCTCAAGGCACCAAACCATTAAGTAGCTCCTCCCACATTTTTCCCGCTCTTTTCCGAGCTTGCTTGGTGAAGATTTTGAAAGTATAGAGAGATGGTTTTCTGTAGTGGGGATAGTGCAACAATTGCTCACCTAACATAGAAGCACTTACTAACTAAAGAAAAATAGAAAGAACTCCTGTTAGGTGAGCACCTGATGTTCAAATGCAACCCATCCCTAAATATTATACCATGTACTTCCAGAGTTGTTGTTTATTTCACAGAACTTCAAACTCAAAAGGTAAGCACTTACAACCATGAAGCTGTATTTCTATGAGGTTTCAAGATATCTGAAATTCAAAACTGCAATGTTCAGCCAGTTGGCCTGCATCACTGTTCTCATCCGAGGCCGTTCCTGCTATGGGCACTGTGGAAGAAGTGCCCACCTTTTTATCCCTTGAAAGGCCCTCAAGGCACCAAACCATTAAGTAGCTCCTCCCACATTTTTCCCGCTCTTTTCCGAGCTTGCTTGGTGAAGATTTTGAAAGTATAGAGAGATGGTTTTCTGTAGTGGGGATATTGCAACAATTGCTCACCTAACATAGAAGCACTTACTAACTAAAGAAAAATAGAAAGAACTCCTGTTAGGTGAACACCTGATGCTCAAATGCAATCCATCCCTAAATAGTATACCATGTACTTCCAGAGTTGTTGTTTATTTCACAGAACTTCAAACTCAAAAGGTAAGCACTTATAACCATGAAGCTGTATTTCTATGAGGTTTCAAGACATCTGAAATTCAAAACTGCAATGTTCAGCCAGTTGGCCTGCATCACTGTTGTCATCCGAGGCCGTTCCTGCTATGGGCACTGTGGAGAAGTGCCCACCTTTTTATCCCTTGAAAGGCCCTCAAGGCACCAGACCATTAAGTAGCTCCTCCCACATTTTTCCCACTCTTTTCTGAGCTTGCTTGGTGAAGATTTTGAAAGTATAGAGAGATGGTTTTCTGTAGTGGGGATATTGCAACAATTGCTCACCTAACATAGAAGCACTTACTAACTAAAGAAAAATAGAAAGAACTCCTGTTAGGTGAACACCTGATGCTCAAATGCAATCCATCCCTAAATAGTATACCATGTACTTCCAGAGTTGTTGTTTATTTCACAGAACTTCAAACTCAAAAGGTAAGCACTTATAACCATGAAGCTGTATTTCTATGAGGTTTCAAGACATCTGAAATTCAAAACTGCAATGTTCAGCCAGTTGGCCTGCATCGCTGTTGTCATCGGAGGCCGTTACTGTTATGGGCACTGTGGAAGAAGTGCTCGCCTTTTTATCCCTTGAAAGGCCCTGAAGGCACCAAACCATTAAGAAGCTCCTCCCACATTTTTCCCGCTCTTTTCTGAGCTTGCTTGGTGAAGATTTTGAAAGTAAAGAGATGGTTTTCTGTAGTGGAGATATTGCAACAATTGCTCACCTAACATGGAAGCACTTACTAACTAAAGAAAAATAGAAAGAACTCCTGTTAGGTGAGCATCTGATGTTCAAATGCAACCCATCCCTAAATATTATACCATGTACTTCCAGAGTTGTTGTTTATTTCACAGAACTTCAAACTCAAAAGGTAAGCACTTACAACCATGAAGCTGTATTTCTATGAGGTTTCAAGATATCTGAAATTCAAAACTGCAATGTTCAGCCAGTTGGCCTGCATCACTGTTCTCATCCGAGGCCGTTCCTGCTATGGGCACTGTGGAGAAGTGCCCACCTTTTCATCCCTTGAAAGGCCCTCAAGGCAACCAGACCATTAAGTAGCTCCTCCCACATTTTTCCTGCTCTTTTCTGAGCTTGCTTGGTGAAGATTTTGAAAGTATAGAGAGATGGTTTTCTGTAGTGGGGATATTGCAACAATTGCTCACCTAACATGGAAGCACTTACTAACTAAAGAAAAATAGAAAGAACTCCTGTTAGGTGAACACCTGATGCTCAAATGCAATCCATCCCTAAATATTATACCATGTACTTCCAGAGTTGTTGTTTATTTCACAGAACTTCAAACTCAAAAGGTAAGCACTTACAAGCTTGAAGCTGTATTTCTATGAGGTTTCAAGGCATCTGAAATTCAAAACTGCAATGTTCAGCCAAAGGGTCTGCATCCCTGTTCTTGTCAGAGGCTGTTTCAGGTATGGGCACTGTGGAATAAGTGCTCGCCTTTTTAGCCCTTGAAAGGCCCTCAAGGCACCAAACCATTAAGTAGCTCCTCCCACATTTTTCCCGCTCTTTTCCAAGCTTGCTTGGTGAAGATTTTGAAAGTATAGAGAGATGGTTTTCTGTAGTGGGGATAGTGCAACAATTGCTCACCTAACATAGAAGCACTTACTAACTAAAGAAAAATAGAAAGAACTCCTGTTAGGTGAACACCTGATGCTCAAATGCAATCCATCCCTAAATAGTATACCATGTACTTCCAGAGTTGTTGTTTATTTCACAGAACTTCAAACTCAAAAGGTAAGCACTTATAACCATGAAGCTGTATTTCTATGAGGTTTCAAGACATCTGAAATTCAAAACTGCAATGTTCAGCCAGTTGGCCTGCATCACTGTTGTCATCCGAGGCCGTTCCTGCTATGGGCACTGTGGAGAAGTGCCCACCTTTTTATCCCTTGAAAGGCCCTCAAGGCACCAGACCATTAAGTAGCTCCTCCCACATTTTTCACGCTCTTTTCTGAGCTTGCTTGGTGAAGATTTTGAAAGTATAGAGAGATGGTTTTCTGTAGTGGGGATATTGCAACAATTGCTCACCTAACATGGAAGCACTTACTAACTAAAGAAAAATAGAAAGAACTCCTGTTAGGTGAACACCTGATGCTCAAATGCATCCATCCCTAAATATTATACCATGTACTTCCAGAGTTGTTGTTTATTTCACAGAACTTCAAACTCAAAAGGTAAGCACTTACAAGCTTGAAGCTGTATTTCTATGAGGTTTCAAGGCATCTGAAATTCAAAACTGCAATGTTCAGCCAAAGGGTCTGCATCCCTGTTCTTGTCAGAGGCTGTTTCTGGTATGGGCACTGTGGAATAAGTGCTCGCCTTTTTATCCCTTGAAAGGCCCTGAATGCACCAAACCATTAAGTAGCTCCTCCCACATTTTTCCCGCTCTTTTCTGAGCTTGCTTGGTGAAGATTTTGAAAGTATAGAGAGATGGTTTTCTGTTGTGGGGATATTGCAACAATTGCTCACCTAACATGGAAGCACTTACTAACTAAAGAAAAATAGAAAGAACTCCTGTTAGGTGAACACCTGATGCTCAAATGCAATCCATCCCTAAATATTATACCATGTACTTCCAGAGTTGTTGTTTATTTCACAGAACTTCAAACTCAAAAGGTAAGCACTTACAAGCTTGAAGCTGTATTTCTATGAGGTTTCAAGACATCTGAAATTCAAAACTGCAATGTTCAGCCAAAGGGTCTGCATCCCTGTTCTTGTCTGAGGCTGTTCCTGGTATGGGCACTGTGGAAGAAGTTCTAGCCTTTTTATCCCTTGAAAGTCCGTGAAGGCACCAAACCATTAAGAAGCTCCTCCCACATTTTTCCCGCTCTTTTCTGAGCTTGCTTGGTGAAGATTTTGAAAGTATAGAGAGATGGTTTTCTGTAGTGGAGATATTGCAACAATTGCTCACCTAACATGGAAGCACTTACTAACTAAAGAAAAATAGAAAGAACTCCTGTTAGGTGAGCACCTGATGTTCAAATGCAACCCATCCCTAAATATTATACCATGTACTTCCAGAGTTGTTGTTTATTTCACAGAACTTCAAACTCAAAAGGTAAGCACTTACAACCATGAAGCTGTATTTCTATGAGGTTTCAAGATATCTGAAATTCAAAACTGCAATGTTCAGCCAGTTGGCCTGCATCACTGTTCTCATCCGAGGCCGTTCCTGCTATGGGCACTGTGGAAGAAGTGCCCACATTTTTATCCCTTGAAAGGCCCTCAAGGCACCAAACCATTAAGTAGCTCCTCCCACATTTTTCCCGCTCTTTTCCGAGCTTGCTTGGTGAAGATTTTGAAAGTATAGAGAGATGGTTTTCTGTAGTGGGGATAGTGCAACAATTGCTCACCTAACATAGAAGCACTTACTAACTAAAGAAAAATAGAAAGAACTCCTGTTAGGTGAACACCTGATGCTC
This sequence comes from Ambystoma mexicanum, assembly GCF_040938575.1. Classification (NCBI taxonomy): domain Eukaryota; kingdom Metazoa; phylum Chordata; class Amphibia; order Caudata; family Ambystomatidae; genus Ambystoma; species Ambystoma mexicanum. The sequence goes on along the minus strand of NC_090941.1, from coordinate 1,147,307,718 downwards.
AAATGCAATCCATCCCTAAATAGTATACCATGTACTTCCAGAGTTGTTGTTTATTTCACAGAACTTCAAACTCAAAAGGTAAGCACTTATAACCATGAAGCTGTATTTCTATGAGGTTTCAAGACATCTGAAATTCAAAACTGCAATGTTCAGCCAGTTGGCCTGCATCACTGTTGTCATCCGAGGCCGTTCCTGCTATGGGCACTGTGGAGAAGTGCCCACCTTTTTATCCCTTGAAAGGCCCTCAAGGCACCAGACCATTAAGTAGCTCCTCCCACATTTTTCCCGCTCTTTTCTGAGCTTGCTTGGTGAAGATTTTGAAAGTATAGAGAGATGGTTTTCTGTAGTGGGGATATTGCAACAATTGCTCACCTAACATGGAAGCACTTACTAACTAAAGAAAAATAGAAAGAACTCCTGTTAGGTGAACACCTGATGCTCAAATGCAATCCATCCCTAAATATTATACCACGTACTTCCAGAGTTGTTGTTTATTTCACAGAACTTCAAACTCAAAAGGTAAGCACTTACAAGCTTGAAGCTGTATTTCTATGAGGTTTCAAGGCATCTGAAATTCAAAACTGCAATGTTCAGCCAAAGGATCTGCATCCCTGTTCTTGTCAGAGGCTGTTTCTGGTATGGGCACTGTGGAATAAGTGCTCGCCTTTTTATCCCTTGAAAGGCCCTGAAGGCACCAAACCATTAAGTAGCTCCTCCCACATTTTTCCCGCTCTTTTCTGAGCTTGCCTGGTGAAGATTTTGAAAGTATAGAGAGATGGTTTTCTGTAGTGGGGATATTGCAACAATTGCTCACCTAACATGGAAGCACTTACTAACTAAAGAAAAATAGAAAGAACTCCTGTTAGGTGAACACCTGATGCTCAAATGCAATCCATCCCTAAATATTATACCATGTACTTCCAGAGTTGTTGTTTATTTCACAGAACTTCAAACTCAAAAGGTAAGCACTTACAAGCTTGAAGCTGTATTTCTATGAGGTTTCAAGACATCTGAAATTCAAAACTGCAATGTTCAGCCAAAGGGTCTGCATCCCTGTTCTTGTCTGAGGCTGTTCCTGGTATGGGCACTGTGGAAGAAGTTCTAGCCTTTTTATCCCTTGAAAGTCCCTGAAGGCACCAAACCATTAAGAAGCTCCTCCCACATTTTTCCCGCTCTTTTCTGAGCTTGCTTGGTGAAGATTTTGAAAGTATAGAGAGATGGTTTTCTGTAGTGGAGATATTGCAACAATTGCTCACCTAACATGGAAGCACTTACTAACTAAAGAAAAATAGAAAGAACTCCTGTTAGGTGAGCACCTGATGTTCAAATGCAATCCATCCTAAATATTATAAAATACACTTCCAAAATTGCTGTTTAGTTCACAGAACTTCAACCTCAAAAGGGAAGCACTTACACAAATATAAAACGCAGGTGCCAACCTTGAAGCTGTATTTCTGTGAGGTTCCAAGACATCTGAAATTCAAAACTGCAATGTTCAGCCAGTGGGTCTGCATCCCTGTTCTTGTCTGAGGCTGGTATGGGCACTGTGGAATAAGTGCTCGCCTTTTTATCCCTTGAAAGGCCCTGAAGGCACCAAACCATTAAGTAGCTCCTCCCACATTTTTCCCGCTCTTTTCTGAGCTTGCTTGGTGAAGATTTTGAAAGTATAGAGAGATGGTTTTCTGTAGTGGGGATATTGCAACAATTGCTCACCTAACATGGAAGCACTTACTAACTAAAGAAAAATAGAAAGAACTCCTGTTAGGTGAACACCTGATGCTCAAATGCAATCCATCCCTAAATATTATACCATGTACTTCCAGAGTTGTTGTTTATTTCACAGAACTTCAAACTCAAAAGGTAAGCACTTACAAGCTTGAAGCTGTATTTCTATGAGGTTTCAAGACATCTGAAATTCAAAACTGCAATGTTCAGCCAAAGGGTCTGCATCCCTGTTCTTGTCTGAGGCTGTTCCTGGTATGGGCACTGTGGAAGAAGTTCTAGCCTTTTTATCCCTTGAAAGTCCCTGAAGGCACCAAACCATTAAGAAGCTCCTCCCACATTTTTAAGCACTTATAACCATGAAGCTTGCTTGTCATCCGAGGCCGTTCCTGCTATGGGCACTGTGGAGAAGTGCCCACCTTTTTATCCCTTGAAAGGCCCTCAAGGCACCAGACCATTAAGTAGCTCCTCCCACATTTTTCCCGCTCTTTTCTGAGCTTGCTTGGTGAAGATTTTGAAAGTATAGAGAGATGGTTTTCTGTAGTGGGGATATTGCAACAATTGCTCACCTAACATGGAAGCACTTACTAACTAAAGAAAAATAGAAAGAACTCCTGTTAGGTGAGCACCTGATGTTCAAATGCAATCCATCCTAAATATTATAACATACACTTCCAAAATTGCTGTTCAGTTCACAGAACTTCAACCTCAAAAGGGAAGCACTTACACATATATAAAACGCAGGTGCCAACCTTGAAGCTGTATTTCTATGAGGTTTCAAGATATCTGAAATTCAAAACTGCAATGTTCAGCCAGTTGGCCTGCATCACTGTTCTCATCCGAGGCCGTTCCTGCTATGGGCACTGTGGAAGAAGTGCCCACCTTTTTATCCCTTGAAAGGCCCTCAAGGCACCAAACCATTAAGTAGCTCCTCCCACATGTTTCCCGCTCTTTTCCGAGCTTGCTTGGTGAAGATTTTGAAAGTATAGAGAGATGGTTTTCTGTAGTGGGGATAGTGCAACAATTGCTCACCTAACATAGAAGCACTTACTAACTAAAGAAAAATAGAAAGAACTCCTGTTAGGTGAACACCTGATGCTCAAATGCAATCCATCCCTAAATAGTATACCATGTACTTCCAGAGTTGTTGTTTATTTCACAGAACTTCAAACTCAAAAGGTAAGCACTTATAACCATGAAGCTGTATTTCTATGAGGTTTCAAGACATCTGAAATTCAAAACTGCAATGTTCAGCCAGTTGGCCTGCATCACTGTTGTCATCCGAGGCCGTTCCTGCTATGGGCACTGTGGAGAAGTGCCCACCTTTTTATCCCTTGAAAGGCCCTCAAGGCACCAAACCATTAAGTAGCTCCTCCCACATTTTTCCCGCTCTTTTCTGAGCTTGCTTGGTGAAGATTTTGAAAGTATAGAGAGATGGTTTTCTGTAGTGGGGATATTGCAACAATTGCTCACCTAACATGGAAGCACTTACTAACTAAAGAAAAATAGAAAGAACTCCTGTTAGGTGAACACCTGATGCTCAAATGCAATCCATCCCTAAATATTATACCATGTACTTCCAGAGTTGTTGTTTATTTCACAGAACTTCAAACTCAAAAGGTAAGCACTTACAAGCTTGAAGCTGTATTTCTATGAGGTTTCAAGGCATCTGAAATTCAAAACTGCAATGTTCAGCCAAAGGATCTGCATCCCTGTTCTTGTCAGAGGCTGTTTCTGGTATGGGCACTGTGGAATAAGTGCTCGCCTTTTTATCCCTTGAAAGGCCCTGAAGGCACCAAACCATTAAGTAGCTCCTCCCACATTTTTCCCGCTCTTTTCTGAGCTTGCCTGGTGAAGATTTTGAAAGTATAGAGAGATGGTTTTCTGTAGTGGGGATATTGCAACAATTGCTCACCTAACATGGAAGCACTTACTAACTAAAGAAAAATAGAAAGAACTCCTGTTAGGTGAACACCTGATGCTCAAATGCAATCCATCCCTAAATATTATACCATGTACTTCCAGAGTTGTTGTTTATTTCACAGAACTTCAAACTCAAAAGGTAAGCACTTACAAGCTTGAAGCTGTATTTCTATGAGATTTCAAGACATCTGAAATTCAAAACTGCAATGTTCAGCCAAAGGGTCTGCATCCCTGTTCTTGTCTGAGGCTGTTCCTGGTATGGGCACTGTGGAAGAAGTTCTAGCCTTTTTATCCCTTGAAAGTCCCTGAAGGCACCAAACCATTAAGAAGCTCCTCCCACATTTTTCCCGCTCTTTTCTGAGCTTGCTTGGTGAAGATTTTGAAAGTATAGAGAGATGGTTTTCTGTAGTGGAGATATTGCAACAATTGCTCACCTAACATGGAAGCACTTACTAACTAAAGAAAAATAGAAAGAACTCCTGTTAGGTGAGCACCTGATGTTCAAATGCAATCCATCCTAAATATTATAACATACACTTCCAAAATTGCTGTTTAGTTCACAGAACTTCAACCTCAAAAGGGAAGCACTTACACATATATAAAACGCAGGTGCCAACCTTGAAGCTGTATTTCTGTGAGGTTCCAAGACATCTGAAATTCAAAACTGCAATGTTCAGCCAGTGGGTCTGCATCCCTGTTCTTGTCTGAGGCTGGTATGGGCACTGTGGAATAAGTGCTCGCCTTTTTATCCCTTGAAAGGCCCTGAAGGCACCAAACCATTAAGTAGCTCCTCCCACATTTTTCCCGCTCTTTTCTGAGCTTGCTTGGTGAAGATTTTGAAAGTATAGAGAGATGGTTTTCTGTAGTGGGGATATTGCAACAATTGCTCACCTAACATGGAAGCACTTACTAACTAAAGAAAAATAGAAAGAACTCCTGTTAGGTGAACACCTGATGCTCAAATGCAATCCATCCCTAAATATTATACCAAGTACTTCCAGAGTTGTTGTTTATTTCACAGAACTTCAAACTCAAAAGGTAAGCACTTACAAGCTTGAAGCTGTATTTCAATGAGGTTTCAAGACATCTGAAATTCAAAACTGCAATGTTCAGCCAAAGGGTCTGCATCCCTGTTCTTGTCTGAGGCTGTTCCTGGTATGGGCACTGTGGAAGAAGTTCTAGCCTTTTTATCCCTTGAAAGTCCCTGAAGGCACCAAACCATTAAGAAGCTCCTCCCACATTTTTAAGCACTTATAACCATGAAGCTTGCTTGTCATCCGAGGCCGTTCCTGCTATGGGCACTGTGGAGAAGTGCCCACCTTTTTATCCCTTGAAAGGCCCTCAAGGAACCAGACCATTAAGTAGCTCCTCCCATATTTTTCCCGCTCTTTTCTGAGCTTGCTTGGTGAAGATTTTGAAAGTATAGAGAGATGGTTTTCTGTAGTGGGGATATTGCAACAATTGCTCACCTAACATGGAAGCACTTACTAACTAAAGAAAAATAGAAAGAACTCCTGTTAGGTGAGCACCTGATGTTCAAATGCAATCCATCCTAAATATTATAACATACACTTCCAAAATTGCTGTTTAGTTCACAGAACTTCAACCTCAAAAGGGAAGCACTTACACATATATAAAACGCAGGTGCCAACCTTGAAGCTGTATTTCTGTGAGGTTCCAAGACATCTGAAATTCAAAACTGCAATGTTCAGCCAGTGGGTCTGCATCCCTGTTCTTGTCTGAGGCTGGTATGGGCACTGTGGAATAAGTGCTCGCCTTTTTATCCCTTGAAAGGCCCCGAAGGCACCAAACCATTAAGTACCTCCTCCCACATTTTTCCCGCTCTTTTCTGAGCTTGCTTGGTGAAGATTTTGAAAGTATAGAGGGATGGTTTTCTGCAGTGGAGATATTGCAACAATTGCTCACCTAACATGGAAGCACTTACTAACTAAAGAAAAATAGAAAGAACTCCTGTTAGGTGAGCACCTGATGCTCAAATGCAATTATTCTCTAAATAGTATACCATGTACTTCCAGAGTTGTTGTTTATTTCACAGAACTTCAAACTCAATAGGTAAGCACTTACAAGCTTGAAGCTGTATTTCTATGAGGTTTCAAGACATCTGAAATTCAAAACTGCAATGTTCAGCCAGTTGGCCTGCATCACTGTTGTCATCCGAGGCCGTTCCTGCTATGGGCACTGTGGAGAAGTGCCCACCTTTTTATCCCTTGAAAGGCCCTCAAGGCACCAGACCATTAAGTAGCTCCTCCCACATTTTTCCCGCTCTTTTCTGAGCTTGCTTGGTGAAGATTTTGAAAGTATAGAGAGATGGTTTTCTGTAGTGGGGATATTGCAACAATTGCTCACCTAACATGGAAGCACTTACTAACTAAAGAAAAATAGAAAGAACTCCTGTTAGGTGAACACCTGATGCTCAAATGCAATCCATCCCTAAATATTATACCATGTACTTCCAGAGTTGTTGTTTATTTCACAGAACTTCAAACTCAAAAGGTAAGCACTTACAAGCTTGAAGCTGTATTTCTATGAGGTTTCAAGGAATCTGAAATTCAAAACTGCAATGTTCAGCCAAAGGGTCTGCATCCCTGTTCATGTCTGAGGCTGTTACTGTTATGGGCACTGTGGAAGAAGTGCTCGCCTTTTTATCCCTTGAAAGGCCCTGAAGGCACCAAACCATTAAGAAGCTCCTCCCACATTTTTCCCGCTCTTTTCTGAGCTTGCTTGGTGAAGATTTTGAAAGTAAAGAGATGGTTTTCTGTAGTGGAGATATTGCAACAATTGCTCACCTAACATGGAAGCACTTACTAACTAAAGAAAAATAGAAATAACTCCTGTTAGGTGAGCACCTGATGTTCAAATGCAACCCATCCCTAAATATTATACCATGTACTTCCAGAGTTGTTGTTTATTTCACAGAACTTCAAACTCAAAAGGTAAGCACTTACAACCATGAAGCTGTATTTCTATGAGGTTTCAAGATATCTGAAATTCAAAACTGCAATGTTCAGCCAGTTGGCCTGCATCACTGTTCTCATCCGAGGCCGTTCCTGCTATGGACACTGTGGAAGAAGTGCCCACCTTTTTATCCCTTGAAAGGCCCTCAAGGGACCAGACCATTAAGTAGCTCCTCCCACATTTTTCCCGCTCTTTTCTGAGCTTGCTTGGTGAAGATTTTGAAAGTATAGAGAGATGGTTTTCTGTAGTGGGGATATTGCAACAATTGCTCACCTAACATAGAAGCACTTACTAACTAAAGAAAAATAGAAAGAACTCCTGTTAGGTGAACACCTGATGCTCAAATGCAATCCATCCCTAAATAGTATACCATGTACTTCCAGAGTTATTGTTTATTTCACAGAACTTCAAACTCAAAAGGTAAGCACTTATAACCATGAAGCTGTATTTCTATGAGGTTTCAAGACATCTGAAATTCAAAACTGCAATGTTCAGCCAGTTGGCCTGCATCGCTGTTGTCATCCGAGGCCGTTACTGTTATGGGCACTGTGGAAGAAGTGCTCGCCTTTTTATCCCTTGAAACGCCCTGAAGGCACCAAACCATTAAGAAGCTCCTCCCACATTTTTCCCGCTCTTTTCTGAGCTTGCTTGGTGAAGATTTTGAAAGTAAAGAGATGGTTTTCTGTAGTGGAGATATTGCAACAATTGCTCACCTAACATGGAAGCACTTACTAACTAAAGAAAAATAGAAAGAACTCCTGTTAGGTGAGCACCTGATGTTCAAATGCAACCCATCCCTAAATATTATACCATGTACTTCCAGAGTTGTTGTTTATTTCACAGAACTTCAAACTCAAAAGGTAAGCACTTACAACCATGAAGCTGTATTTCTATGAGGTTTCAAGATATCTGAAATTCAAAACTGCAATGTTCAGCCAGTTGGCCTGCATCACTGTTCTCATCCGAGGCCGTTCCTGCTATGGGCACTGTGGAGAAGTGCCCACCTTTTCATCCCTTGAAAGGCCCTCAAGGCAACCAGACCATTAAGTAGCTCCTCCCACATTTTTCCTGCTCTTTTCTGAGCTTGCTTGGTGAAGATTTTGAAAGTATAGAGAGATGGTTTTCTGTAGTGGGGATATTGCAACAATTGCTCACCTAACATAGAAGCACTTACTAACTAAAGAAAAATAGAAAGAACTCCTGTTAGGTGAACACCTGATTCTCAAATGCAATCCATCCCTAAATAGTATACCATGTACTTCCAGAGTTGTTGTTTATTTCACAGAACTTCAAACTCAAAAGGTAAGCACTTATAACCATGAAGCTGTATTTCTATGAGGTTTCAAGACATCTGAAATTCAAAACTGCAATGTTCAGCCAGTTGGCCTGCATCACTGTTGTCACCCGAGGCCGTTCCTGCTATGGGCACTGTGGAGAAGTGCCCACCTTTTTATCCCTTGAAAGGCCCTCAAGGCACCAGACCATTAAGTAGCTCCTCCCACATTTTTCCCGCTCTTTTCTGAGCTTGCTTGGTGAAGATTTTGAAAGTATAGAGAGATGGTTTTCTGTAGTGGGGATATTGCAACAATTGCTCACCTAACATGGAAGCACTTACTAACTAAAGAAAAATAGAAAGAACTCCTGTTAGGTGAACACCTGATGCTCAAATGCAATCCATCCCTAAATATTATACCATGTACTTCCAGAGTTGTTTATTTCACAGAACTTCAAACTCAAAAGGTAAGCACTTACAAGCTTGAAGCTGTATTTCTATGAGGTTTCAAGGCATCTGAAATTCAAAACTGCAATGTTCAGCCAAAGGGTCTGCATCCCTGTTCTTGTCAGAGGCTGTTTCTGGTATGGGCACTGTGGAATAAGTGCTCGCCTTTTTATCCCTTGAAAGGCCCTGAAGGCACAAAACCATTAAGTAGCTCCTCCCACATTTTTCCCGCTCTTTTTTGAGCTTGCCTGGTGAAGATTTTGAAAGTATAGAGAGATGGTTTTCTGTAGTGGGGATATTGCAACAATTGCTCACATAACATGGAAGCACTTACTAACTAAAGAAAAATAGAAAGAACTCCTGTTAGGTGAACACCTGATGCTCAAATGCAATCCATCCCTAAATATTATACCATGTACTTCCAGAGTTGTTGTTTATTTCACAGAACTTGAAACTCAAAAGGTAAGCACTTACAAGCTTGAAGCTGTATTTCTATGAGGTTTCAAGACATCTGAAATTCAAAACTGCAATGTTCAGCCAAAGGGTCTGCATCCCTGTTCTTGTCTGAGGCTGTTCCTGGTATGGGCACTGTGGAAGAAGTTCTAGCCTTTTTATCCCTTGAAAGTCCCTGAAGGCACCAAACCATTAAGAAGCTCCTCCCACATTTTTCCCGCTCTTTTCTGAGCTTGCTTGGTGAAGATTTTGAAAGTATAGAGAGATGGTTTTCTGTAGTGGAGATATTGCAACAATTGCTCACCTAACATGGAAGCACTTACTAACTAAAGAAAAATAGAAAGAACTCCTGTTAGGTGAGCACCTGATGCTCAAATGCAATTATTCTCTAAATATTATAACATACACTTCCAGAGCTGTTGTTTAGTTAACAGAACTTCAACCTCAATAGGTAAGCACTTACAAGCTTGAAGCTGTATTTCTATGAGGTTTCAAGACATCTGAAATTCAAAACTGCAATGTTCAGCCAGTTGGCCTGCATCACTGTTCTCATCCGAGGCCGTTCCTGCTATGGGCACTGTGGAAGAAGTGCCCACCTTTTTATCCCTTGAAAGGCCCTCAAGGCACCAAACCATTAAGTAGCTCCTCCCACATTTTTCCCGCTCTTTTCTGAGCTTGATTGGTGAAGATTTTGAAAGTATAGAGAGATGGTTTTCTGTAGTGGGGATATTGCAACAATTGCTCACCTAACATGGAAGCACTTACTAACTAAAGAAAAATAGAAAGAACTCCTGTTAGGTGAGCACCTGATGTTCAAATGCAATCCATCCTAAATATTATAACATACACTTCCAAAGTTGCTGTTTAGTTCACAGAACTTCAACCTCAAAAGGTAAGCACTTATAACCATGAAGCTGTATTTCTATGAGGTTTCAAGATATCTGAAATTCAAAACTGCAATGTTCAGCCAGTTGGCCTGCATCACTGTTCTCATCCGAGGCCGTTCCTGCTATGGGCACTGTGGAAGAAGTGCTCGCCTTTTTATCCCTTGAAAGGCCCTGAAGGCACCAAACCATTAAGAAGCTCCTCCCACATTTTTCCCGCTCTTTTCTGAGCTTGCTTGGTGAAGATTTTGAAAGTAAAGAGATGGTTTTCTGTAGTGGAGATATTGCAACAATTGCTCACCTAACATGGAAGCACTTACTAACTAAAGAAAAATAGAAAGAACTCCTGTTAGGTGAGCACCTGATGTTCAAATGCAACCCATCCCTAAATATTATACCATGTACTTCCAGAGTTGTTGTTTATTTCACAGAACTTCAAACTCAAAAGGTAAGCACTTAGAACCATGAAGCTGTATTTCTATGAGGTTTCAAGATATCTGAAATTCAAAACTGCAATGTTCAGCCAGTTGGCCTGCATCACTGTTCTCATCCGAGGCCGTTCCTGCTATGGGCACTGTGGAAGAAGTGCCCACCTTTTTATCCCTTGAAAGGCCCTCAAGGCACCAAACCATTAAGTAGCTCCTCCCACATTTTTCCCGCTCTTTTCCGAGCTTGCTTGGTGAAGATTTTGAAAGTATAGAGAGATGGTTTTCTGTAGTGGGGATATTGCAACAATTGCTCACCTAACATAGAAGCACTTACTAACTAAAGAAAAATAGAAATAACTCCTGTTAGGTGAACACCTGATGCTCAAATGCAATCCATCCCTAAATAGTATACCATGTACTTCCAGAGTTGTTGTTTATTTCACAGAACTTCAAACTCAAAAGGTAAGCACTTATAACCATGAAGCTGTATTTCTATGAGGTTTCAAGACATCTGAAATTCAAAACTGCAATGTTCAGCCAGTTGGCCTGCATCACTGTTGTCATCCGAGGCCGTTCCTGCTATGGGCACTGTGGAGAAGTGCCCACCTTTTTATCCCTTGAAAGGCCCTCAAGGCACCAGACCATTAAGTAGCTCCTCCCACATTTTTCCCGCTCTTTTCCGAGCTTGCTTGGTGAAGATTTTGAAAGTATAGAGAGATGGTTTTCTGTAGTGGGGATATTGCAACAATTGCTCACCTAACATAGAAGCACTTACTAACTAAAGAAAAATAGAAATAACTCCTGTTAGGTGAACACCTGATGCTCAAATGCAATCCATCCCTAAATAGTATACCATGTACTTCCAGAGTTGTTGTTTATTTCACAGAACTTCAAACTCAAAAGGTAAGCACTTATAACCATGAAGCTGTATTTCTATGAGGTTTCAAGACATCTGAAATTCAAAACTGCAATGTTCAGCCAGTTGGCCTGCATCGCTGTTTTCATCCGAGGCCGTTACTGTTATGGGCACTGTGGAAGAAGTGCTCGCCTTTTTATCCCTTGAAAGGCCCTGAAGGCACCAAACCATTAAGAAGCTCCTCCCACATTTTTCCCGCTCTTTTCCGAGCTTGCTTGGTGAAGATTTTGAAAGTATAGAGAGATGGTTTTCTGTAGTGGGGATATTGCAACAATTGCTCACCTAACATAGAAGCACTTACTAACTAAAGAAAAATAGAAAGAACTCCTGTTAGGTGAACACCTGATGCTCAAATGCAATCCATCCCTAAATATTATACCAAGTACTTCCAGAGTTGTTGTTTATTTCACAGAACTTCAAACTCAAAAGGTAAGCACTTACAAGCTTGAAGCTGTATTTCAATGAGGTTTCAAGACATCTGAAATTCAAAACTGCAATGTTCAGCCAAAGGGTCTGCATCCCTGTTCTTGTCTGAGGCTGTTCCTGGTATGGGCACTGTGGAAGAAGTTCTAGCCTTTTTATCCCTTGAAAGTCCCTGAAGGCACCAAACCATTAAGAAGCTCCTCCCACATTTTTAAGCACTTATAACCATGAAGCTTGCTTGTCATCCGAGGCCGTTCCTGCTATGGGCACTGTGGAGAAGTGCCCACCTTTTTATCCCTTGAAAGGCCCTCAAGGAACCAGACCATTAAGTAGCTCCTCCCACATTTTTCCCGCTCTTTTCTGAGCTTGCTTGGTGAAGATTTTGAAAGTATAGAGAGACGGTTTTCTGTAGTGGGGATATTGCAACAATTGCTCACCTAACATGGAAGCACTTACTAACTAAAGAAAAATAGAAAGAACTCCTGTTAGGTGAGCACCTGATGTTCAAATGCAATCCATCCTAAATATTATAACATACACTTCCAAAATTGCTGTTTAGTTCACAGAACTTCAACCTCAAAAGGGAAGCACTTACACATATATAAAACGCAGGTGCCAACCTTGAAGCTGTATTTCTGTGAGGTTCCAAGACATCTGAAATTCAAAACTGCAATGTTCAGCCAGTGGGTCTGCATCCCTGTTCTTGTCTGAGGCTGGTATGGGCACTGTGGAATAAGTGCTCGCCTTTTTATCCGTTGAAAGGCCCCGAAGGCACCAAACCATTAAGTAGCTCCTCCCACATTTTTCCCGCTCTTTTCTGAGCTTGCTTGGTGAAGATTTTGAAAGTATAGAGGGATGGTTTTCTGCAGTGGAGATATTGCAACAATTGCTCACCTAACATGGAAGCACTTACTAACTAAAGAAAAATAGAAAGAACTCCTGTTAGGTGAGCACCTGATGCTCAAATGCAATTATTCTCTAAATAGTATACCATGTACTTCCAGAGTTGTTGTTTATTTCACAGAACTTCAAACTCAATAGGTAAGCACTTACAAGCTTGAAGCTGTATTTCTATGAGGTTTCAAGACATCTGAAATTCAAAACTGCAATGTTCAGCCAGTTGGCCTGCATCACTGTTGTCATCCGAGGCCGTTCCTGCTATGGGCACTGTGGAGAAGTGCCCACCTTTTTATCCCTTGAAAGGCCCTCAAGGCACCAGACCATTAAGTAGCTCCTCCCACATTTTTCCCGCTCTTTTCTGAGCTTGCTTGGTGAAGATTTTGAAAGTATAGAGAGATGGTTTTCTGTAGTGGGGATATTGCAACAATTGCTCACCTAACATGGAAGCACTTACTAACTAAAGAAAAATAGAAAGAACTCCTGTTAGGTGAACACCTGATGCTCAAATGCAATCCATCCCTAAATATTATACCATGTACTTCCAGAGTTGTTGTTTATTTCACAGAACTTCAAACTCAAAAGGTAAGCACTTACAAGCTTGAAGCTGTATTTCTATGAGGTTTCAAGGAATCTGAAATTCAAAACTGCAATGTTCAGCCAAAGGGTCTGCATCCCTGTTCATGTCTGAGGCTGTTACTGTTATGGGCACTGTGGAAGAAGTGCTCGCCTTTTTATCCCTTGAAAGGCCCTGAAGGCACCAAACCATTAAGAAGCTCCTCCCACATTTTTCCCGCTCTTTTCTGAGCTTGCTTGGTGAAGATTTTGAAAGTAAAGAGATGGTTTTCTGTAGTGGAGATATTGCAACAATTGCTCACCTAACATGGAAGCACTTACTAACTAAAGAAAAATAGAAATAACTCCTGTTAGGTGAGCACCTGATGTTCAAATGCAACCCATCCCTAAATATTATACCATGTACTTCCAGAGTTGTTGTTTATTTCACAGAACTTCAAACTCAAAAGGTAAGCACTTACAACCATGAAGCTGTATTTCTATGAGGTTTCAAGATATCTGAAATTCAAAACTGCAATGTTCAGCCAGTTGGCCTGCATCACTGTTCTCATCCGAGGCCGTTCCTGCTATGGACACTGTGGAAAAAGTGCCCACCTTTTTATCCCTTGAAAGGCCCTCAAGGCACCAGACCATTAAGTAGCTCCTCCCACATTTTTCCCGCTCTTTTCTGAGCTTGCTTGGTGAAGATTTTGAAAGTATAGAGAGATGGTTTTCTGTAGTGGGGATATTGCAACAATTGCTCACCTAACATAGAAGCACTTACTAACTAAAGAAAAATAGAAAGAACTCCTGTTAGGTGAACACCTGATGCTCAAATGCAATCCATCCCTAAATAGTATACCATGTACTTCCAGAGTTATTGTTTATTTCACAGAACTTCAAACTCAAAAGGTAAGCACTTATAACCATGAAGCTGTATTTCTATGAGGTTTCAAGACATCTGAAATTCAAAACTGCAATGTTCAGCCAGTTGGCCTGCATCGCTGTTGTCATCCGAGGCCGTTACTGTTATGGGCACTGTGGAAGAAGTGCTCGCCTTTTTATCCCTTGAAAGGCCCTGAAGGCACCAAACCATTAAGGAGTCCTCCCACATTTTTCCCGCTCTTTTCTGAGCTTGCTTGGTGAAGATTTTGAAAGTAAAGAGATGGTTTTCTGTAGTGGAGATATTGCAACAATTGCTCACCTAACATGGAAGCACTTACTAACTAAAGAAAAATAGAAAGAACTCCTGTTAGGTGAGCACCTGATGTTCAAATGCAACCCATCCCTAAATATTATACCATGTACTTCCAGAGTTGTTGTTTATTTCACAGAACTTCAAACTCAAAAGGTAAGCACTTACAACCATGAAGCTGTATTTCTATGAGGTTTCAAGATATCTGAAATTCAAAACTGCAATGTTCAGCCAGTTGGCCTGCATCACTGTTCTCATCCAAGGCCGTTCCTGCTATGGGCACTGTGGAGAAGTGCCCACCTTTTTATCCCTTGAAAGGCCCTCAAGGCAACCAGACCATTAAGTAGCTCCTCCCACATTTTTCCTGCTCTTTTCTGAGCTTGCTTGGTGAAGATTTTGAAAGTATAGAGAGATGGTTTTCTGTAGTGGGGATATTGCAACAATTGCTCACCTAACATAGAAGCACTTACTAACTAAAGAAAAATAGAAAGAACTCCTGTTAGGTGAACACCTGATGCTCAAATGCAATCCATCCCTAAATAATATACCATGTACTTCCAGAGTTGTTGTTTATTTCACAGAACTTCAAACTCAAAAGGTAAGCACTTATAACCATGAAGCTGTATTTCTATGAGGTTTCAAGACATCTGAAATTCAAAACTGCAATGTTCAGCCAGTTGGCCTGCATCACTGTTGTCATCCGAGGCCGTTCCTGCTATGGGCACTGTGGAGAAGTGCCCACCTTTTTATCCCTTGAAAGGCCCTCAAGGCACCAGACCATTAAGTAGCTCCTCCCACATTTTTCCTGCTCTTTTCTGAGCTTGCTTGGTGAAGATTTTGAAAGTATAGAGAGATGGTTTTCTGTAGTGGGGATATTGCAACAATTGCTCACCTAACATGGAAGCACTTACTAACTAAAGAAAAATAGAAAGAACTCCTGTTAGGTGAACACCTGATGCTCAAATGCAATCCATCCCTAAATATTATACCATGTACTTCCAGAGTTGTTTATTTCACAGAACTTCAAACTCAAAAGGTAAGCACTTACAAGCTTGAAGCTGTATTTCTATGAGGTTTCAAGGCATCTGAAATTCAAAACTGCAATGTTCAGCCAAAGGGTCTGCATCCCTGTTCTTGTCAGAGGCTGTTTCTGGTATGGGCACTGTGGAATAAGTGCTCGCCTTTTTATCCCTTGAAAGGCCCTGAAGGCACCAAACCATTAAGTAGCTCCTCCCACATTTTTCCCGCTCTTTTTTGAGCTTACCTGGTGAAGATTTTGAAAGTATAGAGAGATGGTTTTCTGTAGTGGGGATATTGCAACAATTGCTCACCTAACATGGAAGCACTTACTAACTAAAGAAAAATAGAAAGAACTCCTGTTAGGTGAACACCTGATGCTCAAATGCAATCCACCCCTAAATATTATACCATGTACTTCCAGAGTTGTTGTTTATTTCACAGAACTTCAAACTCAAAAGGTAAGCACTTACAAGCTTGAAGCTGTATTTCTATGAGGTTTCAAGACATCTGAAATTCAAAACTGCAATGTTCAGCCAAAGGGTCTGCATCCCTGTTCTTGTCTGAGGCTGTTCCTGGTATGGGCACTGTGGAAGAAGTTCTAGCCTTTTTATCCCTTGAAAGTCCCTGAAGGCACCAAACCATTAAGAAGCTCCTCCCACATTTTTCCCGCTCTTTTCTGAGCTTGCTTGGTGAAGATTTTGAAAGTATAGAGAGATGGTTTTCTGTAGTGGAGATATTGCAACAATTGCTCACCTAACATGGAAGCACTTACTAACTAAAGAAAAATAGAAAGAACTCCTGTTAGGTGAGCACCTGATGCTCAAATGCAATTATTCTCTAAATATTATAACATACACTTCCAGAGCTGTTGTTTAGTTAACAGAACTTCAACCTCAATAGGTAAGCACTTACAAGCTTGAAGCTGTATTTCTATGAGGTTTCAAGACATCTGAAATTCAAAACTGCAATGTTCAGCCAGTTGGCCTGCATCACTGTTCTCATCCGAGGCCGTTCCTGCTATGGGCACTGTGGAAGAAGTGCCCACCTTTTTATCCCTTGAAAGGCCCTCAAGGCACCAAACCATTAAGTAGCTCCTCCCACATTTTTCCCGCTCTTTTCTGAGCTTGCTTGGTGAAGATTTTGAAAGTATAGAGAGATGGTTTTCTGTAGTGGGGATATTGCAACAATTGCTCACCTAACATGGAAGCACTTACTAACTAAAGAAAAATAGAAAGAACTCCTGTTAGGTGAGCACCTGATGTTCAAATGCAATCCATCCTAAATATTATAACATACACTTCCAAAGTTGCTGTTTAGTTCACAGAACTTCAACCTCAAAAGGTAAGCACTTATAACCATGAAGCTGTATTTCTATGAGGTTTCAAGATATCTGAAATTCAAAACTGCAATGTTCAGCCAGTTGGCCTGCATCACTGTTCTCATCCGAGGCCGTTCCTGCTATGGGCACTGTGGAAGAAGTGCTCGCCTTTTTATCCCTTGAAAGGCCCTGAAGGCACCAAACCATTAAGAAGCTCCTCCCACATTTTTCCCGCTCTTTTCTGAGCTTGCTTGGTGAAGATTTTGAAAGTAAAGAGATGGTTTTCTGTAGTGGAGATATTGCAACAATTGCTCACCTAACATGGAAGCACTTACTAACTAAAGAAAAATAGAAAGAACTCCTGTTAGGTGAGCACCTGATGTTCAAATGCAACCCATCCCTAAATATTATACCATGTACTTCCAGAGTTGTTGTTTATTTCACAGAACTTCAAACTCAAAAATTAAGCACTTACAACCATGAAGCTGTATTTCTATGAGGTTTCAAGATATCTGAAATTCAAAACTGCAATGTTCAGCCAGTTGGCCTGCATCACTGTTCTCATCCGAGGCCGTTCCTGCTATGGGCACTGTGGAAGAAGTGCCCACCTTTTTATCCCTTGAAAGGCCCTCAAGGCACCAAACCATTAAGTAGCTCCTCCCACATTTTTCCCGCTCTTTTCCGAGCTTGCTTGGTGAAGATTTTGAAAGTATAGAGAGATGGTTTTCTGTAGTGGGGATATTGCAACAATTGCTCACCTAACATAGAAGCACTTACTAACTAAAGAAAAATAGAAATAACTCCTGTTAGGTGAACACCTGATGCTCAAATGCAATCCATCCCTAAATAGTATACCATGTACTTCCAGAGTTGTTGTTTATTTCACAGAACTTCAAACTCAAAAGGTAAGCACTTATAACCATGAAGCTGTATTTCTATGAGTTTTCAAGACATCTGAAATTCAAAACTGCAATGTTCAGCCAGTTGGCCTGCATCGCTGTTTTCATCCGAGGCCGTTACTGTTATGGGCACTGTGGAAGAAGTGCTCGCCTTTCTATCCCTTGAAAGGCCCTGAAGGCACCAAACCATTAAGAAGCTCCTCCCACATTTTTCCCGCTCTTTTCCGAGCTTGCTTGGTGAAGATTTTGAAAGTATAGAGAGATGGTTTTCTGTAGTGGGGATATTGCAACAATTGCTCACCTAACATAGAAGCACTTACTAACTAAAGAAAAATAGAAAGAACTCCTGTTAGGTGAACACCTGATGCTCAAATGCAATCCATCCCTAAATATTATACCAAGTACTTCCAGAGTTGTTGTTTATTTCACAGAACTTCAAACTCAAAAGGTAAGCACTTACAAGCTTGAAGCTGTATTTCAATGAGGTTTCAAGACATCTGAAATTCAAAACTGCAATGTTCAGCCAAAGGGTCTGCATCCCTGTTCTTGTCTGAGGCTGTTCCTGGTATGGGCACTGTGGAAGAAGTTCTAGCCTTTTTATCCCTTGAAAGTCCCTGAAGGCACCAAACCATTAAGAAGCTCCTCCCACATTTTTAAGCACTTATAACCATGAAGCTTGCTTGTCATCCGAGGCCGTTCCTGCTATGGGCACTGTGGAGAAGTGCCCACCTTTTTATCCCTTGAAAGGCCCTCAAGGAACCAGACCATTAAGTAGCTCCTCCCACATTTTTCCCGCTCTTTTCTGAGCTTGCTTGGTGAAGATTTTGAAAGTATAGAGAGACGGTTTTCTGTAGTGGGGATATTGCAACAATTGCTCACCTAACATGGAAGCACTTACTAACTAAAGAAAAATAGAAAGAACTCCTGTTAGGTGAGCACCTGATGTTCAAATGCAATCCATCCTAAATATTATAACATACACTTCCAAAATTGCTGTTTAGTTCACAGAACTTCAACCTCAAAAGGGAAGCACTTACACATATATAAAACGCAGGTGCCAACCTTGAAGCTGTATTTCTGTGAGGTTCCAAGACATCTGAAATTCAAAACTGCAATGTTCAGCCAGTGGGTCTGCATCCCTGTTCTTGTCTGAGGCTGGTATGGGCACTGTGGAATAAGTGCTCGCCTTTTTATCCGTTGAAAGGCCCCGAAGGCACCAAACCATTAAGTAGCTCCTCCCACATTTTTCCCGCTCTTTTCTGAGCTTGCTTGGTGAAGATTTTGAAAGTATAGAGGGATGGTTTTCTGCAGTGGAGATATTGCAACAATTGCTCACCTAACATGGAAGCACTTACTAACTAAAGAAAAATAGAAAGAACTCCTGTTAGGTGAGCACCTGATGCTCAAATGCAATTATTCTCTAAATAGTATACCATGTACTTCCAGAGTTGTTGTTTATTTCACAGAACTTCAAACTCAATAGGTAAGCACTTACAAGTTTGAAGCTGTATTTCTATGAGGTTTCAAGACATCTGAAATTCAAAACTGCAATGTTCAGCCAGTTGGCCTGCATCACTGTTGTCATCCGAGGCCGTTCCTGCTATGGGCACTGTGGAGAAGTGCCCACCTTTTTATCCCTTGAAAGGCCCTCAAGGCACCAGACCATTAAGTAGCTCCTCCCACATTTTTCCCGCTCTTTTCTGAGCTTGCTTGGTGAAGATTTTGAAAGTATAGAGAGATGGTTTTCTGTAGTGGGGATATTGCAACAATTGCTCACCTAACATGGAAGCACTTACTAACTAAAGAAAAATAGAAAGAACTCCTGTTAGGTGAACACCTGATGCTCAAATGCAATCCATCCCTAAATATTATACCATGTACTTCCAGAGTTGTTGTTTATTTCACAGAACTTCAAACTCAAAAGGTAAGCACTTACAAGCTTGAAGCTGTATTTCTATGAGGTTTCAAGGAATCTGAAATTCAAAACTGCAATGTTCAGCCAAAGGGTCTGCATCCCTGTTCATGTCTGAGGCTGTTACTGTTATGGGCACTGTGGAAGAAGTGCTCGCCTTTTTATCCCTTGAAAGGCCCTGAAGGCACCAAACCATTAAGAAGCTCCTCCCACATTTTTCCCGCTCTTTTCTGAGCTTGCTTGGTGAAGATTTTGAAAGTAAAGAGATGGTTTTCTGTAGTGGAGATATTGCAACAATTGCTCACCTAACATGGAAGCACTTACTAACTAAAGAAAAATAGAAATAACTCCTGTTAGGTGAGCACCTGATGTTCAAATGCAACCCATCCCTAAATATTATACCATGTACTTCCAGAGTTGTTGTTTATTTCACAGAACTTCAAACTCAAAAGGTAAGCACTTACAACCATGAAGCTGTATTTCTATGAGGTTTCAAGATATCTGAAATTCAAAACTGCAATGTTCAGCCAGTTGGCCTGCATCACTGTTCTCATCCGAGGCCGTTCCTGCTATGGACACTGTGGAAGAAGTGCCCACCTTTTTATCCCTTGAAAGGCCCTCAAGGCACCAGACCATTAAGTAGCTCCTCCCACATTTTTCCCGCTCTTTTCTGAGCTTGCTTGGTGAAGATTTTGAAAGTATAGAGAGATGGTTTTCTGTAGTGGGGATATTGCAACAATTGCTCACCTAACATAGAAGCACTTACTAACTAAAGAAAAATAGAAAGAACTCCTGTTAGGTGAACACCTGATGCTCAAATGCAATCCATCCCTAAATAGTATACCATGTACTTCCAGAGTTATTGTTTATTTCACAGAACTTCAAACTCAAAAGGTAAGCACTTATAACCATGAAGCTGTATTTCTATGAGGTTTCAAGACATCTGAAATTCAAAACTGCAATGTTCAGCCAGTTGGCCTGCATCGCTGTTGTCATCCGAGGCCGTTACTGTTATGGGCACTGTGGAAGAAGTGCTCGCCTTTTTATCCCTTGAAAGGCCCTGAAGGCACCAAACCATTAAGGAGTCCTCCCACATTTTTCCCGCTCTTTTCTGAGCTTGCTTGGTGAAGATTTTGAAAGTAAAGAGATGGTTTTCTGTAGTGGAGATATTGCAACAATTGCTCACCTAACATGGAAGCACTTACTAACTAAAGAAAAATAGAAAGAACTCCTGTTAGGTGAGCACCTGATGTTCAAATGCAACCCATCCCTAAATATTATACCATGTACTTCCAGAGTTGTTGTTTATTTCACAGAACTTCAAACTCAAAAGGTAAGCACTTACAACCATGAAGCTGTATTTCTATGAGGTTTCAAGATATCTGAAATTCAAAACTGCAATGTTCAGCCAGTTGGCCTGCATCACTGTTCTCATCCAAGGCCGTTCCTGCTATGGGCACTGTGGAGAAGTGCCCACCTTTTTATCCCTTGAAAGGCCCTCAAGGCAACCAGACCATTAAGTAGCTCCTCCCACATTTTTCCTGCTCTTTTCTGAGCTTGCTTGGTGAAGATTTTGAAAGTATAGAGAGATGGTTTTCTGTAGTGGGGATATTGCAACAATTGCTCACCTAACATAGAAGCACTTACTAACTAAAGAAAAATAGAAAGAACTCCTGTTAGGTGAACACCTGATGCTCAAATGCAATCCATCCCTAAATAATATACCATGTACTTCCAGAGTTGTTGTTTATTTCACAGAACTTCAAACTCAAAAGGTAAGCACTTATAACCATGAAGCTGTATTTCTATGAGGTTTCAAGACATCTGAAATTCAAAACTGCAATGTTCAGCCAGTTGGCCTGCATCACTGTTGTCATCCGAGGCCGTTCCTGCTATGGGCACTGTGGAGAAGTGCCCACCTTTTTATCCCTTGAAAGGCCCTCAAGGCACCAGACCATTAAGTAGCTCCTCCCACATTTTTCCTGCTCTTTTCTGAGCTTGCTTGGTGAAGATTTTGAAAGTATAGAGAGATGGTTTTCTGTAGTGGGGATATTGCAACAATTGCTCACCTAACATGGAAGCACTTACTAACTAAAGAAAAATAGAAAGAACTCCTGTTAGGTGAACACCTGATGCTCAAATGCAATCCATCCCTAAATATTATACCATGTACTTCCAGAGTTGTTTATTTCACAGAACTTCAAACTCAAAAGGTAAGCACTTACAAGCTTGAAGCTGTATTTCTATGAGGTTTCAAGGCATCTGAAATTCAAAACTGCAATGTTCAGCCAAAGGGTCTGCATCCCTGTTCTTGTCAGAGGCTGTTTCGGGTATGGGCACTGTGGAATAAGTGCTCGCCTTTTTATCCCTTGAAAGGCCCTGAAGGCACCAAACCATTAAGTAGCTCCTCCCACATTTTTCCCGCTCTTTTTTGAGCTTACCTGGTGAAGATTTTGAAAGTATAGAGAGATGGTTTTCTGTAGTGGGGATATTGCAACAATTGCTCACCTAACATGGAAGCACTTACTAACTAAAGAAAAATAGAAAGAACTCCTGTTAGGTGAACACCTGATGCTCAAATGCAATCCACCCCTAAATATTATACCATGTACTTCCAGAGTTGTTGTTTATTTCACAGAACTTCAAACTCAAAAGGTAAGCACTTACAAGCTTGAAGCTGTATTTCTATGAGGTTTCAAGACATCTGAAATTCAAAACTGCAATGTTCAGCCAAAGGGTCTGCATCCCTGTTCTTGTCTGAGGCTGTTCCTGGTATGGGCACTGTGGAAGAAGTTCTAGCCTTTTTATCCCTTGAAAGTCCCTGAAGGCACCAAACCATTAAGAAGCTCCTCCCACATTTTTCCCGCTCTTTTCTGAGCTTGCTTGGTGAAGATTTTGAAAGTATAGAGAGATGGTTTTCTGTAGTGGAGATATTGCAACAATTGCTCACCTAACATGGAAGCACTTACTAACTAAAGAAAAATAGAAAGAACTCCTGTTAGGTGAGCACCTGATGCTCAAATGCAATTATTCTCTAAATATTATAACATACACTTCCAGAGCTGTTGTTTAGTTAACAGAACTTCAACCTCAATAGGTAAGCACTTACAAGCTTGAAGCTGTATTTCTATGAGGTTTCAAGACATCTGAAATTCAAAACTGCAATGTTCAGCCAGTTGGCCTGCATCACTGTTCTCATCCGAGGCCGTTCCTGCTATGGGCACTGTGGAAGAAGTGCCCACCTTTTTATCCCTTGAAAGGCCCTCAAGGCACCAAACCATTAAGTAGCTCCTCCCACATTTTTCCCGCTCTTTTCTGAGCTTGCTTGGTGAAGATTTTGAAAGTATAGAGAGATGGTTTTCTGTAGTGGGGATATTGCAACAATTGCTCACCTAACATGGAAGCACTTACTAACTAAAGAAAAATAGAAAGAACTCCTGTTAGGTGAGCACCTGATGTTCAAATGCAATCCATCCTAAATATTATAACATACACTTCCAAAGTTGCTGTTTAGTTCACAGAACTTCAACCTCAAAAGGTAAGCACTTATAACCATGAAGTTGTATTTCTATGAGGTTTCAAGATATCTGAAATTCAAAACTGCAATGTTCAGCCAGTTGGCCTGCATCACTGTTCTCATCCGAGGCCGTTCCTGCTATGGGCACTGTGGAAGAAGTGCTCGCCTTTTTATCCCTTGAAAGGCCCTGAAGGCACCAAACCATTAAGAAGCTCCTCCCACATTTTTCCCGCTCTTTTCTGAGCTTGCTTGGTGAAGATTTTGAAAGTAAAGAGATGGTTTTCTGTAGTGGAGATATTGCAACAATTGCTCACCTAACATGGAAGCACTTACTAACTAAAGAAAAATAGAAAGAACTCCTGTTAGGTGAGCACCTGATGTTCAAATGCAACCCATCCCTAAATATTATACCATGTACTTCCAGAGTTGTTGTTTATTTCACAGAACTTCAAACTCAAAAGGTAAGCACTTACAACCATGAAGCTGTATTTCTATGAGGTTTCAAGATATCTGAAATTCAAAACTGCAATGTTCAGCCAGTTGGCCTGCATCACTGTTCTCATCCGAGGCCGTTCCTGCTATGGGCACTGTGGAAGAAGTGCCCACCTTTTTATCCCTTGAAAGACCCTCAAGGCACCAAACCATTAAGTAGCTCCTCCCACATTTTTCCCGCTCTTTTCCGAGCTTGCTTGGTGAAGATTTTGAAAGTATAGAGAGATGGTTTTCTGTAGTGGGGATAGTGCAACAATTGCTCACCTAACATAGAAGCACTTACTAACTAAAGAAAAATAGAAAGAACTCCTGTTAGGTGAACACCTGATGCTCAAATGCAATCCATCCCTAAATAGTATACCATGTACTTCCAGAGTTGTTGTTTATTTCACAGAACTTCAAACTCAAAAGGTAAGCACTTATAACCATGAAGCTGTATTTCTATGAGGTTTCAAGACATCTGAAATTCAAAACTGCAATGTTCAGCCAGTTGGCCTGCATCACTGTTGTCATCCGAGGCCGTTCCTGCTATGGGCACTGTGGAGAAGTGCCCACCTTTTTATCCCTTGAAAGGCCCTCAAGGCACCAGACCATTAAGTAGCTCCTCCCACATTTTTCCCGCTCTTTTCTGAGCTTGCTTGGTGAAGATTTTGAAAGTATAGAGAGATGGTTTTCTGTAGTGGGGATATTGCAACAATTGCTCACCTAACATAGAAGCACTTACTAACTAAAGAAAAATAGAAAGAACTCCTGTTAGGTGAACACCTGATGCTCAAATGCAATCCATCCCTAAATAGTATACCATGTACTTCCAGAGTTATTGTTTATTTCACAGAACTTCAAACTCAAAAGGTAAGCACTTATAACCATGAAGCTGTATTTCTATGAGGTTTCAAGACATCTGAAATTCAAAACTGCAATGTTCAGCCAGTTGGCCTGCATCGCTGTTGTCATCCGAGGCCGTTACTGTTATGGGCACTGTGGAAGAAGTGCTCGCCTTTTTATCCCTTGAAAGGCCCTGAAGGCACCAAACCATTAAGAAGATCCTCCCACATTTTTCCCGCTCTTTTCTGAGCTTGCTTGGTGAAGATTTTGAAAGTAAAGAGATGGTTTTCTGTAGTGGAGATATTGCAACAATTGCTCACCTAACATGGAAGCACTTACTAACTAAAGAAAAATAGAAAGAACTCCTGTTAGGTGAGCACCTGATGTTCAAATGCAACCCATCCCTAAATATTATACCATGTACTTCCAGAGTTGTTGTTTATTTCACAGAACTTCAAACTCAAAAGGTAAGCACTTACAACCATGAAGCTGTATTTCTATGAGGTTTCAAGACATCTGAAATTCAAAACTGCAATGTTCAGCCAGTTGGCCTGCATCACTGTTGTCATCCGAGGCCGTTCCTGCTATGGGCACTGTGGGGAAGTGCCCACCTTTTTATCCCTTGAAAGGCCCTCAAGGCACCAGACCATTAAGTAGCTCCTCCCACATTTTTCCCGCTCTTTTCTGAGCTTGCTTGGTGAAGATTTTGAAAGTATAGAGAGATGGTTTTCTGTAGTGGGGATATTGCAACAATTGCTCACCTAACATAGAAGCACTTACTAACTAAAGAAAAATAGAAAGAACTCCTGTTAGGTGAACACCTGAGGCTCAAATGCAATCCATCCCTAAATAGTATACCATGTACTTCCAGAGTTATTGTTTATTTCACAGAACTTCAAACTCAAAAGGTAAGCACTTATAACCATGAAGCTGTATTTCTATGAGGTTTCAAGACATCTGAAATTCAAAACTGCAATGTTCAGCCAGTTGGCCTGCATCGCTGTTGTCATCCGAGGCCGTTACTGTTATGGGCACTGTGGAAGAAGTGCTCGCCTTTTTATCCCTTGAAAGGCCCTGAAGGCACCAAACCATTAAGAAGCTCCTCCCACATTTTTCCCGCTCTTTTCTGAGCTTGCTTGGTGAAGATTTTGAAAGTAAAGAGATGGTTTTCTGTAGTGGAGATATTGCAACAATTGCTCACCTAACATGGAAGCACTTACTAACTAAAGAAAAATAGAAAGAACTCCTGTTAGGTGAGCACCTGATGTTCAAATGCAACCCATCCCTAAATATTATACCATGTACTTCCAGAGTTGTTGTTTATTTCACAGAACTTCAAACTCAAAAGGTAAGCACTTACAACCATGAAGCTGTATTTCTATGAGGTTTCAAGATATATGAAATTCAAAACTGCAATGTTCAGCCAGTTGGCCTGCATCACTGTTCTCATCCGAGGCCGTTCCTGCTATGGGCACTGTGGAGAAGTGCCCACCTTTTCATCCCTTGAAAGGCCCTCAAGGCAACCAGACCATTAAGTAGATCCTCCCACATTTTTCCTGCTCTTTTCTGAGCTTGCTTGGTGAAGATTTTGAAAGTATAGAGAGATGGTTTTCTGTAGTGGGGATATTGCAACAATTGCTCACCTAACATGGAAGCACTTACTAACTAAAGAAAAATAGAAAGAACTCCTGTTAGGTGAACACATGATGCTCAAATGCAATCCATCCCTAAATATTATACCATGTACTTCCAGAGTTGTTGTTTATTTCACAGAACTTCAAACTCAAAAGGTAAGCACTTACAAGCTTGAAGCTGTATTTCTATGAGGTTTCAAGGCATCTGAAATTCAAAACTGCAATGTTCAGCCAAAGGGTCTGCATCCCTGTTCTTGTCAGAGGCTGTTTCAGGTATGGGCACTGTGGAATAAGTGCTCGCCTTTTTATCCCTTGAAAGGCCCTCAAGGCACCAAACCATTAAGTAGCTCCTCCCACATTTTTCCCGCTCTTTTCCAAGCTTGCTTGGTGAAAATTTTGAAAGTATAGAGAGATGGTTTTCTGTAGTGGGGATAGTGCAACAATTGCTCACCTAACATAGAAGCACTTACTAACTAAAGAAAAATAGAAAGAACTCCTGTTAGGTGAACACCTGATGCTCAAATGCAATCCATCCCTAAATAGTATACCATGTACTTCCAGAGTTGTTGTTTATTTCACAGAACTTCAAACTCAAAAGGTAAGCACTTATAACCATGAAGCTGTATTTCTATGAGGTTTCAAGACATCTGAAATTCAAAACTGCAATGTTCAGCCAGTTGGCCTGCATCACTGTTGTCATCCGAGGCCGTTCCTGCTATGGGCACTGTGGAGAAGTGCCCACCTTTTTATCCCTTGAAAGGCCCTCAAGGCACCAGACCATTAAGTAGCTCCTCCCACATGTTTCCCGCTCTTTTCCGAGCTTGCTTGGTGAAGATTTTGAAAGTATAGAGAGATGGTTTTCTGTAGTGGGGATAGTGCAACAATTGCTCACCTAACATAGAAGCACTTACTAACTAAAGAAAAATAGAAAGAACTCCTGTT
The DNA here is from genome assembly GCF_040938575.1 of Ambystoma mexicanum. Lineage (NCBI taxonomy): Eukaryota > Metazoa > Chordata > Amphibia > Caudata > Ambystomatidae > Ambystoma > Ambystoma mexicanum. The sequence goes on along the minus strand of NC_090941.1, from coordinate 1,147,281,067 downwards.
AGGTGAGCACCTGATGTTCAAATGCAACCCATCCCTAAATATTATACCATGTACTTCCAGAGTTGTTGTTTATTTCACAGAACTTCAAACTCAAAAGGTAAGCACTTACAACCATGAAGCTGTATTTCTATGAGGTTTCAAGATATCTGAAATTCAAAACTGCAATGTTCAGCCAGTTGGCCTGCATCACTGTTCTCATCCGAGGCCGTTCCTGCTATGGGCACTGTGGAGAAGTGCCCACCTTTTTATCCCTTGAAAGGCCCTCAAGGCAACCAGACCATTAAGTAGCTCCTCCCACATTTTTCCTGCTCTTTTCTGAGCTTGCTTGGTGAAGATTTTGAAAGTATAGAGAGATGGTTTTCTGTAGTGGGGATATTGCAACAATTGCTCACCTAACATAGAAGCACTTACTAACTAAAGAAAAATAGAAAGAACTCCTGTTAGGTGAACACCTGATGCTCAAATGCAATCCATCCCTAAATAATATACCATGTACTTCCAGAGTTGTTGTTTATTTCACAGAACTTCAAACGCAAAAGGTAAGCACTTATAACCATGAAGCTGTATTTCTATGAGGTTTCAAGACATCTGAAATTCAAAACTGCAATGTTCAGCCAGTTGGCCTGCATCACTGTTGTCATCCGAGGCCGTTCCTGCTATGGGCACTGTGGAGAAGTGCCCACCTTTTTATCCCTTGAAAGGCCCTCAAGGCACCAGACCATTAAGTAGCTCCTCCCACATTTTCCCCGCTCTTTTCTGAGCTTGCTTGGTGAAGATTTTGAAAGTATAGAGAGATGGTTTTCTGTAGTGGGGATATTGCAACAATTGCTCACCTAACATGGAAGCACTTACTAACTAAAGAAAAATAGAAAGAACTCCTGTTAGGTGAACACCTGATGCTCAAATGCAATCCATCCCTAAATATTATACCATGTACTTCCAGAGTTGTTTATTTCACAGAACTTCAAACTCAAAAGGTAAGCACTTACAAGCTTGAAGCTGTATATCTATGAGGTTTCAAGGCATCTGAAATTCAAAACTGCAATGTTCAGCCAAAGGGTCTGCATCCCTGTTCTTGTCAGAGGCTGTTTCTGGTATGGGCACTGTGGAATAAGTGCTCGCCTTTTTATCCCTTGAAAGGCCCTGAAGGCACCAAACCATTAAGTAGCTCCTCCCACATTTTTCCCGCTCTTTTTTGAGCTTGCCTGGTGAAGATTTTGAAAGTATAGAGAGATGGTTTTCTGTAGTGGGGATATTGCAACAATTGCTCACCTAACATGGAAGCACTTACTAACTAAAGAAAAATAGAAAGAACTCCTGTTAGGTGAACACCTGATGCTCAAATGCAATCCACCCCTAAATATTATACCATGTACTTCCAGAGTTGTTGTTTATTTCACAGAACTTCAAACTCAAAAGGTAAGCACTTACAAGCTTGAAGCTGTATTTCTATGAGGTTTCAAGACATCTGAAATTCAAAACTGCAATGTTCAGCCAAAGGGTCTGCATCCCTGTTCTTGTCTGAGGCTGTTCCTGGTATGGGCACTGTGGAAGAAGTTCTAGCCTTTCTATCCCTTGAAAGTCCCTGAAGGCACCAAACCATTAAGAAGCTCCTCCCACATTTTTCCCGCTCTTTTCTGAGCTTGCTTGGTGAAGATTTTGAAAGTATAGAGAGATGGTTTTCTGTAGTGGAGATATTGCAACAATTGCTCACCTAACATGGAAGCACTTACTAACTAAAGAAAAATAGAAAGAACTCCTGTTAGGTGAGCACCTGATGCTCAAATGCAATTATTCTCTAAATATTATAACATACACTTCCAGAGCTGTTGTTTAGTTAACAGAACTTCAACCTCAATAGGTAAGCACTTACAAGCTTGAAGCTGTATTTCTATGAGGTTTCAAGACATCTGAAATTCAAAACTGCAATGTTCAGCCAGTTGGCCTGCATCACTGTTCTCATCCGAGGCCGTTCCTGCTATGGGCACTGTGGAAGAAGTGCCCACCTTTTTATCCCTTGAAAGGCCCTCAAGGCACCAAACCATTAAGTAGCTCCTCCCACATTTTTCCCGCTCTTTTCTGAGCTTGCTTGGTGAAGATTTTGAAAGTATAGAGAGATGGTTTTCTGTAGTGGGGATATTGCAACAATTGCTCACCTAACATGGAAGCACTTACTAACTAAAGAAAAATAGAAAGAACTCCTGTTAGGTGAGCACCTGATGTTCAAATGCAATCCATCCTAAATATTATAACATACACTTCCAAAGTTGCTGTTTAGTTCACAGAACTTCAACCTCAAAAGGTAAGCACTTATAACCATGAAGCTGTATTTCTATGAGGTTTCAAGATATCTGAAATTCAAAACTGCAATGTTCAGCCAGTTGGCCTGCATCACTGTTCTCATCCGAGGCCGTTCCTGCTATGGGCACTGTGGAAGAAGTGCTCGCCTTTTTATCCCTTGAAAGGCCCTGAAGGCACCAAACCATTAAGAAGCTCCTCCCACATTTTTCCCGCTCTTTTCTGAGCTTGCTTGGTGAAGATTTTGAAAGTAAAGAGATGGTTTTCTGTAGTGGAGATATTGCAACAATTGCTCACCTAACATGGAAGCACTTACTAACTAAAGAAAAATAGAAAGAACTCCTGTTAGGTGAGCACCTGATGTTCAAATGCAACCCATCCCTAAATATTATACCATGTACTTCCAGAGTTGTTGTTTATTTCACAGAACTTCAAACTCAAAAGGTAAGCACTTACAACCATGAAGCTGTATTTCTATGAGGTTTCAAGATATCTGAAATTCAAAACTGCAATGTTCAGCCAGTTGGCCTGCATCACTGTTGTCATCCGAGGCCGTTCCTGCTATGGGCACTGTGGAGAAGTGCCCACCTTTTTATCCCTTGAAAGGCCCTCAAGGCACCAGACCATTAAGTAGCTCCTCCCACATTTTTCCCGCTCTTTTCTGAGCTTGCTTGGTGAAGATTTTGAAAGTATAGAGAGATGGTTTTCTGTAGTGGGGATATTGCAACAATTGCTCAACTAACATAGAAGCACTTACTAACTAAAGAAAAATAGAAAGAACTCCTGTTAGGTGAACACCTGATGCTCAAATGCAATCCATCCCTAAATAGTATACCATGTACTTCCAGAGTTATTGTTTATTTCACAGAACTTCAAACTCAAAAGGTAAGCACTTATAACCATGAAGCTGTATTTCTATGAGGTTTCAAGACATCTGAAATTCAAAACTGCAATGTTCAGCCAGTTGGCCTGCATCGCTGTTGTCATCCGAGGCCGTTACTGTTATGGGCACTGTGGAAGAAGTGCTCGCCTTTTTATCCCTTGAAAGGCCCTGAAGGCACCAAACCATTAAGAAGCTCCTCCCACATTTTTCCCGCTCTTTTCTGAGCTTGCTTGGTGAAGATTTTGAAAGTAAAGAGATGGTTTTCTGTAGTGGAGATATTGCAACAATTGCTCACCTAACATGGAAGCACTTACTAACTAAAGAAAAATAGAAAGAACTCCTGTTAGGTGAGCACCTGATGTTCAAATGCAACCCATCCCTAAATATTATACCATGTACTTCCAGAGTTGTTGTTTATTTCACAGAACTTCAAACTCAAAAGGTAAGCACTTACAACCATGAAGCTGTATTTCTATGAGGTTTCAAGACATCTGAAATTCAAAACTGCAATGTTCAGCCAGTTGGCCTGCATCACTGTTGTCATCCGAGGCCGTTCCTGCTATGGGCACTGTGGAGAAGTGCCCACCTTTTTATCCCTTGAAAGGCCCTCAAGGCACCAGACCATTAAGTAGCTCCTCCCACATTTTTCCCGCTCTTTTCTGAGCTTGCTTGGTGAAGATTTTGAAAGTATAGAGAGATGGTTTTCTGTAGTGGGGATATTGCAACAATTGCTCACCTAACATAGAAGCACTTACTAACTAAAGAAAAATAGAAAGAACTCCTGTTAGGTGAACACCTGATGCTCAAATGCAATCCATCCCTAAATAGTATACCATGTACTTCCAGAGTTATTGTTTATTTCACAGAACTTCAAACTCAAAAGGTAAGCACTTATAACCATGAAGCTGTATTTCTATGAGGTTTCAAGACATCTGAAATTCAAAACTGCAATGTTCAGCCAGTTGGCCTGCATCACTGTTGTCATCCGAGGCCGTTCCTGCTATGGGCACTGTGGAGAAGTGCCCACCTTTTTATCCCTTGAAAGGCCCTCAAGGCACCAGACCATTAAGTAGCTCCTCCCACATTTTTCCCGCTCTTTTCTGAGCTTGCTTGGTGAAGATTTTGAAAGTATAGAGAGATGGTTTTCTGTAGTGGGGATATTGCAACAATTGCTCACCTAACATGGAAGCACTTACTAACTAAAGAAAAATAGAAAGAACTCCTGTTAGGTGAACACCTGATGCTCAAATGCAATCCATCCCTAAATATTATACCATGTACTTCCAGAGTTGTTTATTTCACAGAACTTCAAACTCAAAAGGTAAGCACTTACAAGCTTGAAGCTGTATTTCTATGAGGTTTCAAGGCATCTGAAATTCAAAACTGCAATGTTCAGCCAAAGGGTCTGCATCCCTGTTCTTGTCAGAGGCTGTTTCTGGTATGGGCACTGTGGAATAAGTGCTCGCCTTTTTATCCCTTGAAAGGCCCTGAAGGCACCAAACCATTAAGTAGCTCCTCCCACATTTTTCCCGCTCTTTTTTGAGCTTGCCTGGTGAAGATTTTGAAAGTATAGAGAGATGGTTTTCTGTAGTGGGGATATTGCAACAATTGCTCACCTAACATGGAAGCACTTACTAACTAAAGAAAAATAGAAAGAACTCCTGTTAGGTGAACACCTGATGCTCAAATGCAATCCATCCCTAAATATTATACCATGTACTTCCAGAGTTGTTGTTTATTTCACAGAACTTCAAACTCAAAAGGTAAGCACTTACAAGCTTGAAGCTGTATTTCTATGAGGTTTCAAGACATCTGAAATTCAAAACTGCAATGTTCAGCCAACGGGTCTGCATCCCTGTTCTTGTCTGAGGCTGTTCCTGGTATGGGCACTGTGGAAGAAGTTCTAGCCTTTTTATCCCTTGAAAGTCCCTGAAGGCACCAAACCATTAAGAAGCTCCTCCCACATTTTTCCCGCTCTTTTCTGAGCTTGCTTGGTGAAGATTTTGAAAGTATAGAGAGATGGTTTTCTGTAGTGGAGATATTGCAACAATTGCTCACCTAACATGGAAGCACTTACTAACTAAAGAAAAATAGAAAGAACTCCTGTTAGGTGAGCACCTGATGCTCAAATGCAATTATTCTCTAAATATTATAACATACACTTCCAGAGCTGTTGTTTAGTTAACAGAACTTCAACCTCAATAGGTAAGCACTTACAAGCTTGAAGCTGTATTTCTATGAGGTTTCAAGACATCTGAAATTCAAAACTGCAATGTTCAGCCAGTTGGCCTGCATCACTGTTCTCATCCGAGGCCGTTCCTGCTATGGGCACTGTGGAAGAAGTGCCCACCTTTTTATCCCTTGAAAGGCCCTCAAGGCACCAAACCATTAAGTAGCTCCTCCCACATTTTTCCCGCTCTTTTCTGAGCTTGCTTGGTGAAGATTTTGAAAGTATAGAGAGATGGTTTTCTGTAGTGGGGATATTGCAACAATTGCTCACCTAACATGGAAGCACTTACTAACTAAAGAAAAATAGAAAGAACTCCTGTTAGGTGAGCACCTGATGTTCAAATGCAATCCATCCTAAATATTATAACATACACTTCCAAAGTTGCTGTTTAGTTCACAGAACTTCAACCTCAAAAGGTAAGCACTTATAACCATGAAGCTGTATTTCTATGAGGTTTCAAGATATCTGAAATTCAAAACTGCAATGTTCAGCCAGTTGGCCTGCATCACTGTTCTCATCCGAGGCCGTTCCTGCTATGGGCACTGTGGAAGAAGTGCTCGCCTTTTTATCCCTTGAAAGGCCCTGAAGGCACCAAACCATTAAGAAGCTCCTCCCACATTTTTCCCGCTCTTTTCTGAGCTTGCTTGGTGAAGATTTTGAAAGTAAAGAGATGGTTTTCTGTAGTGGAGATATTGCAACAATTGCTCACCTAACATGGAAGCACTTACTAACTAAAGAAAAATAGAAAGAACTCCTGTTAGGTGAGCACCTGATGTTCAAATGCAACCCATCCCTAAATATTATACCATGTACTTCCAGAGTTGTTGTTTATTTCACAGAACTTCAAACTCAAAAGGTAAGCACTTACAACCATGAAGCTGTATTTCTATGAGGTTTCAAGATATCTGAAATTCAAAACTGCAATGTTCAGCCAGTTGGCCTGCATCACTGTTCTCATCCGAGGCCGTTCCTGCTATGGGCACTGTGGAAGAAGTGCCCACCTTTTTATCCCTTGAAAGACCCTCAAGGCACCAAACCATTAAGTAGCTCCTCCCACATTTTTCCCGCTCTTTTCCGAGCTTGCTTGGTGAAGATTTTGAAAGTATAGAGAGATGGTTTTCTGTAGTGGGGATATTGCAACAATTGCTCACCTAACATAGAAGCACTTACTAACTAAAGAAAAATAGAAATAACTCCTGTTAGGTGAACACCTGATGCTCAAATGCAATCCATCCCTAAATAGTATACCATGTACTTCCAGAGTTGTTGTTTATTTCACAGAACTTCAAACTCAAAAGGTAAGCACTTATAACCATGAAGCTGTATTTCTATGAGGTTTCAAGACATCTGAAATTCAAAACTGCAATGTTCAGCCAGTTGGCCTGCATCACTGTTGTCATCCGAGGCCGTTCCTGCTATGGGCACTGTGGAGAAGTGCCCACCTTTTTATCCCTTGAAAGGCCCTCAAGGCACCAGACCATTAAGTAGCTCCTCCCACATTTTTCCCCCTCTTTTCTGAGCTTGCTTGGTGAAGATTTTGAAAGTATAGAGAGATGGTTTTCTGTAGTGGGGATATTGCAACAATTGCTCACCTAACATAGAAGCACTTACTAACTAAAGAAAAATAGAAAGAACTCCTGTTAGGTGAACACCTGATGCTCAAATGCAATCCATCCCTAAATAGTATACCATGTACTTCCAGAGTTATTGTTTATTTCACAGAACTTCAAACTCAAAAGGTAAGCACTTATAACCATGAAGCTGTATTTCTATGAGGTTTCAAGACATCTGAAATTCAAAACTGCAATGTTCAGCCAGTTGGCCTGCATCGCTGTTGTCATCCGAGGCCGTTACTGTTATGGGCACTGTGGAAGAAGTGCTCGCCTTTTTATCCCTTGAAAGGCCCTGAAGGCACCAAACCATTAAGAAGCTCCTCCCACATTTTTCCCGCTCTTTTCTGAGCTTGCTTGGTGAAGATTTTGAAAGTAAAGAGATGGTTTTCTGTAGTGGAGATATTGCAACAATTGCTCACCTAACATGGAAGCACTTACTAACTAAAGAAAAATAGAAAGAACTGCTGTTAGGTGAGCACCTGATGTTCAAATGCAACCCATCCCTAAATATTATACCATGTACTTCCAGAGTTGTTGTTTATTTCACAGAACTTCAAACTCAAAAGGTAAGCACTTACAACCATGAAGCTGTATTTCTATGAGGTTTCAAGACATCTGAAATTCAAAACTGCAATGTTCAGCCAGTTGGCCTGCATCACTGTTGTCATCCGAGGCCGTTCCTGCTATGGGCACTGTGGAGAAGTGCCCACCTTTTTATCCCTTGAAAGGCCCTCAAGGCACCAGACCATTAAGTAGCTCCTCCCACATTTTTCCCGCTCTTTTCTGAGCTTGCTTGGTGAAGATTTTGAAAGTATAGAGAGATGGTTTTCTGTAGTGGGGATATTGCAACAATTGCTCACCTAACATAGAAGCACTTACTAACTAAAGAAAAATAGAAAGAACTCCTGTTAGGTGAACACCTGATGCTCAAATGCAATCCATCCCTAAATAGTATACCATGTACTTCCAGAGTTATTGTTTATTTCACAGAACTTCAAACTCAAAAGGTAAGCACTTATAACCATGAAGCTGTATTTCTATGAGGTTTCAAGACATCTGAAATTCAAAACTGCAATGTTCAGCCAGTTGGCCTGCATCGCTGTTGTCATCCGAGGCCGTTACTGTTATGGGCACTGTGGAAGAAGTGCTCGCCTTTTTATCCCTTGAAAGGCCCTGAAGGCACCAAACCATTAAGAAGCTCCTCCCACATTTTTCCCGCTCTTTTCTGAGCTTGCATGGTGAAGATTTTGAAAGTAAAGAGATGGTTTTCTGTAGTGGAGATATTGCAACAATTGCTCACCTAACATGGAAGCACTTACTAACTAAAGAAAAATAGAAAGAACTCCTGTTAGGTGAGCACCTGATGTTCAAATGCAACCCATCCCTAAATATTATACCATGTACTTCCAGAGTTGTTGTTTATTTCACAGAACTTCAAACTCAAAAGGTAAGCACTTACAACCATGAAGCTGTATTTCTATGAGGTTTCAAGATATCTGAAATTCAAAACTGCAATGTTCAGCCAGTTGGCCTGCATCACTGTTCTCATCCGAGGCCGTTCCTGCTATGGGCACTGTGGAGAAGTGCCCACCTTTTCATCCCTTGAAAGGCCCTCAAGGCAACCAGACCATTAAGTAGATCCTCCCACATTTTTCCCGCTCTTTTCTGAGCTTGCTTGGTGAAGATTTTGAAAGTATAGAGAGATGGTTTTCTGTAGTGGAGATATTGCAACAATTGCTCACCTAACATGGAAGCACTTACTAACTAAAGAAAAATAGAAAGAACTCCTGTTAGGTGAGCACCTGATGCTCAAATGCAATTATTCTCTAAATATTATAACATACACTTCCAGAGCTGTTGTTTAGTTAACAGAACTTCAACCTCAATAGGTAAGCACTTACAAGCTTGAAGCTGTATTTCTATGAGGTTTCAAGACATCTGAAATTCAAAACTGCAATGTTCAGCCAGTTGGCCTGCATCACTGTTCTCATCCGAGGCCGTTCCTGCTATGGGCACTGTGGAAGAAGTGCCCACCTTTTTATCCCTTGAAAGGCCCTCAAGGCACCAAACCATTAAGTAGCTCCTCCCACATTTTTCCCGCTCTTTTCTGAGCTTGCTTGGTGAAGATTTTGAAAGTATAGAGAGATGGTTTTCTGTAGTGGGGATATTGCAACAATTGCTCACCTAACATGGAAGCACTTACTAACTAAAGAAAAATAGAAAGAACTCCTGTTAGGTGAGCACCTGATGTTCAAATGCAATCCATCCTAAATATTATAACATACACTTCCAAAGTTGCTGTTTAGTTCACAGAACTTCAACCTCAAAAGGTAAGCACTTATAACCATGAAGCTGTATTTCTATGAGGTTTCAAGATATCTGAAATTCAAAACTGCAATGTTCAGCCAGTTGGCCTGCATCACTGTTCTCATCCGAGGCCGTTCCTGCTATGGGCACTGTGGAAGAAGTGCTCGCCTTTTTATCCCTTGAAAGGCCCTGAAGGCACCAAACCATTAAGAAGCTCCTCCCACATTTTTCCCGCTCTTTTCTGAGCTTGCTTGGTGAAGATTTTGAAAGTAAAGAGATGGTTTTCTGTAGTGGAGATATTGCAACAATTGCTCACCTAACATGGAAGCACTTACTAACTAAAGAAAAATAGAAAGAACTCCTGTTAGGTGAGCACCTGATGTTCAAATGCAACCCATCCCTAAATATTATACCATGTACTTCCAGAGTTGTTGTTTATTTCACAGAACTTCAAACTCAAAAGGTAAGCACTTACAACCATGAAGCTGTATTTCTATGAGGTTTCAAGATATCTGAAATTCAAAACTGCAATGTTCAGCCAGTTGGCCTGCATCACTGTTGTCATCCGAGGCCGTTCCTGCTATGGGCACTGTGGAGAAGTGCCCACCTTTTTATCCCTTGAAAGGCCCTCAAGGCACCAGACCATTAAGTAGCTCCTCCCACATTTTTCCCGCTCTTTTCTGAGCTTGCTTGGTGAAGATTTTGAAAGTATAGAGAGATGGTTTTCTGTAGTGGGGATATTGCAACAATTGCTCAACTAACATAGAAGCACTTACTAACTAAAGAAAAATAGAAAGAACTCCTGTTAGGTGAACACCTGATGCTCAAATGCAATCCATCCCTAAATAGTATACCATGTACTTCCAGAGTTATTGTTTATTTCACAGAACTTCAAACTCAAAAGGTAAGCACTTATAACCATGAAGCTGTATTTCTATGAGGTTTCAAGACATCTGAAATTCAAAACTGCAATGTTCAGCCAGTTGGCCTGCATCGCTGTTGTCATCCGAGGCCGTTACTGTTATGGGCACTGTGGAAGAAGTGCTCGCCTTTTTATCCCTTGAAAGGCCCTGAAGGCACCAAACCATTAAGAAGCTCCTCCCACATTTTTCCCGCTCTTTTTTGAGCTTGCTTGGTGAAGATTTTGAAAGTAAAGAGATGGTTTTCTGTAGTGGAGATATTGCAACAATTGCTCACCTAACATGGAAGCACTTACTAACTAAAGAAAAATAGAAAGAACTCCTGTTAGGTGAGCACCTGATGTTCAAATGCAACCCATCCCTAAATATTATACCATGTACTTCCAGAGTTGTTGTTTATTTCACAGAACTTCAAACTCAAAAGGTAAGCACTTACAACCATGAAGCTGTATTTCTATGAGGTTTCAAGACATCTGAAATTCAAAACTGCAATGTTCAGCCAGTTGGCCTGCATCACTGTTGTCATCCGAGGCCGTTCCTGCTATGGGCACTGTGGAGAAGTGCCCACCTTTTTATCCCTTGAAAGGCCCTCAAGGCACCAGACCATTAAGTAGCTCCTCCCACATTTTTCCCGCTCTTTTCTGAGCTTGCTTGGTGAAGATTTTGAAAGTATAGAGAGATGGTTTTCTGTAGTGGGGATATTGCAACAATTGCTCACCTAACATAGAAGCACTTACTAACTAAAGAAAAATAGAAAGAACTCCTGTTAGGTGAACACCTGATGCTCAAATGCAATCCATCCCTAAATAGTATACCATGTACTTCCAGAGTTATTGTTTATTTCACAGAACTTCAAACTCAAAAGGTAAGCACTTATAACCATGAAGCTGTATTTCTATGAGGTTTCAAGACATCTGAAATTCAAAACTGCAATGTTCAGCCAGTTGGCCTGCATCACTGTTGTCATCCGAGGCCGTTCCTGCTATGGGCACTGTGGAGAAGTGCCCACCTTTTTATCCCTTGAAAGGCCCTCAAGGCACCAGACCATTAAGTAGCTCCTCCCACATTTTTCCCGCTCTTTTCTGAGCTTGCTTGGTGAAGATTTTGAAAGTATAGAGAGATGGTTTTCTGTAGTGGGGATATTGCAACAATTGCTCACCTAACATGGAAGCACTTACTAACTAAAGAAAAATAGAAAGAACTCCTGTTAGGTGAACACCTGATGCTCAAATGCAATCCATCCCTAAATATTATACCATGTACTTCCAGAGTTGTTTATTTCACAGAACTTCAAACTCAAAAGGTAAGCACTTACAAGCTTGAAGCTGTATTTCTATGAGGTTTCAAGGCATCTGAAATTCAAAACTGCAATGTTCAGCCAAAGGGTCTGCATCCCTGTTCTTGTCAGAGGCTGTTTCTGGTATGGGCACTGTGGAATAAGTGCTCGCCTTTTTATCCCTTGAAAGGCCCTGAAGGCACCAAACCATTAAGTAGCTCCTCCCACATTTTTCCCGCTCTTTTTTGAGCTTGCCTGGTGAAGATTTTGAAAGTATAGAGAGATGGTTTTCTGTAGTGGGGATATTGCAACAATTGCTCACCTAACATGGAAGCACTTACTAACTAAAGAAAAATAGAAAGAACTCCTGTTAGGTGAACACCTGATGCTCAAATGCAATCCATCCCTAAATATTATACCATGTACTTCCAGAGTTGTTGTTTATTTCACAGAACTTCAAACTCAAAAGGTAAGCACTTACAAGCTTGAAGCTGTATTTCTATGAGGTTTCAAGACATCTGAAATTCAAAACTGCAATGTTCAGCCAAAGGGTCTGCATCCCTGTTCTTGTCTGAGGCTGTTCCTGGTATGGGCACTGTGGAAGAAGTTCTAGCCTTTTTATCCCTTGAAAGTCCCTGAAGGCACCAAACCATTAAGAAGCTCCTCCCACATTTTTCCCGCTCTTTTCTGAGCTTGCTTGGTGAAGATTTTGAAAGTATAGAGAGATGGTTTTCTGTAGTGGAGATATTGCAACAATTGCTCACCTAACATGGAAGCACTTACTAACTAAAGAAAAATAGAAAGAACTCCTGTTAGGTGAGCACCTGATGCTCAAATGCAATTATTCTCTAAATATTATAACATACACTTCCAGAGCTGTTGTTTAGTTAACAGAACTTCAACCTCAATAGGTAAGCACTTACAAGCTTGAAGCTGTATTTCTATGAGGTTTCAAGACATCTGAAATTCAAAACTGCAATGTTCAGCCAGTTGGCCTGCATCACTGTTCTCATCCGAGGCCGTTCCTGCTATGGGCACTGTGGAAGAAGTGCCCACCTTTTTATCCCTTGAAAGGCCCTCAAGGCACCAAACCATTAAGTAGCTCCTCCCACATTTTTCCCGCTCTTTTCTGAGCTTGCTTGGTGAAGATTTTGAAAGTATAGAGAGATGGTTTTCTGTAGTGGGGATATTGCAACAATTGCTCACCTAACATGGAAGCACTTACTAACTAAAGAAAAATAGAAAGAACTCCTGTTAGGTGAGCACCTGATGTTCAAATGCAATCCATTATAAATATTATAACATACACTTCCAAAGTTGCTGTTTAGTTCACAGAACTTCAACCTCAAAAGGTAAGCACTTATAACCATGAAGCTGTATTTCTATGAGGTTTCAAGATATCTGAAATTCAAAACTGCAATGTTCAGCCAGTTGGCCTGCATCACTGTTCTCATCCGAGGCCGTTCCTGCTATGGGCACTGTGGAAGAAGTGCTCGCCTTTTTATCCCTTGAAAGGCCCTGAAGGCACCAAACCATTAAGAAGCTCCTCCCACATTTTTCCCGCTCTTTTCTGAGCTTGCTTGGTGAAGATTTTGAAAGTAAAGAGATGGTTTTCTGTAGTGGAGATATTGCAACAATTGCTCACCTAACATGGAAGCACTTACTAACTAAAGAAAAATAGAAAGAACTCCTGTTAGGTGAGCACCTGATGTTCAAATGCAACCCATCCCTAAATATTATACCATGTACTTCCAGAGTTGTTGTTTATTTCACAGAACTTCAAACTCAAAAGGTAAGCACTTACAACCATGAAGCTGTATTTCTATGAGGTTTCAAGATATCTGAAATTCAAAACTGCAATGTTCAGCCAGTTGGCCTGCATCACTGTTCTCATCCGAGGCCGTTCCTGCTATGGGCACTGTGGAAGAAGTGCCCACCTTTTTATCCCTTGAAAGACCCTCAAGGCACCAAACCATTAAGTAGCTCCTCCCACATTTTTCCCGCTCTTTTCCGAGCTTGCTTGGTGAAGATTTTGAAAGTATAGAGAGATGGTTTTCTGTAGTGGGGATAGTGCAACAATTGCTCACCTAACATAGAAGCACTTACTAACTAAAGAAAAATAGAAAGAACTCCTGTTAGGTGAACACCTGATGCTCAAATGCAATCCATCCCTAAATAGTATACCATGTACTTCCAGAGTTGTTGTTTATTTCACAGAACTTCAAACTCAAAAGGTAAGCACTTATAACCATGAAGCTGTATTTCTATGAGGTTTCAAGACATCTGAAATTCAAAACTGCAATGTTCAGCCAGTTGGCCTGCATCACTGTTGTCATCCGAGGCCGTTCCTGCTATGGGCACTGTGGAGAAGTGCCCACCTTTTTATCCCTTGAAAGGCCCTCAAGGCACCAGACCATTAAGTAGCTCCTCCCACATTTTTCCCGCTCTTTTCTGAGCTTGCTTGGTGAAGATTTTGAAAGTATAGAGAGATGGTTTTCTGTAGTGGGGATATTGCAACAATTGCTCACCTAACATAGAAGCACTTACTAACTAAAGAAAAATAGAAAGAACTCCTGTTAGGTGAACACCTGATGCTCAAATGCAATCCATCCCTAAATAGTATACCATGTACTTCCAGAGTTATTGTTTATTTCACAGAACTTCAAACTCAAAAGGTAAGCACTTATAACCATGAAGCTGTATTTCTATGAGGTTTCAAGACATCTGAAATTCAAAACTGCAATGTTCAGCCAGTTGGCCTGCATCGCTGTTGTCATCCGAGGCCGTTACTGTTATGGGCACTGTGGAAGAAGTGCTCGCCTTTTTATCCCTTGAAAGGCCCTGAAGGCACCAAACCATTAAGAAGCTCCTCCCACATTTTTCCCGCTCTTTTCTGAGCTTGCTTGGTGAAGATTTTGAAAGTAAAGAGATGGTTTTCTGTAGTGGAGATATTGCAACAATTGCTCACCTAACATGGAAGCACTTACTAACTAAAGAAAAATAGAAAGAACTGCTGTTAGGTGAGCACCTGATGTTCAAATGCAACCCATCCCTAAATATTATACCATGTACTTCCAGAGTTGTTGTTTATTTCACAGAACTTCAAACTCAAAAGGTAAGCACTTACAACCATGAAGCTGTATTTCTATGAGGTTTCAAGACATCTGAAATTCAAAACTGCAATGTTCAGCCAGTTGGCCTGCATCACTGTTGTCATCCGAGGCCGTTCCTGCTATGGGCACTGTGGAGAAGTGCCCACCTTTTTATCCCTTGAAAGGCCCTCAAGGCACCAGACCATTAAGTAGCTCCTCCCACATTTTTCCCGCTCTTTTCTGAGCTTGCTTGGTGAAGATTTTGAAAGTATAGAGAGATGGTTTTCTGTAGTGGGGATATTGCAACAATTGCTCACCTAACATAGAAGCACTTACTAACTAAAGAAAAATAGAAAGAACTCCTGTTAGGTGAACACCTGATGCTCAAATGCAATCCATCCCTAAATAGTATACCATGTACTTCCAGAGTTATTGTTTATTTCACAGAACTTCAAACTCAAAAGGTAAGCACTTATAACCATGAAGCTGTATTTCTATGAGGTTTCAAGACATCTGAAATTCAAAACTGCAATGTTCAGCCAGTTGGCCTGCATCGCTGTTGTCATCCGAGGCCGTTACTGTTATGGGCACTGTGGAAGAAGTGCTCGCCTTTTTATCCCTTGAAAGGCCCTGAAGGCACCAAACCATTAAGAAGCTCCTCCCACATTTTTCCCGCTCTTTTCTGAGCTTGCATGGTGAAGATTTTGAAAGTAAAGAGATGGTTTTCTGTAGTGGAGATATTGCAACAATTGCTCACCTAACATGGAAGCACTTACTAACTAAAGAAAAATAGAAAGAACTCCTGTTAGGTGAGCACCTGATGTTCAAATGCAACCCATCCCTAAATATTATACCATGTACTTCCAGAGTTGTTGTTTATTTCACAGAACTTCAAACTCAAAAGGTAAGCACTTACAACCATGAAGCTGTATTTCTATGAGGTTTCAAGACATCTGAAATTCAAAACTGCAATGTTCAGCCAGTTGGCCTGCATCACTGTTCTCATCCGAGGCCGTTCCTGCTATGGGCACTGTGGAGAAGTGCCCACCTTTTCATCCCTTGAAAGGCCCTCAAGGCAACCAGACCATTAAGTAGATCCTCCCACATTTTTCCTGCTCTTTTCTGAGCTTGCTTGGTGAAGATTTTGAAAGTATAGAGAGATGGTTTTCTGTAGTGGGGATATTGCAACAATTGCTCACCTAACATGGAAGCACTTACTAACTAAAGAAAAATAGAAAGAACTCCTGTTAGGTGAACACATGATGCTCAAATGCAATCCATCCCTAAATATTATACCATGTACTTCCAGAGTTGTTGTTTATTTCACAGAACTTCAAACTCAAAAGGTAAGCACTTACAAGCTTGAAGCTGTATTTCTATGAGGTTTCAAGGCATCTGAAATTCAAAACTGCAATGTTCAGCCAAAGGGTCTGCATCCCTGTTCTTGTCAGAGGCTGTTTCAGGTATGGGCACTGTGGAATAAGTGCTCGCCTTTTTATCCCTTGAAAGGCCCTCAAGGCACCAAACCATTAAGTAGCTCCTCCCACATTTTTCCCGCTCTTTTCCAAGCTTTGCTTGGTGAAGATTTTGAAAGTATAGAGAGATGGTTTTCTGTAGTGGGGATAGTGCAACAATTGCTCACCTAACATAGAAGCACTTACTAACTAAAGAAAAATAGAAAGAACTCCTGTTAGGTGAGCACCTGATGTTCAAATGCAACCCATCCCTAAATATTATACCATGTACTTCCAGAGTTGTTGTTTATTTCACAGAACTTCAAACTCAAAAGGTAAGCACTTACAACCATGAAGCTGTATTTCTATGAGGTTTCAAGATATCTGAAATTCAAAACTGCAATGTTCAGCCAGTTGGCCTGCATCACTGTTCTCATCCGAGGCCGTTCCTGCTATGGGCACTGTGGAGAAGTGCCCACCTTTTCATCCCTTGAAAGGCCCTCAAGGCAACCAGACCATTAAGTAGATCCTCCCACATTTTTCCTGCTCTTTTCTGAGCTTGCTTGGTGAAGATTTTGAAAGTATAGAGAGATGGTTTTCTGTAGTGGGGATATTGCAACAATTGCTCACCTAACATGGAAGCACTTACTAACTAAAGAAAAATAGAAAGAACTCCTGTTAGGTGAACACATGATGCTCAAATGCAATCCATCCCTAAATATTATACCATGTACTTCCAGAGTTGTTGTTTATTTCACAGAACTTCAAACTCAAAAGGTAAGCACTTACAAGCTTGAAGCTGTATTTCTATGAGGTTTCAAGGCATCTGAAATTCAAAACTGCAATGTTCAGCCAAAGGGTCTGCATCCCTGTTCTTGTCAGAGGCTGTTTCAGGTATGGGCACTGTGGAATAAGTGCTCGCCTTTTTATCCCTTGAAAGGCCCTCAAGGCACCAAACCATTAAGTAGCTCCTCCCACATTTTTCCCGCTCTTTTCCAAGCTTTGCTTGGTGAAGATTTTGAAAGTATAGAGAGATGGTTTTCTGTAGTGGGGATAGTGCAACAATTGCTCACCTAACATAGAAGCACTTACTAACTAAAGAAAAATAGAAAGAACTCCTGTTAGGTGAACACCTGATGCTCAAATGCAATCCATCCCTAAATAGTATACCATGTACTTCCAGAGTTGTTGTTTATTTCACAGAACTTCAAACTCAAAAGGTAAGCACTTATAACCATGAAGCTGTATTTCTATGAGGTTTCAAGACATCTGAAATTCAAAACTGCAATGTTCAGCCAGTTGGCCTGCATCACTGTTGTCATCCGAGGCCGTTCCTGCTATGGGCACTGTGGAGAAGTGCCCACCTTTTTATCCCTTGAAAGGCCCTCAAGGCACCAGACCATTAAGTAGCTCCTCCCACATGTTTCCCGCTCTTTTCCGAGCTTGCTTGGTGAAGATTTTGAAAGTATAGAGAGATGGTTTTCTGTAGTGGGGATAGTGCAACAATTGCTCACCTAACATAGAAGCACTTACTAACTAAAGAAAAATAGAAAGAACTCCTGTTAGGTGAGCACCTGATGTTCAAATGCAACCCATCCCTAAATATTATACCATGTACTTCCAGAGTTGTTGTTTATTTCACAGAACTTCAAACTCAAAAGGTAAGCACTTACAACCATGAAGCTGTATTTCTATGAGGTTTCAAGATATCTGAAATTCAAAACTGCAATGTTCAGCCAGTTGGCCTGCATCACTGTTGTCATCCGAGGCCGTTCCTGCTATGGGCACTGTGGAGAAGTGCCCACCTTTTTATCCCTTGAAAGGCCCTCAAGGCACCAGACCATTAAGTAGCTCCTCCCACATGTTTCCCGCTCTTTTCCGAGCTTGCTTGGTGAAGATTTTGAAAGTATAGAGAGATGGTTTTCTGTAGTGGGGATAGTGCAACAATTGCTCACCTAACATAGAAGCACTTACTAACTAAAGAAAAATAGAAAGAACTCCTGTTAGGTGAACACCTGATGCTCAAATGCAATCCATCCCTAAATAGTATACCATGTACTTCCAGAGTTGTTGTTTATTTCACAGAACTTCAAACTCAAAAGGTAAGCACTTATAACCATGAAGCTGTATTTCTATGAGGTTTCAAGACATCTGAAATTCAAAACTGCAATGTTCAGCCAGTTGGCCTGCATCACTGTTGTCATCCGAGGCCGTTCCTGCTATGGGCACTGTGGAGAAGTGCCCACCTTTTTATCCCTTGAAAGGCCCTCAAGGCACCAGACCATTAAGTAGCTCCTCCCACATGTTTCCCGCTCTTTTCCGAGCTTGCTTGGTGAAGATTTTGAAAGTATAGAGAGATGGTTTTCTGTAGTGGGGATAGTGCAACAATTGCTCACCTAACATAGAAGCACTTACTAACTAAAGAAAAATAGAAAGAACTCCTGTTAGGTGAGCACCTGATGTTCAAATGCAACCCATCCCTAAATATTATACCATGTACTTCCAGAGTTGTTGTTTATTTCACAGAACTTCAAACTCAAAAGGTAAGCACTTACAACCATGAAGCTGTATTTCTATGAGGTTTCAAGATATCTGAAATTCAAAACTGCAATGTTCAGCCAGTTGGCCTGCATCACTGTTCTCATCCGAGGCCGTTCCTGCTATGGGCACTGTGGAGAAGTGCCCACCTTTTTATCCCTTGAAAGGCCCTCAAGGCAACCAGACCATTAAGTAGCTCCTCCCACATTTTTCCTGCTCTTTTCTGAGCTTGCTTGGTGAAGATTTTGAAAGTATAGAGAGATGGTTTTCTGTAGTGGGGATATTGCAACAATTGCTCACCTAACATAGAAGCACTTACTAACTAAAGAAAAATAGAAAGAACTCCTGTTAGGTGAACACCTGATGCTCAAATGCAATCCATCCCTAAATAATATACCATGTACTTCCAGAGTTGTTGTTTATTTCACAGAACTTCAAACTCAAAAGGTAAGCACTTATAACCATGAAGCTGTATTTCTATGAGGTTTCAAGACATCTGAAATTCAAAACTGCAATGTTCAGCCAGTTGGCCTGCATCACTGTTGTCATCCGAGGCCGTTCCTGCTATGGGCACTGTGGAGAAGTGCCCACCTTTTTATCCCTTGAAAGGCCCTCAAGGCACCAGACCATTAAGTAGCTCCTCCCACATTTTTCCCGCTCTTTTCTGAGCTTGCTTGGTGAAGATTTTGAAAGTATAGAGAGATGGTTTTCTGTAGTGGGGATATTGCAACAATTGCTCACCTAACATGGAAGCACTTACTAACTAAAGAAAAATAGAAAGAACTCCTGTTAGGTGAACACCTGATGCTCAAATGCAATCCATCCCTAAATATTATACCATGTACTTCCAGAGTTGTTTATTTCACAGAACTTCAAACTCAAAAGGTAAGCACTTACAAGCTTGAAGCTGTATTTCTATGAGGTTTCAAGGCATCTGAAATTCAAAACTGCAATGTTCAGCCAAAGGGTCTGCATCCCTGTTCTTGTCAGAGGCTGTTTCTGGTATGGGCACTGTGGAATAAGTGCTCGCCTTTTTATCCCTTGAAAGGCCCTGAAGGCACCAAACCATTAAGTAGCTCCTCCCACATTTTTCCCGCTCTTTTTTGAGCTTGCCTGGTGAAGATTTTGAAAGTATAGAGAGATGGTTTTCTGTAGTGGGGATATTGCAACAATTGCTCACCTAACATGGAAGCACTTACTAACTAAAGAAAAATAGAAAGAACTCCTGTTAGGTGAGCACCTGATGTTCAAATGCAACCCATCCCTAAATATTATACCATGTACTTCCAGAGTTGTTGTTTATTTCACAGAACTTCAAACTCAAAAGGTAAGCACTTACAACCATGAAGCTGTATTTCTATGAGGTTTCAAGATATCTGAAATTCAAAACTGCAATGTTCAGCCAGTTGGCCTGCATCACTGTTCTCATCCGAGGCCGTTCCTGCTATGGGCACTGTGGAGAAGTGCCCACCTTTTTATCCCTTGAAAGGCCCTCAAGGCAACCAGACCATTAAGTAGCTCCTCCCACATTTTTCCTGCTCTTTTCTGAGCTTGCTTGGTGAAGATTTTGAAAGTATAGAGAGATGGTTTTCTGTAGTGGGGATATTGCAACAATTGCTCACCTAACATAGAAGCACTTACTAACTAAAGAAAAATAGAAAGAACTCCTGTTAGGTGAACACCTGATGCTCAAATGCAATCCATCCCTAAATAATATACCATGTACTTCCAGAGTTGTTGTTTATTTCACAGAACTTCAAACTCAAAAGGTAAGCACTTATAACCATGAAGCTGTATTTCTATGAGGTTTCAAGACATCTGAAATTCAAAACTGCAATGTTCAGCCAGTTGGCCTGCATCACTGTTGTCATCCGAGGCCGTTCCTGCTATGGGCACTGTGGAGAAGTGCCCACCTTTTTATCCCTTGAAAGGCCCTCAAGGCACCAGACCATTAAGTAGCTCCTCCCACATTTTTCCCGCTCTTTTCTGAGCTTGCTTGGTGAAGATTTTGAAAGTATAGAGAGATGGTTTTCTGTAGTGGGGATATTGCAACAATTGCTCACCTAACATGGAAGCACTTACTAACTAAAGAAAAATAGAAAGAACTCCTGTTAGGTGAACACCTGATGCTCAAATGCAATCCATCCCTAAATATTATACCATGTACTTCCAGAGTTGTTTATTTCACAGAACTTCAAACTCAAAAGGTAAGCACTTACAAGCTTGAAGCTGTATTTCTATGAGGTTTCAAGGCATCTGAAATTCAAAACTGCAATGTTCAGCCAAAGGGTCTGCATCCCTGTTCTTGTCAGAGGCTGTTTCTGGTATGGGCACTGTGGAATAAGTGCTCGCCTTTTTATCCCTTGAAAGGCCCTGAAGGCACCAAACCATTAAGTAGCTCCTCCCACATTTTTCCCGCTCTTTTTTGAGCTTGCCTGGTGAAGATTTTGAAAGTATAGAGAGATGGTTTTCTGTAGTGGGGATATTGCAACAATTGCTCACCTAACATGGAAGCACTTACTAACTAAAGAAAAATAGAAAGAACTCCTGTTAGGTGAACACCTGATGCTCAAATGCAATCCACCCCTAAATATTATACCATGTACTTCCAGAGTTGTTGTTTATTTCACAGAACTTCAAACTCAAAAGGTAAGCACTTACAAGCTTGAAGCTGTATTTCTATGAGGTTTCAAGACATCTGAAATTCAAAACTGCAATGTTCAGCCAAAGGGTCTGCATCCCTGTTCTTGTCTGAGGCTGTTCCTGGTATGGGCACTGTGGAAGAAGTTCTAGCCTTTCTATCCCTTGAAAGTCCCTGAAGGCACCAAACCATTAAGAAGCTCCTCCCACATTTTTCCCGCTCTTTTCTGAGCTTGCTTGGTGAAGATTTTGAAAGTATAGAGAGATGGTTTTCTGTAGTGGAGATATTGCAACAATTGCTCACCTAACATGGAAGCACTTACTAACTAAAGAAAAATAGAAAGAACTCCTGTTAGGTGAGCACCTGATGCTCAAATGCAATCCATCCCTAAATAGTATACCATGTACTTCCAGAGTTGTTGTTTATTTCACAGAACTTCAAACTCAAAAGGTAAGCACTTACAACCATGAAGCTGTATTTCTATGAGGTTTCAAGACATCTGAAATTCAAAACTGCAATGTTCAGCCAGTTGGCCTGCATCACTGTTGTCATCCGAGGCCGTTCCTGCTATGGGCACTGTGGAGAAGTGCCCACCTTTTTATCCCTTGAAAGGCCCTCAAGGCACCAGACCATTAAGTAGCTCCTCCCACATTTTTCCCGCTCTTTTCTGAGCTTGCTTGGTGAAGATTTTGAAAGTATAGAGAGATGGTTTTCTGTAGTGGGGATATTGCAACAATTGCTCACCTAACATAGAAGCACTTACTAACTAAAGAAAAATAGAAAGAACTCCTGTTAGGTGAACACCTGATGCTCAAATGCAATCCATCCCTAAATAGTATACCATGTACTTCCAGAGTTATTGTTTATTTCACAGAACTTCAAACTCAAAAGGTAAGCACTTATAACCATGAAGCTGTATTTCTATGAGGTTTCAAGACATCTGAAATTCAAAACTGCAATGTTCAGCCAGTTGGCCTGCATCACTGTTGTCATCCGAGGCCGTTCCTGCTATGGGCACTGTGGAGAAGTGCCCACCTTTTTATCCCTTGAAAGGCCCTCAAGGCACCAGACCATTAAGTAGCTCCTCCCACATTTTTCCCGCTCTTTTCTGAGCTTGCTTGGTGAAGATTTTGAAAGTATAGAGAGATGGTTTTCTGTAGTGGGGATATTGCAACAATTGCTCACCTAACATGGAAGCACTTACTAACTAAAGAAAAATAGAAAGAACTCCTGTTAGGTGAACACCTGATGCTCAAATGCAATCCATCCCTAAATATTATACCATGTACTTCCAGAGTTGTTTATTTCACAGAACTTCAAACTCAAAAGGTAAGCACTTACAAGCTTGAAGCTGTATTTCTATGAGGTTTCAAGGCATCTGAAATTCAAAACTGCAATGTTCAGCCAAAGGGTCTGCATCCCTGTTCTTGTCAGAGGCTGTTTCTGGTATGGGCACTGTGGAATAAGTGCTCGCCTTTTTATCCCTTGAAAGGCCCTGAAGGCACCAAACCATTAAGTAGCTCCTCCCACATTTTTCCCGCTCTTTTTTGAGCTTGCCTGGTGAAGATTTTGAAAGTATAGAGAGATGGTTTTCTGTAGTGGGGATATTGCAACAATTGCTCACCTAACATGGAAGCACTTACTAACTAAAGAAAAATAGAAAGAACTCCTGTTAGGTGAACACATGATGCTCAAATGCAATCCATCCCTAAATATTATACCATGTACTTCCAGAGTTGTTGTTTATTTCACAGAACTTCAAACTCAAAAGGTAAGCACTTACAAGCTTGAAGCTGTATTTCTATGAGGTTTCAAGGCATCTGAAATTCAAAACTGCAATGTTCAGCCAAAGGGTCTGCATCCCTGTTCTTGTCAGAGGCTGTTTCAGGTATGGGCACTGTGGAATAAGTGCTCGCCTTTTTATCCCTTGAAAGGCCCTCAAGGCACCAAACCATTAAGTAGCTCCTCCCACATTTTTCCCGCTCTTTTCCAAGCTTGCTTGGTGAAGATTTTGAAAGTATAGAGAGATGGTTTTCTGTAGTGGGGATAGTGCAACAATTGCTCACCTAACATAGAAGCACTTACTAACTAAAGAAAAATAGAAAGAACTCCTGTTAGGTGAACACCTGATGCTCAAATGCAATCCATCCCTAAATAGTATACCATGTACTTCCAGAGTTGTTGTTTATTTCACAGAACTTCAAACTCAAAAGGTAAGCACTTATAACCATGAAGCTGTATTTCTATGAGGTTTCAAGACATCTGAAATTCAAAACTGCAATGTTCAGCCAGTTGGCCTGCATCACTGTTGTCATCCGAGGCCGTTCCTGCTATGGGCACTGTGGAGAAGTGCCCACCTTTTTATCCCTTGAAAGGCCCTGAAGGCACCAGACCATTAAGTAGCTCCTCCCACATGTTTCCCGCTCTTTTCCGAGCTTGCTTGGTGAAGATTTTGAAAGTATAGAGAGATGGTTTTCTGTAGTGGGGATAGTGCAACAATTGCTCACCTAACATAGAAGCACTTACTAACTAAAGAAAAATAGAAAGAACTCCTGTTAGGTGAGCACCTGATGTTCAAATGCAACCCATCCCTAAATATTATACCATGTACTTCCAGAGTTGTTGTTTATTTCACAGAACTTCAAACTCAAAAGGTAAGCACTTACAACCATGAAGCTGTATTTCTATGAGGTTTCAAGATATCTGAAATTCAAAACTGCAATGTTCAGCCAGTTGGCCTGCATCACTGTTGTCATCCGAGGCCGTTCCTGCTATGGGCACTGTGGAGAAGTGCCCACCTTTTTATCCCTTGAAAGGCCCTCAAGGCACCAGACCATTAAGTAGCTCCTCCCACATGTTTCCCGCTCTTTTCCGAGCTTGCTTGGTGAAGATTTTGAAAGTATAGAGAGATGGTTTTCTGTAGTGGGGATAGTGCAACAATTGCTCACCTAACATAGAAGCACTTACTAACTAAAGAAAAATAGAAAGAACTCCTGTTAGGTGAACACCTGATGCTCAAATGCAATCCATCCCTAAATAGTATACCATGTACTTCCAGAGTTGTTGTTTATTTCACAGAACTTCAAACTCAAAAGGTAAGCACTTATAACCATGAAGCTGTATTTCTATGAGGTTTCAAGACATCTGAAATTCAAAACTGCAATGTTCAGCCAGTTGGCCTGCATCACTGTTGTCATCCGAGGCCGTTCCTGCTATGGGCACTGTGGAGAAGTGCCCACCTTTTTATCCCTTGAAAGGCCCTCAAGGCACCAGACCATTAAGTAGCTCCTCCCACATGTTTCCCGCTCTTTTCCGAGCTTGCTTGGTGAAGATTTTGAAAGTATAGAGAGATGGTTTTCTGTAGTGGGGATAGTGCAACAATTGCTCACCTAACATAGAAGCACTTACTAACTAAAGAAAAATAGAAAGAACTCCTGTTAGGTGAGCACCTGATGTTCAAATGCAACCCATCCCTAAATATTATACCATGTACTTCCAGAGTTGTTGTTTATTTCACAGAACTTCAAACTCAAAAGGTAAGCACTTACAACCATGAAGCTGTATTTCTATGAGGTTTCAAGATATCTGAAATTCAAAACTGCAATGTTCAGCCAGTTGGCCTGCATCACTGTTCTCATCCGAGGCCGTTCCTGCTATGGGCACTGTGGAGAAGTGCCCACCTTTTTATCCCTTGAAAGGCCCTCAAGGCAACCAGACCATTAAGTAGCTCCTCCCACATTTTTCCTGCTCTTTTCTGAGCTTGCTTGGTGAAGATTTTGAAAGTATAGAGAGATGGTTTTCTGTAGTGGGGATATTGCAACAATTGCTCACCTAACATAGAAGCACTTACTAACTAAAGAAAAATAGAAAGAACTCCTGTTAGGTGAACACCTGATGCTCAAATGCAATCCATCCCTAAATAATATACCATGTACTTCCAGAGTTGTTGTTTATTTCACAGAACTTCAAACTCAAAAGGTAAGCACTTATAACCATGAAGCTGTATTTCTATGAGGTTTCAAGACATCTGAAATTCAAAACTGCAATGTTCAGCCAGTTGGCCTGCATCACTGTTGTCATCCGAGGCCGTTCCTGCTATGGGCACTGTGGAGAAGTGCCCACCTTTTTATCCCTTGAAAGGCCCTCAAGGCACCAGACCATTAAGTAGCTCCTCCCACATTTTTCCCGCTCTTTTCTGAGCTTGCTTGGTGAAGATTTTGAAAGTATAGAGAGATGGTTTTCTGTAGTGGGGATATTGCAACAATTGCTCACCTAACATGGAAGCACTTACTAACTAAAGAAAAATAGAAAGAACTCCTGTTAGGTGAACACCTGATGCTCAAATGCAATCCATCCCTAAATATTATACCATGTACTTCCAGAGTTGTTTATTTCACAGAACTTCAAACTCAAAAGGTAAGCACTTACAACCATGAAGCTGTATTTCTATGAGGTTTCAAGATATCTGAAATTCAAAACTGCAATGTTCAGCCAGTTGGCCTGCATCACTGTTGTCATCCGAGGCCGTTCCTGCTATGGGCACTGTGGAGAAGTGCCCACCTTTTTATCCCTTGAAAGGCCCTCAAGGCACCAGACCATTAAGTAGCTCCTCCCACATGTTTCCCGCTCTTTTCCGAGCTTGCTTGGTGAAGATTTTGAAAGTATAGAGAGATGGTTTTCTGTAGTGGGGATAGTGCAACAATTGCTCACCTAACATAGAAGCACTTACTAACTAAAGAAAAATAGAAAGAACTCCTGTTAGGTGAACACCTGATGCTCAAATGCAATCCATCCCTAAATAGTATACCATGTACTTCCAGAGTTGTTGTTTATTTCACAGAACTTCAAACTCAAAAGGTAAGCACTTATAACCATGAAGCTGTATTTCTATGAGGTTTCAAGACATCTGAAATTCAAAACTGCAATGTTCAGCCAGTTGGCCTGCATCACTGTTGTCATCCGAGGCCGTTCCTGCTATGGGCACTGTGGAGAAGTGCCCACCTTTTTATCCCTTGAAAGGCCCTCAAGGCACCAGACCATTAAGTAGCTCCTCCCACATGTTTCCCGCTCTTTTCCGAGCTTGCTTGGTGAAGATTTTGAAAGTATAGAGAGATGGTTTTCTGTAGTGGGGATAGTGCAACAATTGCTCACCTAACATAGAAGCACTTACTAACTAAAGAAAAATAGAAAGAACTCCTGTTAGGTGAGCACCTGATGTTCAAATGCAACCCATCCCTAAATATTATACCATGTACTTCCAGAGTTGTTGTTTATTTCACAGAACTTCAAACTCAAAAGGTAAGCACTTACAACCATGAAGCTGTATTTCTATGAGGTTTCAAGATATCTGAAATTCAAAACTGCAATGTTCAGCCAGTTGGCCTGCATCACTGTTCTCATCCGAGGCCGTTCCTGCTATGGGCACTGTGGAGAAGTGCCCACCTTTTTATCCCTTGAAAGGCCCTCAAGGCAACCAGACCATTAAGTAGCTCCTCCCACATTTTTCCTGCTCTTTTCTGAGCTTGCTTGGTGAAGATTTTGAAAGTATAGAGAGATGGTTTTCTGTAGTGGGGATATTGCAACAATTGCTCACCTAACATAGAAGCACTTACTAACTAAAGAAAAATAGAAAGAACTCCTGTTAGGTGAACACCTGATGCTCAAATGCAATCCATCCCTAAATAATATACCATGTACTTCCAGAGTTGTTGTTTATTTCACAGAACTTCAAACTCAAAAGGTAAGCACTTATAACCATGAAGCTGTATTTCTATGAGGTTTCAAGACATCTGAAATTCAAAACTGCAATGTTCAGCCAGTTGGCCTGCATCACTGTTGTCATCCGAGGCCGTTCCT
This sequence comes from Ambystoma mexicanum, assembly GCF_040938575.1. Lineage (NCBI taxonomy): Eukaryota > Metazoa > Chordata > Amphibia > Caudata > Ambystomatidae > Ambystoma > Ambystoma mexicanum. The sequence continues at coordinate 1,147,253,959 of NC_090941.1, read as the reverse complement.
GCTATGGGCACTGTGGAGAAGTGCCCACCTTTTTATCCCTTGAAAGGCCCTCAAGGCACCAGACCATTAAGTAGCTCCTCCCACATTTTTCCCGCTCTTTTCTGAGCTTGCTTGGTGAAGATTTTGAAAGTATAGAGAGATGGTTTTCTGTAGTGGGGATATTGCAACAATTGCTCACCTAACATGGAAGCACTTACTAACTAAAGAAAAATAGAAAGAACTCCTGTTAGGTGAACACCTGATGCTCAAATGCAATCCATCCCTAAATATTATACCATGTACTTCCAGAGTTGTTTATTTCACAGAACTTCAAACTCAAAAGGTAAGCACTTACAAGCTTGAAGCTGTATTTCTATGAGGTTTCAAGGCATCTGAAATTCAAAACTGCAATGTTCAGCCAAAGGGTCTGCATCCCTGTTCTTGTCAGAGGCTGTTTCTGGTATGGGCACTGTGGAATAAGTGCTCGCCTTTTTATCCCTTGAAAGGCCCTGAAGGCACCAAACCATTAAGTAGCTCCTCCCACATTTTTCCCGCTCTTTTTTGAGCTTGCCTGGTGAAGATTTTGAAAGTATAGAGAGATGGTTTTCTGTAGTGGGGATATTGCAACAATTGCTCACCTAACATGGAAGCACTTACTAACTAAAGAAAAATAGAAAGAACTCCTGTTAGGTGAACACATGATGCTCAAATGCAATCCATCCCTAAATATTATACCATGTACTTCCAGAGTTGTTGTTTATTTCACAGAACTTCAAACTCAAAAGGTAAGCACTTACAAGCTTGAAGCTGTATTTCTATGAGGTTTCAAGGCATCTGAAATTCAAAACTGCAATGTTCAGCCAAAGGGTCTGCATCCCTGTTCTTGTCAGAGGCTGTTTCAGGTATGGGCACTGTGGAATAAGTGCTCGCCTTTTTATCCCTTGAAAGGCCCTCAAGGCACCAAACCATTAAGTAGCTCCTCCCACATTTTTCCCGCTCTTTTCCAAGCTTTGCTTGGTGAAGATTTTGAAAGTATAGAGAGATGGTTTTCTGTAGTGGGGATAGTGCAACAATTGCTCACCTAACATAGAAGCACTTACTAACTAAAGAAAAATAGAAAGAACTCCTGTTAGGTGAACACCTGATGCTCAAATGCAATCCATCCCTAAATAGTATACCATGTACTTCCAGAGTTGTTGTTTATTTCACAGAACTTCAAACTCAAAAGGTAAGCACTTATAACCATGAAGCTGTATTTCTATGAGGTTTCAAGACATCTGAAATTCAAAACTGCAATGTTCAGCCAGTTGGCCTGCATCACTGTTGTCATCCGAGGCCGTTCCTGCTATGGGCACTGTGGAGAAGTGCCCACCTTTTTATCCCTTGAAAGGCCCTCAAGGCACCAGACCATTAAGTAGCTCCTCCCACATGTTTCCCGCTCTTTTCCGAGCTTGCTTGGTGAAGATTTTGAAAGTATAGAGAGATGGTTTTCTGTAGTGGGGATAGTGCAACAATTGCTCACCTAACATAGAAGCACTTACTAACTAAAGAAAAATAGAAAGAACTCCTGTTAGGTGAGCACCTGATGTTCAAATGCAACCCATCCCTAAATATTATACCATGTACTTCCAGAGTTGTTGTTTATTTCACAGAACTTCAAACTCAAAAGGTAAGCACTTACAACCATGAAGCTGTATTTCTATGAGGTTTCAAGATATCTGAAATTCAAAACTGCAATGTTCAGCCAGTTGGCCTGCATCACTGTTGTCATCCGAGGCCGTTCCTGCTATGGGCACTGTGGAGAAGTGCCCACCTTTTTATCCCTTGAAAGGCCCTCAAGGCACCAGACCATTAAGTAGCTCCTCCCACATGTTTCCCGCTCTTTTCCGAGCTTGCTTGGTGAAGATTTTGAAAGTATAGAGAGATGGTTTTCTGTAGTGGGGATAGTGCAACAATTGCTCACCTAACATAGAAGCACTTACTAACTAAAGAAAAATAGAAAGAACTCCTGTTAGGTGAACACCTGATGCTCAAATGCAATCCATCCCTAAATAGTATACCATGTACTTCCAGAGTTGTTGTTTATTTCACAGAACTTCAAACTCAAAAGGTAAGCACTTATAACCATGAAGCTGTATTTCTATGAGGTTTCAAGACATCTGAAATTCAAAACTGCAATGTTCAGCCAGTTGGCCTGCATCACTGTTGTCATCCGAGGCCGTTCCTGCTATGGGCACTGTGGAGAAGTGCCCACCTTTTTATCCCTTGAAAGGCCCTCAAGGCACCAGACCATTAAGTAGCTCCTCCCACATGTTTCCCGCTCTTTTCCGAGCTTGCTTGGTGAAGATTTTGAAAGTATAGAGAGATGGTTTTCTGTAGTGGGGATAGTGCAACAATTGCTCACCTAACATAGAAGCACTTACTAACTAAAGAAAAATAGAAAGAACTCCTGTTAGGTGAGCACCTGATGTTCAAATGCAACCCATCCCTAAATATTATACCATGTACTTCCAGAGTTGTTGTTTATTTCACAGAACTTCAAACTCAAAAGGTAAGCACTTACAACCATGAAGCTGTATTTCTATGAGGTTTCAAGATATCTGAAATTCAAAACTGCAATGTTCAGCCAGTTGGCCTGCATCACTGTTCTCATCCGAGGCCGTTCCTGCTATGGGCACTGTGGAGAAGTGCCCACCTTTTTATCCCTTGAAAGGCCCTCAAGGCAACCAGACCATTAAGTAGCTCCTCCCACATTTTTCCTGCTCTTTTCTGAGCTTGCTTGGTGAAGATTTTGAAAGTATAGAGAGATGGTTTTCTGTAGTGGGGATATTGCAACAATTGCTCACCTAACATAGAAGCACTTACTAACTAAAGAAAAATAGAAAGAACTCCTGTTAGGTGAACACCTGATGCTCAAATGCAATCCATCCCTAAATAATATACCATGTACTTCCAGAGTTGTTGTTTATTTCACAGAACTTCAAACTCAAAAGGTAAGCACTTATAACCATGAAGCTGTATTTCTATGAGGTTTCAAGACATCTGAAATTCAAAACTGCAATGTTCAGCCAGTTGGCCTGCATCACTGTTGTCATCCGAGGCCGTTCCTGCTATGGGCACTGTGGAGAAGTGCCCACCTTTTTATCCCTTGAAAGGCCCTCAAGGCACCAGACCATTAAGTAGCTCCTCCCACATTTTTCCCGCTCTTTTCTGAGCTTGCTTGGTGAAGATTTTGAAAGTATAGAGAGATGGTTTTCTGTAGTGGGGATATTGCAACAATTGCTCACCTAACATGGAAGCACTTACTAACTAAAGAAAAATAGAAAGAACTCCTGTTAGGTGAACACCTGATGCTCAAATGCAATCCATCCCTAAATATTATACCATGTACTTCCAGAGTTGTTTATTTCACAGAACTTCAAACTCAAAAGGTAAGCACTTACAAGCTTGAAGCTGTATTTCTATGAGGTTTCAAGGCATCTGAAATTCAAAACTGCAATGTTCAGCCAAAGGGTCTGCATCCCTGTTCTTGTCAGAGGCTGTTTCTGGTATGGGCACTGTGGAATAAGTGCTCGCCTTTTTATCCCTTGAAAGGCCCTGAAGGCACCAAACCATTAAGTAGCTCCTCCCACATTTTTCCCGCTCTTTTTTGAGCTTGCCTGGTGAAGATTTTGAAAGTATAGAGAGATGGTTTTCTGTAGTGGGGATATTGCAACAATTGCTCACCTAACATGGAAGCACTTACTAACTAAAGAAAAATAGAAAGAACTCCTGTTAGGTGAGCACCTGATGTTCAAATGCAACCCATCCCTAAATATTATACCATGTACTTCCAGAGTTGTTGTTTATTTCACAGAACTTCAAACTCAAAAGGTAAGCACTTACAACCATGAAGCTGTATTTCTATGAGGTTTCAAGATATCTGAAATTCAAAACTGCAATGTTCAGCCAGTTGGCCTGCATCACTGTTCTCATCCGAGGCCGTTCCTGCTATGGGCACTGTGGAGAAGTGCCCACCTTTTTATCCCTTGAAAGGCCCTCAAGGCAACCAGACCATTAAGTAGCTCCTCCCACATTTTTCCTGCTCTTTTCTGAGCTTGCTTGGTGAAGATTTTGAAAGTATAGAGAGATGGTTTTCTGTAGTGGGGATATTGCAACAATTGCTCACCTAACATGGAAGCACTTACTAACTAAAGAAAAATAGAAAGAACTCCTGTTAGGTGAACACCTGATGCTCAAATGCAATCCACCCCTAAATATTATACCATGTACTTCCAGAGTTGTTGTTTATTTCACAGAACTTCAAACTCAAAAGGTAAGCACTTACAAGCTTGAAGCTGTATTTCTATGAGGTTTCAAGACATCTGAAATTCAAAACTGCAATGTTCAGCCAAAGGGTCTGCATCCCTGTTCTTGTCTGAGGCTGTTCCTGGTATGGGCACTGTGGAAGAAGTTCTAGCCTTTCTATCCCTTGAAAGTCCCTGAAGGCACCAAACCATTAAGAAGCTCCTCCCACATTTTTCCCGCTCTTTTCTGAGCTTGCTTGGTGAAGATTTTGAAAGTATAGAGAGATGGTTTTCTGTAGTGGAGATATTGCAACAATTGCTCACCTAACATGGAAGCACTTACTAACTAAAGAAAAATAGAAAGAACTCCTGTTAGGTGAGCACCTGATGCTCAAATGCAATCCATCCCTAAATAGTATACCATGTACTTCCAGAGTTGTTGTTTATTTCACAGAACTTCAAACTCAAAAGGTAAGCACTTACAACCATGAAGCTGTATTTCTATGAGGTTTCAAGACATCTGAAATTCAAAACTGCAATGTTCAGCCAGTTGGCCTGCATCACTGTTGTCATCCGAGGCCGTTCCTGCTATGGGCACTGTGGAGAAGTGCCCACCTTTTTATCCCTTGAAAGGCCCTCAAGGCACCAGACCATTAAGTAGCTCCTCCCACATTTTTCCCGCTCTTTTCTGAGCTTGCTTGGTGAAGATTTTGAAAGTATAGAGAGATGGTTTTCTGTAGTGGGGATATTGCAACAATTGCTCACCTAACATAGAAGCACTTACTAACTAAAGAAAAATAGAAAGAACTCCTGTTAGGTGAACACCTGATGCTCAAATGCAATCCATCCCTAAATAGTATACCATGTACTTCCAGAGTTATTGTTTATTTCACAGAACTTCAAACTCAAAAGGTAAGCACTTATAACCATGAAGCTGTATTTCTATGAGGTTTCAAGACATCTGAAATTCAAAACTGCAATGTTCAGCCAGTTGGCCTGCATCACTGTTGTCATCCGAGGCCGTTCCTGCTATGGGCACTGTGGAGAAGTGCCCACCTTTTTATCCCTTGAAAGGCCCTCAAGGCACCAGACCATTAAGTAGCTCCTCCCACATTTTTCCCGCTCTTTTCTGAGCTTGCTTGGTGAAGATTTTGAAAGTATAGAGAGATGGTTTTCTGTAGTGGGGATATTGCAACAATTGCTCACCTAACATGGAAGCACTTACTAACTAAAGAAAAATAGAAAGAACTCCTGTTAGGTGAACACCTGATGCTCAAATGCAATCCATCCCTAAATATTATACCATGTACTTCCAGAGTTGTTTATTTCACAGAACTTCAAACTCAAAAGGTAAGCACTTACAAGCTTGAAGCTGTATTTCTATGAGGTTTCAAGGCATCTGAAATTCAAAACTGCAATGTTCAGCCAAAGGGTCTGCATCCCTGTTCTTGTCAGAGGCTGTTTCTGGTATGGGCACTGTGGAATAAGTGCTCGCCTTTTTATCCCTTGAAAGGCCCTGAAGGCACCAAACCATTAAGTAGCTCCTCCCACATTTTTCCCGCTCTTTTTTGAGCTTGCCTGGTGAAGATTTTGAAAGTATAGAGAGATGGTTTTCTGTAGTGGGGATATTGCAACAATTGCTCACCTAACATGGAAGCACTTACTAACTAAAGAAAAATAGAAAGAACTCCTGTTAGGTGAACACCTGATGCTCAAATGCAATCCACCCCTAAATATTATACCATGTACTTCCAGAGTTGTTGTTTATTTCACAGAACTTCAAACTCAAAAGGTAAGCACTTACAAGCTTGAAGCTGTATTTCTATGAGGTTTCAAGACATCTGAAATTCAAAACTGCAATGTTCAGCCAAAGGGTCTGCATCCCTGTTCTTGTCTGAGGCTGTTCCTGGTATGGGCACTGTGGAAGAAGTTCTAGCCTTTCTATCCCTTGAAAGTCCCTGAAGGCACCAAACCATTAAGAAGCTCCTCCCACATTTTTCCCGCTCTTTTCTGAGCTTGCTTGGTGAAGATTTTGAAAGTATAGAGAGATGGTTTTCTGTAGTGGAGATATTGCAACAATTGCTCACCTAACATGGAAGCACTTACTAACTAAAGAAAAATAGAAAGAACTCCTGTTAGGTGAGCACCTGATGCTCAAATGCAATCCATCCCTAAATAGTATACCATGTACTTCCAGAGTTGTTGTTTATTTCACAGAACTTCAAACTCAAAAGGTAAGCACTTACAACCATGAAGCTGTATTTCTATGAGGTTTCAAGACATCTGAAATTCAAAACTGCAATGTTCAGCCAGTTGGCCTGCATCACTGTTGTCATCCGAGGCCGTTCCTGCTATGGGCACTGTGGAGAAGTGCCCACCTTTTTATCCCTTGAAAGGCCCTCAAGGCACCAGACCATTAAGTAGCTCCTCCCACATTTTTCCCGCTCTTTTCTGAGCTTGCTTGGTGAAGATTTTGAAAGTATAGAGAGATGGTTTTCTGTAGTGGGGATATTGCAACAATTGCTCACCTAACATAGAAGCACTTACTAACTAAAGAAAAATAGAAAGAACTCCTGTTAGGTGAACACCTGATGCTCAAATGCAATCCATCCCTAAATAGTATACCATGTACTTCCAGAGTTATTGTTTATTTCACAGAACTTCAAACTCAAAAGGTAAGCACTTATAACCATGAAGCTGTATTTCTATGAGGTTTCAAGACATCTGAAATTCAAAACTGCAATGTTCAGCCAGTTGGCCTGCATCACTGTTGTCATCCGAGGCCGTTCCTGCTATGGGCACTGTGGAGAAGTGCCCACCTTTTTATCCCTTGAAAGGCCCTCAAGGCACCAGACCATTAAGTAGCTCCTCCCACATTTTTCCCGCTCTTTTCTGAGCTTGCTTGGTGAAGATTTTGAAAGTATAGAGAGATGGTTTTCTGTAGTGGGGATATTGCAACAATTGCTCACCTAACATGGAAGCACTTACTAACTAAAGAAAAATAGAAAGAACTCCTGTTAGGTGAACACCTGATGCTCAAATGCAATCCATCCCTAAATATTATACCATGTACTTCCAGAGTTGTTTATTTCACAGAACTTCAAACTCAAAAGGTAAGCACTTACAAGCTTGAAGCTGTATTTCTATGAGGTTTCAAGGCATCTGAAATTCAAAACTGCAATGTTCAGCCAAAGGGTCTGCATCCCTGTTCTTGTCAGAGGCTGTTTCTGGTATGGGCACTGTGGAATAAGTGCTCGCCTTTTTATCCCTTGAAAGGCCCTGAAGGCACCAAACCATTAAGTAGCTCCTCCCACATTTTTCCCGCTCTTTTTTGAGCTTGCCTGGTGAAGATTTTGAAAGTATAGAGAGATGGTTTTCTGTAGTGGGGATATTGCAACAATTGCTCACCTAACATGGAAGCACTTACTAACTAAAGAAAAATAGAAAGAACTCCTGTTAGGTGAACACATGATGCTCAAATGCAATCCATCCCTAAATATTATACCATGTACTTCCAGAGTTGTTGTTTATTTCACAGAACTTCAAACTCAAAAGGTAAGCACTTACAAGCTTGAAGCTGTATTTCTATGAGGTTTCAAGGCATCTGAAATTCAAAACTGCAATGTTCAGCCAAAGGGTCTGCATCCCTGTTCTTGTCAGAGGCTGTTTCAGGTATGGGCACTGTGGAATAAGTGCTCGCCTTTTTATCCCTTGAAAGGCCCTCAAGGCACCAAACCATTAAGTAGCTCCTCCCACATTTTTCCCGCTCTTTTCCAAGCTTGCTTGGTGAAGATTTTGAAAGTATAGAGAGATGGTTTTCTGTAGTGGGGATAGTGCAACAATTGCTCACCTAACATAGAAGCACTTACTAACTAAAGAAAAATAGAAAGAACTCCTGTTAGGTGAACACCTGATGCTCAAATGCAATCCATCCCTAAATAGTATACCATGTACTTCCAGAGTTGTTGTTTATTTCACAGAACTTCAAACTCAAAAGGTAAGCACTTATAACCATGAAGCTGTATTTCTATGAGGTTTCAAGACATCTGAAATTCAAAACTGCAATGTTCAGCCAGTTGGCCTGCATCACTGTTGTCATCCGAGGCCGTTCCTGCTATGGGCACTGTGGAGAAGTGCCCACCTTTTTATCCCTTGAAAGGCCCTGAAGGCACCAGACCATTAAGTAGCTCCTCCCACATGTTTCCCGCTCTTTTCCGAGCTTGCTTGGTGAAGATTTTGAAAGTATAGAGAGATGGTTTTCTGTAGTGGGGATAGTGCAACAATTGCTCACCTAACATAGAAGCACTTACTAACTAAAGAAAAATAGAAAGAACTCCTGTTAGGTGAGCACCTGATGTTCAAATGCAACCCATCCCTAAATATTATACCATGTACTTCCAGAGTTGTTGTTTATTTCACAGAACTTCAAACTCAAAAGGTAAGCACTTACAACCATGAAGCTGTATTTCTATGAGGTTTCAAGACATCTGAAATTCAAAACTGTAATGTTCAGCCAGTTGGCCTGCATCACTGTTGTCATCCGAGGCCGTTCCTGCTATGGGCACTGTGGAGAAGTGCCCACCTTTTTATCCCTTGAAAGGCCCTCAAGGCACCAGACCATTAAGTAGCTCCTCCCACATTTTTCCCGCTCTTTTCTGAGCTTGCTTGGTGAAGATTTTGAAAGTATAGAGAGATGGTTTTCTGTAGTGGGGATATTGCAACAATTGCTCACCTAACATAGAAGCACTTACTAACTAAAGAAAAATAGAAAGAACTCCTGTTAGGTGAACACCTGATGCTCAAATGCAATCCATCCCTAAATAGTATACCATGTACTTCCAGAGTTATTGTTTATTTCACAGAACTTCAAACTCAAAAGGTAAGCACTTATAACCATGATGCTGTATTTCTATGAGGTTTCAAGACATCTGAAATTCAAATCTGCAATGTTCAGCCAGTTGGCCTGCATCGCTGTTGTCATCCGAGGCCGTTACTGTTATGGGCACTGTGGAAGAAGTGCTCGCCTTTTTATCCCTTGAAAGGCCCTGAAGGCACCAAACCATTAAGAAGCTCCTCCCACATTTTTCCCGCTCTTTTCTGAGCTTGCTTGGTGAAGATTTTGAAAGTAAAGAGATGGTTTTCTGTAGTGGAGATATTGCAACAATTGCTCACCTAACATGGAAGCACTTACTAACTAAAGAAAAATAGAAAGAACTCCTGTTAGGTGAGCACCTGATGTTCAAATGCAACCCATCCCTAAATATTATACCATGTACTTCCAGAGTTGTTGTTTATTTCACAGAACTTCAAACTCAAAAGGTAAGCACTTACAAGCTTGAAGCTGTATTTCTATGAGGTTTCAAGGCATCTGAAATTCAAAACTGCAATGTTCAGCCAAAGGGTCTGCATCCCTGTTCTTGTCAGAGGCTGTTTCAGGTATGGGCACTGTGGAATAAGTGCTCGCCTTTTTATCCCTTGAAAGGCCCTCAAGGCACCAAACCATTAAGTAGCTCCTCCCACATTTTTCCCGCTCTTTTCCAAGCTTGCTTGGTGAAGATTTTGAAAGTATAGAGAGATGGTTTTCTGTAGTGGGGATAGTGCAACAATTGCTCACCTAACATAGAAGCACTTACTAACTAAAGAAAAATAGAAAGAACTCCTGTTAGGTGAACACCTGATGCTCAAATGCAATCCATCCCTAAATAGTATACCATGTACTTCCAGAGTTGTTGTTTATTTCACAGAACTTCAAACTCAAAAGGTAAGCACTTATAACCATGAAGCTGTATTTCTATGAGGTTTCAAGACATCTGAAATTCAAAACTGCAATGTTCAGCCAGTTGGCCTGCATCACTGTTGTCATCCGAGGCCGTTCCTGCTATGGGCACTGTGGAGAAGTGCCCACCTTTTTATCCCTTGAAAGGCCCTCAAGGCACCAGACCATTAAGTAGCTCCTCCCACATGTTTCCCGCTCTTTTCCGAGCTTGCTTGGTGAAGATTTTGAAAGTATAGAGAGATGGTTTTCTGTAGTGGGGATAGTGCAACAATTGCTCACCTAACATAGAAGCACTTACTAACTAAAGAAAAATAGAAAGAACTCCTGTTAGGTGAGCACCTGATGTTCAAATGCAACCCATCCCTAAATATTATACCATGTACTTCCAGAGTTGTTGTTTATTTCACAGAACTTCAAACTCAAAAGGTAAGCACTTACAACCATGAAGCTGTATTTCTATGAGGTTTCAAGATATCTGAAATTCAAAACTGCAATGTTCAGCCAGTTGGCCTGCATCACTGTTCTCATCCGAGGCCGTTCCTGCTATGGGCACTGTGGAAGAAGTGCCCACCTTTTTATCCCTTGAAAGGCCCTCAAGGCACCAAACCATTAAGTAGCTCCTCCCACATTTTTCCCGCTCTTTTCCGAGCTTGCTTGGTGAAGATTTTGAAAGTATAGAGAGATGGTTTTCTGTAGTGGGGATAGTGCAACAATTGCTCACCTAACATAGAAGCACTTACTAACTAAAGAAAAATAGAAAGAACTCCTGTTAGGTGAACACCTGATGCTCAAATGCAATCCATCCCTAAATAGTATACCATGTACTTCCAGAGTTATTGTTTATTTCACAGAACTTCAAACTCAAAAGGTAAGCACTTATAACCATGATGCTGTATTTCTATGAGGTTTCAAGACATCTGAAATTCAAAACTGCAATGTTCAGCCAGTTGGCCTGCATCGCTGTTGTCATCCGAGGCCGTTACTGTTATGGGCACTGTGGAAGAAGTGCTCGCCTTTTTATCCCTTGAAAGGCCCTGAAGGCACCAAACCATTAAGAAGCTCCTCCCACATTTTTCCCGCTCTTTTCTGAGCTTGCTTGGTGAAGATTTTGAAAGTAAAGAGATGGTTTTCTGTAGTGGAGATATTGCAACAATTGCTCACCTAACATGGAAGCACTTACTAACTAAAGAAAAATAGAAAGAACTCCTGTTAGGTGAGCACCTGATGTTCAAATGCAACCCATCCCTAAATATTATACCATGTACTTCCAGAGTTGTTGTTTATTTCACAGAACTTCAAACTCAAAAGGTAAGCACTTACAACCATGAAGCTGTATTTCTATGAGGTTTCAAGATATCTGAAATTCAAAACTGCAATGTTCAGCCAGTTGGCCTGCATCACTGTTCTCATCCGAGGCCGTTCCTGCTATGGGCACTGTGGAGAAGTGCCCACCTTTTCATCCCTTGAAAGGCCCTCAAGGCAACCAGACCATTAAGTAGATCCTCCCACATTTTTCCCGCTCTTTTCTGAGCTTGCTTGGTGAAGATTTTGAAAGTATAGAGAGATGGTTTTCTGTAGTGGGGATATTGCAACAATTGCTCACCTAACATAGAAGCACTTACTAACTAAAGAAAAATAGAAAGAACTCCTGTTAGGTGAACACCTGATGCTCAAATGCAATCCATCCCTAAATAGTATACCATGTACTTCCAGAGTTATTGTTTATTTCACAGAACTTCAAACTCAAAAGGTAAGCACTTATAACCATGAAGCTGTATTTCTATGAGGTTTCAAGACATCTGAAATTCAAAACTGCAATGTTCAGCCAGTTGGCCTGCATCGCTGTTGTCATCCGAGGCCGTTACTGTTATGGGCACTGTGGAAGAAGTGCTCGCCTTTTTATCCCTTGAAAGGCCCTGAAGGCACCAAACCATTAAGAAGCTCCTCCCACATTTTTCCCGCTCTTTTCTGAGCTTGCTTGGTGAAGATTTTGAAAGTAAAGAGATGGTTTTCTGTAGTGGAGATATTGCAACAATTGCTCACCTAACATGGAAGCACTTACTAACTAAAGAAAAATAGAAAGAACTCCTGTTAGGTGAGCACCTGATGTTCAAATGCAACCCATCCCTAAATATTATACCATGTACTTCCAGAGTTGTTGTTTATTTCACAGAACTTCAAACTCAAAAGGTAAGCACTTACAACCATGAAGCTGTATTTCTATGAGGTTTCAAGATATCTGAAATTCAAAACTGCAATGTTCAGCCAGTTGGCCTGCATCACTGTTCTCATCCGAGGCCGTTCCTGCTATGGGCACTGTGGAGAAGTGCCCACCTTTTCATCCCTTGAAAGGCCCTCAAGGCAACCAGACCATTAAGTAGATCCTCCCACATTTTTCCTGCTCTTTTCTGAGCTTGCTTGGTGAAGATTTTGAAAGTATAGAGAGATGGTTTTCTGTAGTGGGGATATTGCAACAATTGCTCACCTAACATGGAAGCACTTACTAACTAAAGAAAAATAGAAAGAACTCCTGTTAGGTGAACACATGATGCTCAAATGCAATCCATCCCTAAATATTATACCATGTACTTCCAGAGTTGTTGTTTATTTCACAGAACTTCAAACTCAAAAGGTAAGCACTTACAAGCTTGAAGCTGTATTTCTATGAGGTTTCAAGGCATCTGAAATTCAAAACTGCAATGTTCAGCCAAAGGGTCTGCATCCCTGTTCTTGTCAGAGGCTGTTTCAGGTATGGGCACTGTGGAATAAGTGCTCGCCTTTTTATCCCTTGAAAGGCCCTCAAGGCACCAAACCATTAAGTAGCTCCTCCCACATTTTTCCCGCTCTTTTCCAAGCTTGCTTGGTGAAGATTTTGAAAGTATAGAGAGATGGTTTTCTGTAGTGGGGATAGTGCAACAATTGCTCACCTAACATAGAAGCACTTACTAACTAAAGAAAAATAGAAAGAACTCCTGTTAGGTGAACACCTGATGCTCAAATGCAATCCATCCCTAAATAGTATACCATGTACTTCCAGAGTTGTTGTTTATTTCACAGAACTTCAAACTCAAAAGGTAAGCACTTATAACCATGAAGCTGTATTTCTATGAGGTTTCAAGACATCTGAAATTCAAAACTGCAATGTTCAGCCAGTTGGCCTGCATCACTGTTGTCATCCGAGGCCGTTCCTGCTATGGGCACTGTGGAGAAGTGCCCACCTTTTTATCCCTTGAAAGGCCCTCAAGGCACCAGACCATTAAGTAGCTCCTCCCACATGTTTCCCGCTCTTTTCCGAGCTTGCTTGGTGAAGATTTTGAAAGTATAGAGAGATGGTTTTCTGTAGTGGGGATAGTGCAACAATTGCTCACCTAACATAGAAGCACTTACTAACTAAAGAAAAATAGAAAGAACTCCTGTTAGGTGAGCACCTGATGTTCAAATGCAACCCATCCCTAAATATTATACCATGTACTTCCAGAGTTGTTGTTTATTTCACAGAACTTCAAACTCAAAAGGTAAGCACTTACAACCATGAAGCTGTATTTCTATGAGGTTTCAAGATATCTGAAATTCAAAACTGCAATGTTCAGCCAGTTGGCCTGCATCACTGTTGTCATCCGAGGCCGTTCCTGCTATGGGCACTGTGGAATAAGTGCTCGCCTTTTTATCCCTTGAAAGGCCCTCAAGGCACCAGACCATTAAGTAGCTCCTCCCACATGTTTCCCGCTCTTTTCCGAGCTTGCTTGGTGAAGATTTTGAAAGTATAGAGAGATGGTTTTCTGTAGTGGGGATAGTGCAACAATTGCTCACCTAACATAGAAGCACTTACTAACTAAAGAAAAATAGAAAGAACTCCTGTTAGGTGAGCACCTGATGTTCAAATGCAACCCATCCCTAAATATTATACCATGTACTTCCAGAGTTGTTGTTTATTTCACAGAACTTCAAACTCAAAAGGTAAGCACTTACAACCATGAAGCTGTATTTCTATGAGGTTTCAAGATATCTGAAATTCAAAACTGCAATGTTCAGCCAGTTGGCCTGCATCACTGTTCTCATCCGAGGCCGTTCCTGCTATGGGCACTGTGGAGAAGTGCCCACCTTTTCATCCCTTGAAAGGCCCTCAAGGCAACCAGACCATTAAGTAGATCCTCCCACATTTTTCCCGCTCTTTTCTGAGCTTGCTTGGTGAAGATTTTGAAAGTATAGAGAGATGGTTTTCTGTAGTGGAGATATTGCAACAATTGCTCACCTAACATGGAAGCACTTACTAACTAAAGAAAAATAGAAAGAACTCCTGTTAGGTGAGCACCTGATGCTCAAATGCAATTATTCTCTAAATATTATAACATACACTTCCAGAGCTGTTGTTTAGTTAACAGAACTTCAACCTCAATAGGTAAGCACTTACAAGCTTGAAGCTGTATTTCTATGAGGTTTCAAGACATCTGAAATTCAAAACTGCAATGTTCAGCCAGTTGGCCTGCATCACTGTTCTCATCCGAGGCCGTTCCTGCTATGGGCACTGTGGAAGAAGTGCCCACCTTTTTATCCCTTGAAAGGCCCTCAAGGCACCAAACCATTAAGTAGCTCCTCCCACATTTTTCCCGCTCTTTTCTGAGCTTGCTTGGTGAAGATTTTGAAAGTATAGAGAGATGGTTTTCTGTAGTGGGGATATTGCAACAATTGCTCACCTAACATGGAAGCACTTACTAACTAAAGAAAAATAGAAAGAACTCCTGTTAGGTGAGCACCTGATGTTCAAATGCAATCCATCCTAAATATTATAACATACACTTCCAAAGTTGCTGTTTAGTTCACAGAACTTCAACCTCAAAAGGTAAGCACTTATAACCATGAAGCTGTATTTCTATGAGGTTTCAAGATATCTGAAATTCAAAACTGCAATGTTCAGCCAGTTGGCCTGCATCACTGTTCTCATCCGAGGCCGTTCCTGCTATGGGCACTGTGGAAGAAGTGCTCGCCTTTTTATCCCTTGAAAGGCCCTGAAGGCACCAAACCATTAAGAAGCTCCTCCCACATTTTTCCCGCTCTTTTCTGAGCTTGCTTGGTGAAGATTTTGAAAGTAAAGAGATGGTTTTCTGTAGTGGAGATATTGCAACAATTGCTCACCTAACATGGAAGCACTTACTAACTAAAGAAAAATAGAAAGAACTCCTGTTAGGTGAGCACCTGATGTTCAAATGCAACCCATCCCTAAATATTATACCATGTACTTCCAGAGTTGTTGTTTATTTCACAGAACTTCAAACTCAAAAGGTAAGCACTTACAACCATGAAGCTGTATTTCTATGAGGTTTCAAGATATCTGAAATTCAAAACTGCAATGTTCAGCCAGTTGGCCTGCATCACTGTTGTCATCCGAGGCCGTTCCTGCTATGGGCACTGTGGAGAAGTGCCCACCTTTTTATCCCTTGAAAGGCCCTCAAGGCACCAGACCATTAAGTAGCTCCTCCCACATTTTTCCCGCTCTTTTCTGAGCTTGCTTGGTGAAGATTTTGAAAGTATAGAGAGATGGTTTTCTGTAGTGGGGATATTGCAACAATTGCTCAACTAACATAGAAGCACTTACTAACTAAAGAAAAATAGAAAGAACTCCTGTTAGGTGAACACCTGATGCTCAAATGCAATCCATCCCTAAATAGTATACCATGTACTTCCAGAGTTATTGTTTATTTCACAGAACTTCAAACTCAAAAGGTAAGCACTTATAACCATGAAGCTGTATTTCTATGAGGTTTCAAGACATCTGAAATTCAAAACTGCAATGTTCAGCCAGTTGGCCTGCATCGCTGTTGTCATCCGAGGCCGTTACTGTTATGGGCACTGTGGAAGAAGTGCTCGCCTTTTTATCCCTTGAAAGGCCCTGAAGGCACCAAACCATTAAGAAGCTCCTCCCACATTTTTCCCGCTCTTTTTTGAGCTTGCTTGGTGAAGATTTTGAAAGTAAAGAGATGGTTTTCTGTAGTGGAGATATTGCAACAATTGCTCACCTAACATGGAAGCACTTACTAACTAAAGAAAAATAGAAAGAACTCCTGTTAGGTGAGCACCTGATGTTCAAATGCAACCCATCCCTAAATATTATACCATGTACTTCCAGAGTTGTTGTTTATTTCACAGAACTTCAAACTCAAAAGGTAAGCA
Source organism: Ambystoma mexicanum (assembly GCF_040938575.1). Taxonomy (NCBI): domain Eukaryota; kingdom Metazoa; phylum Chordata; class Amphibia; order Caudata; family Ambystomatidae; genus Ambystoma; species Ambystoma mexicanum. The sequence continues at coordinate 1,147,237,750 of NC_090941.1, read as the reverse complement.
CTTACAACCATGAAGCTGTATTTCTATGAGGTTTCAAGACATCTGAAATTCAAAACTGCAATGTTCAGCCAGTTGGCCTGCATCACTGTTGTCATCCGAGGCCGTTCCTGCTATGGGCACTGTGGAGAAGTGCCCACCTTTTTATCCCTTGAAAGGCCCTCAAGGCACCAGACCATTAAGTAGCTCCTCCCACATTTTTCCCGCTCTTTTCTGAGCTTGCTTGGTGAAGATTTTGAAAGTATAGAGAGATGGTTTTCTGTAGTGGGGATATTGCAACAATTGCTCACCTAACATAGAAGCACTTACTAACTAAAGAAAAATAGAAAGAACTCCTGTTAGGTGAACACCTGATGCTCAAATGCAATCCATCCCTAAATAGTATACCATGTACTTCCAGAGTTATTGTTTATTTCACAGAACTTCAAACTCAAAAGGTAAGCACTTATAACCATGAAGCTGTATTTCTATGAGGTTTCAAGACATCTGAAATTCAAAACTGCAATGTTCAGCCAGTTGGCCTGCATCACTGTTGTCATCCGAGGCCGTTCCTGCTATGGGCACTGTGGAGAAGTGCCCACCTTTTTATCCCTTGAAAGGCCCTCAAGGCACCAGACCATTAAGTAGCTCCTCCCACATTTTTCCCGCTCTTTTCTGAGCTTGCTTGGTGAAGATTTTGAAAGTATAGAGAGATGGTTTTCTGTAGTGGGGATATTGCAACAATTGCTCACCTAACATGGAAGCACTTACTAACTAAAGAAAAATAGAAAGAACTCCTGTTAGGTGAACACCTGATGCTCAAATGCAATCCATCCCTAAATATTATACCATGTACTTCCAGAGTTGTTTATTTCACAGAACTTCAAACTCAAAAGGTAAGCACTTACAAGCTTGAAGCTGTATTTCTATGAGGTTTCAAGGCATCTGAAATTCAAAACTGCAATGTTCAGCCAAAGGGTCTGCATCCCTGTTCTTGTCAGAGGCTGTTTCTGGTATGGGCACTGTGGAATAAGTGCTCGCCTTTTTATCCCTTGAAAGGCCCTGAAGGCACCAAACCATTAAGTAGCTCCTCCCACATTTTTCCCGCTCTTTTTTGAGCTTGCCTGGTGAAGATTTTGAAAGTATAGAGAGATGGTTTTCTGTAGTGGGGATATTGCAACAATTGCTCACCTAACATGGAAGCACTTACTAACTAAAGAAAAATAGAAAGAACTCCTGTTAGGTGAACACCTGATGCTCAAATGCAATCCATCCCTAAATATTATACCATGTACTTCCAGAGTTGTTGTTTATTTCACAGAACTTCAAACTCAAAAGGTAAGCACTTACAAGCTTGAAGCTGTATTTCTATGAGGTTTCAAGACATCTGAAATTCAAAACTGCAATGTTCAGCCAAAGGGTCTGCATCCCTGTTCTTGTCTGAGGCTGTTCCTGGTATGGGCACTGTGGAAGAAGTTCTAGCCTTTTTATCCCTTGAAAGTCCCTGAAGGCACCAAACCATTAAGAAGCTCCTCCCACATTTTTCCCGCTCTTTTCTGAGCTTGCTTGGTGAAGATTTTGAAAGTATAGAGAGATGGTTTTCTGTAGTGGAGATATTGCAACAATTGCTCACCTAACATGGAAGCACTTACTAACTAAAGAAAAATAGAAAGAACTCCTGTTAGGTGAGCACCTGATGCTCAAATGCAATTATTCTCTAAATATTATAACATACACTTCCAGAGCTGTTGTTTAGTTAACAGAACTTCAACCTCAATAGGTAAGCACTTACAAGCTTGAAGCTGTATTTCTATGAGGTTTCAAGACATCTGAAATTCAAAACTGCAATGTTCAGCCAGTTGGCCTGCATCACTGTTCTCATCCGAGGCCGTTCCTGCTATGGGCACTGTGGAAGAAGTGCCCACCTTTTTATCCCTTGAAAGGCCCTCAAGGCACCAAACCATTAAGTAGCTCCTCCCACATTTTTCCCGCTCTTTTCTGAGCTTGCTTGGTGAAGATTTTGAAAGTATAGAGAGATGGTTTTCTGTAGTGGGGATATTGCAACAATTGCTCACCTAACATGGAAGCACTTACTAACTAAAGAAAAATAGAAAGAACTCCTGTTAGGTGAGCACCTGATGTTCAAATGCAATCCATTATAAATATTATAACATACACTTCCAAAGTTGCTGTTTAGTTCACAGAACTTCAACCTCAAAAGGTAAGCACTTATAACCATGAAGCTGTATTTCTATGAGGTTTCAAGATATCTGAAATTCAAAACTGCAATGTTCAGCCAGTTGGCCTGCATCACTGTTCTCATCCGAGGCCGTTCCTGCTATGGGCACTGTGGAAGAAGTGCTCGCCTTTTTATCCCTTGAAAGGCCCTGAAGGCACCAAACCATTAAGAAGCTCCTCCCACATTTTTCCCGCTCTTTTCTGAGCTTGCTTGGTGAAGATTTTGAAAGTAAAGAGATGGTTTTCTGTAGTGGAGATATTGCAACAATTGCTCACCTAACATGGAAGCACTTACTAACTAAAGAAAAATAGAAAGAACTCCTGTTAGGTGAGCACCTGATGTTCAAATGCAACCCATCCCTAAATATTATACCATGTACTTCCAGAGTTGTTGTTTATTTCACAGAACTTCAAACTCAAAAGGTAAGCACTTACAACCATGAAGCTGTATTTCTATGAGGTTTCAAGATATCTGAAATTCAAAACTGCAATGTTCAGCCAGTTGGCCTGCATCACTGTTCTCATCCGAGGCCGTTCCTGCTATGGGCACTGTGGAAGAAGTGCCCACCTTTTTATCCCTTGAAAGACCCTCAAGGCACCAAACCATTAAGTAGCTCCTCCCACATTTTTCCCGCTCTTTTCCGAGCTTGCTTGGTGAAGATTTTGAAAGTATAGAGAGATGGTTTTCTGTAGTGGGGATATTGCAACAATTGCTCACCTAACATAGAAGCACTTACTAACTAAAGAAAAATAGAAATAACTCCTGTTAGGTGAACACCTGATGCTCAAATGCAATCCATCCCTAAATAGTATACCATGTACTTCCAGAGTTGTTGTTTATTTCACAGAACTTCAAACTCAAAAGGTAAGCAGTTATAACCATGAAGCTGTATTTCTATGAGTTTTCAAGACATCTGAAATTCAAAACTGCAATGTTCAGCCAGTTGGCCTGCATCGCTGTTGTCATCCGAGGCCGTTACTGTTATGGGCACTGTGGAAGAAGTGCTCGCCTTTTTATCCCTTGAAAGGCCCTGAAGGCACCAAACCATTAAGAAGCTCCTCCCACATTTTTCCCGCTCTTTTCCGAGCTTGCTTGGTGAAGATTTTGAAAGTATAGAGAGATGGTTTTCTGTAGTGGGGATAGTGCAACAATTGCTCACCTAACATAGAAGCACTTACTAACTAAAGAAAAATAGAAAGAACTCCTGTTAGGTGAACACCTGATGCTCAAATGCAATCCATCCCTAAATAGTATACCATGTACTTCCAGAGTTGTTGTTTATTTCACAGAACTTCAAACTCAAAAGGTAAGCACTTATAACCATGAAGCTGTATTTCTATGAGGTTTCAAGACATCTGAAATTCAAAACTGCAATGTTCAGCCAGTTGGCCTGCATCACTGTTGTCATCCGAGGCCGTTCCTGCTATGGGCACTGTGGAGAAGTGCCCACCTTTTTATCCCTTGAAAGGCCCTCAAGGCACCAGACCATTAAGTAGCTCCTCCCACATTTTTCCCGCTCTTTTCTGAGCTTGCTTGGTGAAGATTTTGAAAGTATAGAGAGATGGTTTTCTGTAGTGGGGATATTGCAACAATTGCTCACCTAACATAGAAGCACTTACTAACTAAAGAAAAATAGAAAGAACTCCTGTTAGGTGAACACCTGATGCTCAAATGCAATCCATCCCTAAATAGTATACCATGTACTTCCAGAGTTATTGTTTATTTCACAGAACTTCAAACTCAAAAGGTAAGCACTTATAACCATGAAGCTGTATTTCTATGAGGTTTCAAGACATCTGAAATTCAAAACTGCAATGTTCAGCCAGTTGGCCTGCATCGCTGTTGTCATCCGAGGCCGTTACTGTTATGGGCACTGTGGAAGAAGTGCTCGCCTTTTTATCCCTTGAAAGGCCCTGAAGGCACCAAACCATTAAGAAGCTCCTCCCACATTTTTCCCGCTCTTTTTTGAGCTTGCTTGGTGAAGATTTTGAAAGTAAAGAGATGGTTTTCTGTAGTGGAGATATTGCAACAATTGCTCACCTAACATGGAAGCACTTACTAACTAAAGAAAAATAGAAAGAACTCCTGTTAGGTGAGCACCTGATGTTCAAATGCAACCCATCCCTAAATATTATACCATGTACTTCCAGAGTTGTTGTTTATTTCACAGAACTTCAAACTCAAAAGGTAAGCACTTACAACCATGAAGCTGTATTTCTATGAGGTTTCAAGACATCTGAAATTCAAAACTGCAATGTTCAGCCAGTTGGCCTGCATCACTGTTGTCATCCGAGGCCGTTCCTGCTATGGGCACTGTGGAGAAGTGCCCACCTTTTTATCCCTTGAAAGGCCCTCAAGGCACCAGACCATTAAGTAGCTCCTCCCACATTTTTCCCGCTCTTTTCTGAGCTTGCTTGGTGAAGATTTTGAAAGTATAGAGAGATGGTTTTCTGTAGTGGGGATATTGCAACAATTGCTCACCTAACATAGAAGCACTTACTAACTAAAGAAAAATAGAAAGAACTCCTGTTAGGTGAACACCTGATGCTCAAATGCAATCCATCCCTAAATAGTATACCATGTACTTCCAGAGTTATTGTTTATTTCACAGAACTTCAAACTCAAAAGGTAAGCACTTATAACCATGAAGCTGTATTTCTATGAGGTTTCAAGACATCTGAAATTCAAAACTGCAATGTTCAGCCAGTTGGCCTGCATCACTGTTGTCATCCGAGGCCGTTCCTGCTATGGGCACTGTGGAGAAGTGCCCACCTTTTTATCCCTTGAAAGGCCCTCAAGGCACCAGACCATTAAGTAGCTCCTCCCACATTTTTCCCGCTCTTTTCTGAGCTTGCTTGGTGAAGATTTTGAAAGTATAGAGAGATGGTTTTCTGTAGTGGGGATATTGCAACAATTGCTCACCTAACATGGAAGCACTTACTAACTAAAGAAAAATAGAAAGAACTCCTGTTAGGTGAACACCTGATGCTCAAATGCAATCCATCCCTAAATATTATACCATGTACTTCCAGAGTTGTTTATTTCACAGAACTTCAAACTCAAAAGGTAAGCACTTACAAGCTTGAAGCTGTATTTCTATGAGGTTTCAAGGCATCTGAA